>NW_006159723.1:987736-1031803 GCF_000334495.1 Tupaia belangeri chinensis
GAGTGATGATATATTTTAAGCCTTAACAGGTAACCATTCATTATTAAGAGTAAAAAAAGGCACAGAAATAGGTGTAAAAATTCAATTTGTAGTGGTTAAGCCACTGGATTCCCATATGGCTGAACACAATTCAAGTCCTGGACCTGGTGGTTTGAAAATCATGCCAGGTGCATGTGTGTGCATTCCCCAAATGCCAAAAGGAAAATGGAGAAGAAAGGATTGTGGCATAGTCATCACCACTCTCACTGTCTCCCTTTGGTGAGCACAGACACCCAATGGCAAAAACCATAAAGGGAAAAAAAAAAAAAGAAAAAAGAGTTCCATTTGGAATATGCAACATTGGAGGTCAGTGGTCTATCCAGGTGTTCATAATTATATTTTAATGCTCTTGGTATCTTCTCTCTGCTACTTACTACCTAATTTTCTAAAGTCTTTGTAAAAAATAAACTCATTTCATCTTCATTAAAAATCATTTGAATTGGTATTATCCTTATCCTTCATTCACACATAAGGCAACCGAGGCACAGAACTGAGGGTACGTAAGTTTTCAAGATGGCATGAGTAAGAGGTAGACCTAAGAATCGATTCCAAATGGTCTGCCTCCAGGGTTTGTGCGCCTGACCCAGAACCCAGGAAGGGTGACTGCCAGTGCTTGACTGAAGCCAAGAGAAAGGGCAGTGCTGGAGAGGTAGTTTTGTTTTGTATACATCAGCTTAATAAACATTGATTTACTGTCTAGTTTCTCCTAGATGCTGTGTTAGGCACTGGTTATATGATGACAATAAAAATCCAGTTTCTCTCTTTGAGTTTGCAGACTAGAACAGAGGGGAAAAGTATAACATTACGAGATGCCTGTAATGGCAGAACACAGGCTACAGAGCCATCTGTAGAAGGGGGAAGCCGCTCTGAGTCTGGGTGCAGGGCGAGAGTGTATGACTATGGAATGTTCGGGAAGGAATTTTCATAGGTGATGTCCTGGAGGAAGGGCATCTTGGGTTGAGTGTGAGAGGACATGTGGAATTGGATCAGGCAGAGAGATGAGGAAAGAGCATTCTAAGCATCAGGAAGACTGGTGTGGTTTAAATGTGTACCCCCCAATTCACATGTTAAAAGTCGGTTGGGGGCTAGACAGTGGGTGCCACAGTTAAAGCCTAGTGCTCTGCAAGGTTGGCCCATGTGGGAATATTCTGGTTCACATTTGGAAACCTGTCTGAGCATGCCAGGCATACTCATGTCGTTGATCCGGGCTGGATGAGGCTGGAGGTGGATTGTAACATGGGAATCCTGCTGGAGGTGCTGTCTCTCTCTCTCTCTCTCTTTCTCTCTCTCTTTTTTTGGAGAGATTTTTACTGTAGAGTGCATGCACTTGCCAGAGAGACATGGAGACAGAAAGCAAGAAATTGCTCCCCATGGGGGGTGGCCACACTGCAATCCCTTCTCCTCCATTCTCCTCTTGGGATTTCAGTCACACAGGCAAATGCACCAAGCCTGAGTTTCAAGCCACTATGTCTGGAACTCAAACCACAATCAACCACATGGGAGTCCAGCGCACTAACCACTATGGCACTTGCTGGCCCTGGTGCTCACTTGCATGTATTCTCTCTCTCCCTTTCTCTCTCTCTTGTTCATGGAAGAAATAAATAAGCTTTAATGAAAAAAAAAAAAACATTTGGAGAGCTGTTGTAATGGTGTTGAGAAGGTAGATATAGGGAATGTTCTTGGGGCGTTTGTAAAACATGTAACTGACAATCACCGAGTGCACCCCCATGCTTTCAACTCCCTATCTCATTCCTATATGCTATTTGGGGTGGTATTTCCAAGTAACAAGACTTTTGAGTCTTGCAGGATAGAGGTCTCTATGCTAGGTTACTGCTTATGATAATGTCCAGTCTACGACTCCTGCCACCATATTTTATCAAATACCACTGCTTTCTCTGCTATTTGTTTTCCAGTAATGTATTTAAAAGCACTTTCCTGGGGTCAGCAGGTGGTGCGGGGGTTAAGGCACTGGACTCCCACATGGCCAACTGTACTTCAAGTCCTGGACCTGGTGACTTACTTTCTCATTTTTCCTCTTTTTCTCTCTCTCTCTGGTGAGCATGCTTGCCCTACAGTAAATTAAAAAATAATAGTAAAAAATAAATGTACTAATACATACTCCTGCCAGCAATGTATGAGAAGTCTATCTCTTCATAACCTCGTTAACACACCTAAAATTTTAATCCCCAGCAATTTTACAAGTCAAAAAAGGCATTACAGTGTAGTTTTTTATTCAGATTGGGAGTGAGTTGAGTATTTTTATATGTTTAAGAACCATTTGTATTTCTTTTCCTATACACTATATCTTCATAGGCTTTACTCTAGTATAATTTGAACTAGTTATTTGATCTTTAAATTAAGATACTGTAATGAACACTATGTTGGCCCTTGCCCACAAGTATTCAAGAACAGAATGATTAGACCAGACTGAACACGACTGACCTAGAGGAAGGAATTTCATAGGTTGACTGATCCAAGCAAATTCCCTCAGATCAAATTTGAATTAAGTTGCTTAGATAATATGAGCTCTTTAAATATCCTATGGAGTTGGTACCATGGTAAAGTTATGAGTAAAAAGAGGAATAGAAAATTTATGTGAGAAAAGAAAAAAACCAGGAAAGATACTCAGTGAGAAATAGAATTGGTATGACTCTATGGAAATTGTGAGGAGAAGCCTTGCTTTAATATGATGGGAACTTTCTTTTTATCAATGTCTTTGAGATAACCTGTTGCACCCTTTTTTCTCTGGATTAGTTTGTGTAGGTTTCTTTTCCTTGATTAGCAGCATACTCTTTTTATAGAAAACAATTAATTTTGTTCTCTATTGTTCCAAGGAATACGAGTAGTGGCAATGGATGAAAGATATCAGGAATCAGACTGTATGTCAACTGTCCAATTTATGGAATGAACTATCCAGGCAGGCAGTATTTCCTTTTCTTGGAATGATTCCAGAACTGACTGATAATTTCTAGGCAGGGATATCAGAGAGAGGATTTCAGGAACTAATGAATGATTGACTTACATGCTACTTAAGTTTTCTCTTGTAACTGAAATTTTAAGATTCTCTATGTATTGTCTATTTAATATTTGTTTATCAAATGAATAATGACTCCAAATTGAAAATACATTTATTATAATAAAACACATTTTAAGAATGAGCAATTCTTCTAAAACATAAAGAAAACGACTTTCTAGTTAATAAAAAAAAGAAGTGAGCTCATGATATCTGCGAGCTGGTTTGACATGTATAGTTGGGCTTGTGCTTACTTACAGCAGGATATGTCATTTCCCCTGTTGAGTATAAACAATCTCACAGGACACTAACATAAGACAAGGTCACTCTCAGGACATGATAAAGGTGAGGCAAAGCAAGAGCACTTTATAATATTTTTCTAAGCATAGACAAAAATCAAACTCACTATGTCACCCACAAAACACCAGACTTCTCTATCTCCTGCCTGATATGACGGCTGCTTCCTTAGCAATGATATCTTATCCTTCCTCTTATCTACCTTATTTACTGAACTACCCAATTATAGAAATTCCCCCTTTCTAACAGTGCTCAATCTAGAGCAAACCCATTGGACCCTCTCTCATATCACCCTACCAAAGTTGAAATGCTAGTGTATAAAATAGGTTCTTGCCAACACTAGCCTACTTGGGCTGTCACACAAAATGTCATAGAATGGGTGGCTTAAACAATAGAAGTTTACTTTCTCACAGTTTTGAAGGTTGGATGTCTGACCTCCAGGTGCAAGCATGGTTATTCTCTGTCGAGGGCTCTCTTGACTTGCAGATGACCTCTGCCTCTAGCTGTGTCTGCACGTGATAGGAGTTGGAGGGTGGGGAGACCAAAGTTCTAGTATCTCTCTCTCTCTTTTCTTCTTTTTCTTTTTTTTTTTTTCAGACAGGGTTTCACTATATTATGATCCTCCTGCCTCAGCTTTCTGAGTATCTGGGACTACAGATGCACGTCCTTGCTCCCAGCTTTTAGGTGGAGCTGAGAATTAAGTCCAAGTTTTCCTAGTATCCTCATGGCCTCAGTCTTCCAAAGAGCAGTGTCTACCAGTATGTGCTATTGTGATTGGGTCAGGTCATCAAATATCTCTACTTAAAAGGGCATTAATCTCATCATGAGGGTTCCACACTCATGACTTCATCTAAGTCTAATTACCTCTCGAAAGCCCCATCTGCAATTATCATCACACTAGGGTTCAACATATGAATGTGGGAGAACACATTCAGCTCATAACAACCTTCTTACCCAGGTGTCTCCAAATTACATGAAGTTTATTCTCTTTCACTTTATTAAGCAATACAATTAACTTTAACTAAAAGCATAGTTCTGCTGCTTTTTGGCTAGAGAGCATTTACATTAGGAAATCTTGCTTTTTATAAATATTATTGCCACATTGTTTCATTAGGTTTAGAGTATTAGGCAGGTGGAAAGTGTTTGGCAGATAGTATTGCTTGGATGAAAATTAAACAGGAGTGATGAGAACCTTGCTTAAATTATACTGCTAAGACCAAGGTCCTGATATTAACTTTGTACCTATCTTTTCTCCATTCTTGTCACACTACAAATGAGATAGGTTTTTGGAGGATGAAGTTGTCATTCAATTAATATAAAAGCACTTTCCTGGGGTCAGCAGGTGGTGCGGGGGTTAAGGCACTGGACTCCCACATGGCCAACTGTACTTCAAGTCCTGGACCTGGTGACTTACTTTCTCATTTTTCCTCTTTTTCTCTCTCTCTCTGGTGAGCATGCTTGCCCTACAGTAAATTAAAAAATAATAGTAAAAAATAAAATTCAGTAGTTCTTATACGTGTGTGTGTGTGTGTGTGTGTGTGTGTGTAAACACTTTTTTTATGGCCTCTTCCTCTTTTTCCTCATGGCCGTCATTTTCTATACCTACTTGGTCCTTTATATTTTGATGGAATTGAAGGTTAAAACTTCTCGCATTGAAAGTTCCATAGTATTCTTTCAGGGTTTTAGAGAGTAAAACTAAACAAATATAAAAGACATTTTAAAACAGTTGTTACAGGTTGTAAGAAATAATATTAAACCATGACATTTTAGATTTGAAAAGCATAACGTGTAACATTCTGTCCAACTCCAAATTTACAGTTGAGAAAATTAAAGGCCTCATATCACTCCAGCCACGTTCAACAGCTTTGGAGCTAGTGCTGGTGGTGAGTGGTCAGGGACATCTGGAGTTTTGAAACTAGCAAAGTTAGTTGTCAGAGGGTTAAAGGGGTACATGATTGTTGGATCCTAAGGGAAGTATTTGTAGAAATGGATTAAATGATAGATGGAAAGGCAAATGAAGCTAGAAAGGAACTGATGGACTGGGATAATAGGAAAAATAGAGGAACTAAAGATTATAATGGGGCAGAGAGACAGCCAAGTTCAATAAGCACCTAAGCCAGGGAGACGTGAAAGGCAAAAAAAAAAAAAAAAAAAAAAAAGGTTAAAGTGGAGGAATAGCAGGACTCTCAACTTCACTGTTTCTATACTTCATAAGTTAACATGGAAAGCTATAAGATATTCAAAGGAAATATTAACTTTAAAGTCAAAAGAATGAGTTTTTAAAAAGAAATTGCTCACTTAGCATTGTCATTTAAATGCTAAGGGGAAAAATAGGCATATCAATTCTGTTTGCATCTTTTTTTCCATCCTGTCCCTGGAGCAATTATATGGCATTGAGTTAATTATATTCCCTTTGAAGTCTTAGAAATTTAATACATTAAATGTCTATGGCTTCTCCTCCACCTCTCATTGAAGAGTTTCAAAGCTTTAAGAAAAATACTGTAGGTATGTGCAGCTAAGTAAATCAACCTGCTGCGATATTGGCAGAAAATTGTTATCACAGTGTACCTGTTAAGTGTCCTCAAAATGAATGTGGTGAAACAGGAGGGCTCTGTGATTTCATTTAAATAAGAATTGGAGTGATATTTTACAAACCAATATTTAAATATAGGAATAATGTTTCAGTGGTGGCTGTGTAAGTTGTACCCTATCCAGAAGGAATGTGAAAATCTTCAAAAACTATTAGGTTGTCAGAAAAGTCATGACATATTTTTCTACCTTTTCGTATGTGAAAAATGCATCATGACTTTCCAGGCATCCCAATAGATGAAAAATGCATATTATGAAAAAGTTATGTATGGACTTTAACATTTTGGACACCAAAATAAATTTACACTTTAATTCTACTTTCCCATAAACTTTTTACAGTCCTGTAATATGTATTTTTGATGGAAATATGCCTGGGAATGAAAATATTAGCTCAAATGCAAATGACTAAAAAGCATATAAAATTGTTCAACATCTCTTATCAGAAGAGAAATGCAAATTAGAACCACTAGTCCAAGCCCAGAATAGCTATGATCAAAAACAAAGAATGGCAAGACCTGATAAGGTTGCAGAGAAAACGGAATCCTTGTGGTCTGCTGGTGGGAATGTGAATAAGTACAGCCACTGTGGAAATCAATATAGAGTTTCCTCAAAAAAAAACCTCAAAATAGAACTACCGTATGACTCATTGGGTATTTACGCAAATGACAGTAAATCAGTCTGCCAGAGAGACATTTGCACATCTATGTTTATTGCAGAATCAATCATTCCACTAGCTAAGACATGGAATCAACATAAGTATTCCACAACTGATGAAGAAGGAAAACATGACACATATACACAATGGAATACTACTCAGCCATAATGCACAACAATATCCTGACGTTTGACCCAAAGTGAATGAACATAGATATAATGCTAAGTGAAAGAAGCCAGGCTAAGACAAATATTGTATATCCCCACTTAGCACATACTGAATGTCCTTACTCTATAGCAGAAACTGAAGGACTTAATGGCCCAGAAGTAGAGAGAATAATGGCAGATACCAGACACTGCATGAGAATGAGGAGGAGGTGGTTGAGAAAACGTGATTATCGGACACAAAAATGCATGTAAATTAGTGGAATAGATTATGGAATAGTGTACCATACCAAAGTAAAATATGTCATTTTCAATTTAGAATATTCTCCTCCCCCCCCAAAAATAAAAGAAAACGTGATTATCGGACACAAAAATGCATGTAAATTAGTGGAATAGATTATGGAATAGTGTACCATACCAAAGTAAAATATGTCATTTTTCAATTTAATATATACTCCTCCTCCCCAAAAAATAAAAAACCTAGTGGAACTATTCTTGAAAGTTCACAACAACATAATGTAATGTTCCAAATTAGATAAAGTGAATATGTTTATATCCTTGGTTTGATTACTATACACTGTATGCATGCTTCAAAAAAACATAATGCACACCACAAAGATTTCCAATGACTACATGTAACCCAGAAATCACAGTTATAACAATAAAATAAAAATCTGTTAAATTAAAAGATAAAAGAAAATGTTAGCTCAAGAACTATTTAAAAGACATGTCATATATTCATGCTAGTTGATTCTGCCAGTTTTTCAAAGTGCTGAAAAGATTTGCCTTTTACTACAATTGCATAACCATTTTCTGCTTCCTTGTTAACACTTGCAATGTTGGAAGTTTCCATTGCCAGTGAATAAAATGGGAGTTGCTTAGTACATTTGAAAGTAAGAGGCTGTCATCCCTATACTGCTGTACTGCATCTTATACCTACTGAGGTAGGAGGCAGGGACCCTGTGAACATGGTTAGGGTATAGGCCCAGAATGGAATAAATTTTAAGTTGGAGACAACTTAAAAGAAAGACTTTTTTCCAGGCCCACCACATTACAGGAAGAAGAAAGAAGATTTTTATGGTCCAAAGCCTTTAGACAAAGAATCCCTTGACCTTTGTACCCACTCAAAAATTAGGAGAACAATAACTTACCCATCCAGTATGTGTCCTCTTACCAGTAGGGAAACATGCAGGAGCCTCACCTAGAGCAAGCCCAGACAAAGTCCTTCCTGATCAAAATACAACCCACCCCCTGCCCAACCCAGATTCCCTTTGGCAACACATTTTCCAGGAACCACTCCCTACTTGGAAGCTCTGTTCTTCCTTTCCTCTCAGTAAACTCACTTGCTACCCCCTCTCTTTGTCCATGTCTCTAATTCTTTTTGGGCTGCAGACAAGGATCTCTGCTCCACTGCAGGTGCTGGACCAAATCACCCCTTCTTCCCCACATTACTATGTCATCATTTTCCTCTTAGTATGAAGTAAATTGCCTTAGAAAAAGATAAGAGGGGCCAGCCACTGACATGATAGTTGGGATAGCTGGATCCCAAATGGTTGAATGTGTTGTTCAAGTTCTGTATGCAAGGACTTGAAAAACACACTGGATGCATGTGCAGTGCCCAAATCCCAGAGGAGCATGGCCCATGTGCAGTGCCCAAATCCCAGAGGAGCATGAGAAGAAGGGATCACAGTGTGGCTATCAACCCTGGGTGGTATTTTCTCATCCCACCCTAGTCTCTCTGGCAAGCACATGACTCCATGTAGCAGCTAAAAAAATAACAAAAGACAAAATTATGTGTTGATAAATTCATTGGAATAAAAATATTCCTCTGATCCCACAATCACGAGAGTTGATGATGTTGGACTTTCTGTAATAAAAGCTGTTAACTTCTACTGCCCAATAGCCATAAGTCACCAGGGAGCAGCCAGTGGCCAGTTATGCAAAAAAGCAACTGCTCCATATGGATATGGATTTTACAATTGCATGGCAATCCAATGGGAAAAAGAATTTTGCTGTAACCAGATTAAAAAAGTTTTTATAGCCACTGATTCATTTCAAATTTAATTTACATTTTCATATGTCACAGTTATCAATTATTATTGAACTGTTCTCCAATCTGAGTTTTTATTCTAGCTCAGTAAGCTTGTATGTATTGAACTTGAAAGGCAGCTCAGTTATTAGCCAACCCACAGCTCCAGAATTCTTCTTTTAATGAAAAAGTTTCACATTTATTTTACTTTGTGTTTGCCCAAAATCACATATGACAAGTTTTGCTTTGTTAATGAGGCTTGAAACAGCATTAGTCTGTGGTGCTCTGATTGGAGATCCATTTAACTCTCAGAAGATTCTCTGAAAGTGGAGATTAAGCAAAGAATGGAGTTGTGATGGGTTTAAACTTTGAAATAAGACAGACCCAACTCATCTCTCTCCTGTGACTAGTTTGCATCTTAAGACATTGATATTGGTGGGAAGTTTGCTTCTAAATTCTAATAAGCTATATCAGTTAACAGTTTTTTCTTTTACAGCATCTACATGCTAGCTTTTCCTTTGCAAGTTCTTAAAAGGGGCTAAGATTTTCATTCCCTTCTACTTATTGAAGCAAAAATACCTAGACTTAACTAAAGATTATACATTCATTTTAAATATAAAATCACTATTGCTTAAACTTTCGAGGTAAAGAAATTGAAGTCCTGGAACCAGCAGATGGCACAATGGCTATGTCACTGGACTCCCATGTAGTCGACTGTGGTTTGAGTTCTGGACCTAATGGCTTAAACTCACGCCAGGTGCAAGTGTGTGCGTTCCCAAGATCCCGAGAGGAGAATGGAGGAGAAGGGATTGTGGCTTGGCCATCCACCCTGGGGGATGATTTCTTGCTCTCTGTCTCTCTGTCTCTCTCTGTCTCTCTGGCGAGTGCACATGCCCTATAGAGAACACCTCTTAAAAAAATAAAAAGAAAGAACGGAAGAAAGAAAGAAAGAAATCCAAGTCTTTCTATAACATATTACTTGTTTATTCATTTAAACTAGTGTTTTAAGTTGTTCTGTGCAAGTTGGTGTAGGAAGTGCTGCTGGAATACAATATGATTCTATACTGTGGGGAATAGAGATGAATGAGGACAGTGGTGTAAATGTGCAAAACACTAAATCTGTAAGAAAGGAACAGTTAAGTTACTCCCTTTAACTCCCAAAGAAAATTGAGAATAAAGAAAACAAAATTTCTGTCTAAAACCTGAACAAATCAAATCTCCAGACAACGTAGGAGAGTTTACATGTCTAGATTACCCGTATGAAAGTTTATTTGTATGGTATGACTGACAAGTCATGGCTCTTCCCAAAATTCTCATGATAACTTGCTATAGTCTCCATAAAGCAAGTCTAGAATTTTAATGAATCCAAGAGTGATTAAAATTGTTTTGAGTTGTTCCTCCAAGAAGGTATACAGACAAATCAAACACAAAGGGAATGCTTAGAATAGACTGAATGATGAATTGAAAGGTTGGCACTTGGCAGTGTTTGTGTAGACACTAGCCCTGGACAGCAGGTATACGCCACATGTAAAGATATTCTCTTCTAGTATATCAGGCATAATTCATCAGGACTTACTATGGTCTGAGAAGTAATTTTCAAAATCATACCCCTCCTTGTGTTTCACTTTCACTGTCAGTATCACCCATTGAAACCAGATGACTGGTGATCCATGTATTTGAAACATAAGGGAGATATATTTGTGGCATAAATATAAATTCACAATTTATATGCCAGTTTCTAGTAAATTTGCTTAGTTCATTCTATTTCCAAAACGTAGATTACTGCACTCTACCCTGCTCTTCTGGGTAGCTATGGGAGATGGATCTTAGCACTGATGTCTAAACCTATAATGCCAACCAGAGTTAGTGGGAATCAGTCTCCCAGAACTTTATCAATTCCTTAAATGCTTACTGGCAAAATCAATATTTTAGATCTGTAGGTATTGCCACCCCATGAACCTTTGGTGAAAAATTAGCTAGTCCTCCGAGGCTACAATTCTATCCAGTCTTTTTCCTCATGGCAATTAAGTTAAGTAAGTGATAAATCAACTGTCTAGAGAAAGTTAAGATGGTTCATTGAAGTTTTCTAGCAAAGCCTATTTTTATTAGAGTGCTGAAGAAAAGTAAATAAATGAAACAAGAATCCCCATAAGTGGGTTAAAAGAGTAAATGTATGTATATCCATATGCTGTTAGAATAATGGAAGGGACATTGAGGCCTCTTAATTTTAAATACTCAGTACTTGAAATATGTATATTACTTGGTAGGACAACATTTAAGTCAACATTTGAAACTTGAATTTAGATGTAAGGTGATGTAGTGGAAAGACATCTTCCACGAATGAAGAAAGCAGTAAATTTACAAGGTTCACATAGAGCAGGCTTGGGCAGGGTACTCAGACTATCTGAAGGTTTAGAGAATTTTAGGACACAGAGTCTAGAAGGAAGACAATACCAGTTAGTAGGTGCAAAACTGAAGAAGGATACAGATAGCAACGGCAGCATGAACACAAATTTGGAATTAGGTTCTGCCTAATTAGCTGCATAACCCTGGCCAAGCCACTTAAAATCATTTAGTTGTATTGTCTTCATCTGTAAAATGGAGTAATTACTGGATCAGAGAGTTATTGTGAAGACTACAGTTGACAGAACACCAGATACACTGATGATGGTGATGACGGTAAAAAATAATTGTTAGGTTAAGTAAAACTTGATTAACCAGAGAATGGAACATTCTGGAAAATTAAAGTTTTTAGTCTCTTTTAGACTGCACAAAATGTTTCTTGATTTGGTTCTTGTAAAAAACACTGAAGACTTTGCTGTCTCTTTGTTTTGTTTTTGTGTTGTTCCTTTTATAAAAGATAGGGCTTAGTCAAAGTACTTAAATCTTTTACTGAGATATATCGGGATGTAGCTGGATTTTCAGATCCCTTGGGGGAATGGCCACACCACAATCCTTTCTCCTCCATTCTTTTCTTGGGATTTTGGGCATGCACGCACATGCAGCAGGCATGAGTTTGAAACTACCAGGTCCAGGACTAGAACCACAGTCGACTACATGGGAGTCCAGTGACATAGCCATTATGCCATCTGCTGGTTCCAGGACTTCAATTTCTTTACCTCGAAAGTTTAAGCAATAGTGATTTTATATTTAAAATGAATGTACAATCTTTAGTTAAGTCTAGGTCTTTTTGCTTCAATAAGTAGAAGGGAATGAAAATCTTAGACCCTTTTAAGAACCTGCAAAGGAAAAACTAGCATGTAGATGCTGTAAAAGAGAAAACTGTTAACTGATATAGCTCATTAGAATTTAGAAGCAAACTTCCCACCAATATCAATGTCTTAAGATGCAAACTGGTCACAGGAGAGAGATGAGTTGGGTCTGTCTTATTTCAAAGTTTGAACCCATCACAATTCCATTCTTTGCTTTGGACTCTTTTTAATTGTTTTAGTTTATTTAAATTTATTTATTTATTTACTTAGTTTTCAATTTGACTAGAGAGGAGCAGAGAAAGTGAGAAAGTAAGCCGCTAGGTCCGAGACTCACACTATAGTCAGCCATGTGGGAGTCCAGTGGCTTTAACCACCACACCACCTGCCAGTCCTATCATCGGACTCTTTTCAAGTACCTGGAACTGTGTAAGTTATTTGTGTTATATATAAAAAAAAATCCAATGAGATGGGTTTAACAGTATCATTCTACAGGTAAAAAGGAATGATGTACAAGCATTTATCTAGATTGAGTAGATTGCTTACATTTTATTTTTCATTAACTTCATAATCATTTTCTAAATTACTGGGTCATCAGAAAAGTCATGACTGTTTTTATGGTTTTCTATGCAAAAATTCATCATGACTTTTCTGATGACACAGTATTATACCATTTATAACATGTTCATTGTGAAATGAATATTTTTTGAGATGATAACTAGTTTCTAAGTACCTTCATTCTCTAAAATAGCATTTAATCAGTAAATTTATGTTGGTTCTTTGAACATACCATCTGAGAGGAAAGTCAGTCTGAGATATTTGGGTCAAAATATAAAAAGTGAAAAGACTGAATCATATAAGAGGTTATTAAAAAGTCATGATGCAGTTTTGCATAGAAAAACACATTGTGACTTTTCTGACAACCCTACAGTCTATAGCACCAAGTTTATGGTCTTCATGGCCCAGAGGCCACAGACCAAGAATGCAGATCCTCCAGGTCCATTAGCTTCACAGGAAACTTTTACAGTGGATTACTTCAATGATCAGATGAGAAAGGGAACCAGGAACGGTTACTCCCTGCTGTCAGAGTGTCCTGTGGGTGCTGTGTGCTCAGTTTCTTGTGGCTCTGAGCTACTGCTACTCTGTGTTTGGGCCTGTGTCCTGAGTGCCTGCTCACTCCAGTTCTGTCTCCCGTGGGACAGTTAGCGTTACCGAGTTGTCATCTAGAACATCCACAGACTACTTGGACAGGGCTTAGGACAGCATCCTTCTATATTTCTCTATCAGGGACCTGATTGCAAGCACTTATTCATTTTTTTTTTTTACCATGAATCAGATTTCCCCAAAAGGGGAATTTTTCTGATACTTTATTCCCTCAAGTGAAGATCAACTGTAATCAAATGAGGTGAGCATTCACCTCAAGTTTTATGGTCTTCATAATAGAAAAGATGAGGCTTAGAGCAGGATCACTTGACCCTGTCTTTTCTTGTCTCCTCCCAGTTCAAAATGCTTACATCTCTTACTAGCCAGTGTTCTCTTACTTAAATCTGCAGTTGGGCTCCACACATTCAAGCCTCAGCACAATCTTCTTTGTAGTATTTGCCTTTTTCTGGAAAATAGGCTTAGTCTGTCCACCATAGCCACTCTGCTTCCTGTCATAACACCGCTTTCCCTGAGCAGGCAGAGAATCCCTGCCCTTTTTGTATTGTGTCACACTTCTTCCAGAAGGTCCGGCGGGTTGTAGGGACGTTCACCATGCTTACAGGCCTGCTATCTGCGGGCACTTGTTCTTTCGTTATTGACATCCACCTAATTTCACAAGGAAACAAGCAAAAGTGGGCTATAAATCAATGCAATAAAATGTTTAAGTGTAATTTAAATACCAAGACTAAGATGTTAACTTAAAATGAAGGCTGAATCATAGTAAGTGAAATAAAAGTGATTTATCTGAGCCAGGGCTTAGGATGAGTTGCCTAGATGAACAGACTGATTTCTCAGAAATGTGCTCATCTAAATGGTAGCCAAGATAGCTGATTAGCATAATGAAGAGAAGGGCAGGGATGGAGATTACAAACTGTTTGTCAGGAGTTTACAGTGGTCCATTTAAAATAATGCAGGCGGAGCCAGCCCATGAACTGGTGGTTAAGGCAGCTGGATCCCAGAAGGCTAACTGTGTGGTTCACATCTCAAACCCAGCAGCTTGAAAAAACACACAGGATGCTTGTGTATGCTTGCCCAAAGTCCTGAAAGGAAGGAGAGATGGAGAGAAGGAATGTACTATGAGCATCCCCCCTGGGGGTGAAAAAACACACAGGATGCTTGTGCATGCTTGCCCAAAGTCCTGAAAGGAAGGAGAGATGGAGGAGAAGGAATGTACTATGAGCATCCTCCCTGGGGGCATGCTTTCTTGTTTTCCTTTTCTTTGTCTCTCTCCTTCTATTTGGTGAGCACAGGTGGCAAATTTGAAAGTGATAGTAATAATAGTAATAATGCAGGCAACTGATTGGCCATGTCTTTACATAGTCCTTATGTAAGGAACTGGAGCTTGCTGGGATAAAAAGTGGGGTTGCATTGAAAATCTGTAACCTTCTGCAACATCTCTGTTTACTTGAATGAAAACATGCCTTTGGGGTCATTAACCCTCATGGACATGGGCAAAACCAAGGTCTTGGGCTCATGCTTTACTCAGGCTTTTAAAATTCTCAATAGATTGGGGCCGGCAGGTGGCATAGTGGATAAGGGTGCTGGACTCCCACATGACCGACCACGGTTCAAGTCTCAGACCTGGTGGCTTGCTTTCTCACTTTCTCTCTCTCACCCTTTCTCTCTGTGTCTTTCTGGTCAAAATTAAAAAATAAAATGAATGAATAAATAAAATTAAATAAATAATTCTTTCAAAAAAAATTCTCAATAGATCTTGTATTCAACAGACTGCTGTGAGTAGCTTTTCTTTCTCTAAGGAAAGGGTAAATTAAGAGAATGTTAAATTTAAGGAGAGAAATTAGCATATCACAATATAGGCTATTCACAGAATGTTGCTATTGCCTCTATAACATGACACACTGAGATACACTTTGAAGTCAGAAATATTATACATTTCATATTCCCACCAATTTTTAACACCGCACCTACATACAGTTGGTGCTCAATAAATACTTCATGGTTTGTTTAATTTCACTCATTTGTGCAAAAAGTAGATGGGAAAGAAAATAATCACCTTACACAGCATGAAAACATTGCCTGTTTTACTGATGAGCTCCTGCATATCTGAGAACCTTGACACAATTGCAGAAATCTGGGGAACTGCATCACCCTCAAATTGCCTCACTTCCTGCCGTTTTGAAACACCTGGAGGACCAAACCATTGAAAATTCTCCATGCTGTCCACGGTTAAGTTTGGGCATCATCATCTCCTAGCCCTCAGCATGGATGCTAATTTCTAGACCTTCACATGGGCCCATGAGGGATGGAATTGGCTTAACTGGTACCTCTTTAGAAGAAAGGAACTTCAGCTTGACATATATTCACTAATTATTATTATTTCTTAATTCTCTTAAAACATAGAAGATGAAAGGCTAAAATGTGATTCTAATTGGCGAAGGAATTTCATACCGGGAAGGCACCTCTTGATTAGCAGCTGTGTAGGCAGAGGGAGGGTTGGGGGTATGGAAATTTGGCTAAGAATTCACACAGAAAAGTGCTCGATGTGCTTGGAAATAGCTCAATCAGTACTCAGCGTGCTGTGAAAGCGCTCAACTGGTGCTCAACTTCCAGCATATTTAAATGAGTTGAACGCTCACTTTTTAAAAGTGCTCAATTGGGAGTGCTCAAGTTGTGGTGCCTATTAGTTGAATGCTAATTAACTTCTCCTTTTCTTAGGGTTCACTTCTCTTCTAAGCAGATAGTTCTGCTGTTCATGTTTCAGGTGTAACCTGGACATTCTGTGAGACTTTAAGAGAGCTGCATTCATTTGGGAGGAGTCAAATATTCTGTCAACCATTCCAATAGCTCTTTTATTATTATTATTTGTTTCTCCTCTCTGTCTCTCATGTTTTCAATATTCTCCTCACTATTTCTCCACTTTAATGTCTTGTCTGAAGGTTTTTTTGAGAAAACTAAAAGAACAAAGCTGTGGTGTTATATCTGATATCTTATTCCTGGTACATGGCTTTGATTTTTCCCAACTGTCTTTTCAATCATTTCGATAACATTGCCCTCTTGAAATGGTTTTGAGCTTTAGTTTGAGGTTAAGAACATGTATGGCTTTCTGTTAAGTTCTTCAAAGTCTACTTTCAATTTTGCCAAACTGATTAGTATCTTACTTATTAGGTTGGACTGATGAGTCCCTTAATGTGCTACATAATAAATAAAAACTCCATTAATGGGGCCAGCAGTTGGTTTGGCGGTTAAGGCACTGGACTCCCATATGGCTGACCATGGCTTGACTTCCAAACCTGGAAGCTTGCTTTCTCAGTTTCCCTTTCTCTCTCTGGTCAGATTAAGAAATAATAATGGTAAATACAATTAAATAAATACTGGATTGTTAGAAAAAATATTTTAAACTACATTAATTAATTTGTTTCAGATCAAATGTGAGCTATATATTTTAAGAATGTACTTTAGGAAAAATATACTCACCTTTTCATTATCTCACTGTTGTCATAAATTGAAATAAAAATTTAAATGGAGTATTTTTTGCTGTACCAATTCCAAACATCTCTTCATAGGAAGGTGCTGTGCACTTTGATGTGCCTGAATGTATTTTCAACACGTTCAAGTGAGGTCATGTTTCTTTGTGAGTATGCATAAAACACATGAAGTGTGTGCATTCCAGTGGTAGTTGGTCCGTGACTGCTCAGTGTGTTTTTAATCACTGGATAGAACATGGCAGTTGTATCTTTTCCCCCCTGATTACCTATATACAATGTCTTTTCCTAGGTAAAGGACATCTTAAGAATGTTCCCCTTGTGAAAGGAGTGAAAGCTGAGCCAAAACTTTACCTATCAAAATAAAAACTGTCAAAGCCTTCATTCCAGTTTAATTCCTGATGCCCTATAATGATGTGGAAAGTTGTCATTCAAAGTAAAGGTTAAAGAATGTTTAGGTAAATAGATAAAATTCCATGTACTTCACATAGCTACTGAAAAAAGAAAAATACATGACTATCTTAGTCCATTTTCTGCTGCTAATAACAGAATACCACAGACTGGGGCAGTTTATAAAGCAATCGAAGTCTATTTGGCTCTTGGTTTTCGAGGCTGGGAAGTCCAAGGGTATGGCGCCAATATCTGGCTGAGGCCTTCCGTATGCATCATCCCATGATGGAGGGCAGGGCAGACAGCAAACAAGGCAGAGAGGAAGTCAGGCCAAACATCCTTGTCCTCAGGAGCCCACGTTAAGATCATTCATTCCTTCACTCTGGAGGTAATTGCATTAGTACATTCATGAGAGAGACTCCTTCCAGGGTCCCTGTGACGTAATCACCTTAGAAAGGCCACACCTCTTGATATCATCACATTGGCATTTATTTGTTTTTAAGAGTTTTTTTTTTGGGGGGGGTTGTTTGTTTGTTTGTTTTTTGTTTTTGTTTTTGTTTTTGCCTTAGCGTATATGCGCTCAATTAAGAGAAAGATAGACAGTGAGAGGAAAAGTGAGAAATCACCCCCCACGGGGGATGGCCACACCACAATCCCTTTTCCTCCATTCTCCTCCTGGGATCTTGGACACACACGCACACATGCCCTGGGTGAGTTTGAAGCTGCCAGTTCCGAAACCTGAACTGCAGTGGACCATGTGTGAGTTTAGCAACACAACCATTATGCTATCTGCTGATTCCGACAATTAAGTTTTGACATGAGTTTAGGAGAAGACATTCAAACACAGCAACAGCTTTCATTTTTAGGTGAATAAAATAACATGTTAATTAACATTTTACACAGGATTAATACATTAGCCTCCTAACGTGAGTGCCTCTTAGCCAACCATACCCCAAGATACAAGTGACCTCTGATGTATAAGTGTCGCTAGAAAGGCCGGATCAGGATTTCTTAGGCCCTAGTCACTGAAAATGTGGGTCATCTCACTATACTGTTCTGATATGGGTTCTCCAAGCAACATCCTGATTTTTTTTCTTAGTTTTTGTTGTAGGATGCATGTACTTCCCAGAGAGAGAAATAAGAGAGAAATAGGGAGGAAGAAAGTGACAAGGGGGCATGGTGATACCACAATCCCTTCTCCTCTATTATCCTCTTAGAATTTTGGGCTTACATGCCCATACACCCACATGAGTCTCAAGCCACCTGGTCCAGGACTTGAACCTTACTGTCTGTCATGTAGGATGTAGCTGCCTTAGCCTTCATGCCTCCTGTGGGCCCAAACCTTCTGATTTTAACTGGCTTTCTTAGAGATCTATAATACTTTATAGAAAGAGTAAGTTGGTCAGATGAATAAATTGTTTAAAAATTAAGTTGGTCATATTTCAGCATGTGTGAAAGAGATATGAATCTCACTGGAAATTAAGACATTTGTACCAGGGCTTTCTTTTGCAATCTAAGTTTTGCGAATGTGAATCTGTGCTGAGTAATGGGATGGCGCTCAGCGATCTCATAATAGCACTTTCTGAGTTTGCAGCCTAATGGCCTGTCCTTGGATCATGGTGAATTCACTAAAGTAATGACTGTCACCCTGCAAAGCCTCTTTAGAGAAAACTAGCTGAATGTCAAAATCATCTCTTACCTTTTTCTCTTTGAATTTCATTTGAATTTCTCTGGTGTTTTCACAAGAACGCCATGCTCACATTTATGAATGCAATGAATGTCATTTTTTAAACCTTTATGCTAATATTCAAAACTATTGCTAAGTCATTTGAATAAAAATTAAGGTTTGAAATTTGGGGCAACCTGGGGTATCTTAATAATATCTAATTATGAAGATAGTTTGTGTTTTTTTTTATTCTGGTAGAGCAAAATGGAATAAGTTAGGTAGAGGTTCCTTCACAAATTCCACCCAGTGGCTGTAAGAGACAGGACCGTGTTATCGCTTGGCTGTAAAATAAAGGTAGAAATGGATGCCCTATTGCCCCTTGCTGTTTGGCATATTGAAACTTGCCTATTAAATTACCCTTTGCAGAGTTTTCCATGTTTTTGTTCTCTGAAAATAAAAGCTAATTTAGTTTAGCTATCTTTATGATAGGAAGAAAAAAATACCTACAGTGGGAGACTACTATCCAACCATCCATTCAAATGATACATTCACTTTAATAAACTGAGAAGGTATGTAGGTGGTTTACATCAATTCCGAACAATTATCTTTTTGTATTTACTTGACCTAGTTAGATAATGATGTGCAAACAGATTGGATTCAATAACACATTAGTAAGCTGTTTAGTGAAGTCCTGAAACAGCAGCATTTAATACTCCTGAACAATAGAAGACTGGGGCTCCGCCCCCTGCAAGGTGTGTGGTGTTTATTTGCAATCAGCTCTGACATTTTCCAAGACTTCCTTTACAAAAGGGTTCTATTTTGAACACACTTAACTGGAGAGAAGTGTCCTCCTGTGGAATGCTGCTACTTTTTGTTGTTTTCAGTTGTTGGTGGCCCAGATGAAGCTGTTGAGAAACCATTGGTGTCTGTCATTTGATAACTATACAAAATTCTACTTTTCTGCTTTTTAATATCATCTTTACCAAATTAGGATTTTGTGATGTTGTATTAATATGCAAATGGTTGTTATGACTGTTTTTGCTCTGTTGTGTGATCATCCATGCTTTTCAATTGAAAATTAATAAAGGCTTTCAACTGGCCCTGAAGTTTTCATCAATATGAGCAGATGTTGCTATTGTTAGTTTGGCTGGAGCATTTACTTTGAAAGATACCATCTGAGTGAGAAAATAAACCAAGTTTTAGTCTTGTTTTTGTGTAGTGGTCAGGAAAATATTTTGTTTTGTTTGGGTTTCAGTAGCCAGTCAAAAGGAGCGATCATTTTTATGGTGTGAATTTCCAAATGAAGTCATATTTGGTTTTTGGTTTTAATTTGATGTCAAAGTCCAGTCAACAATGACAACAGAACACTTGTTATATGGGGTCAAATGACAGTGTGTTTGTAACAGTGGTTTCGTGAACTGCGTGGGATGCTAAAATTTCATTAATTTAAACCATGTTGTAAAGATTTAGCAAACACTGGCCAGCTGCAGTGGCTCAGCAGTAATAAAGTGGTCCAGATCGTGAGACCACATGGGAAGATCATGGGTTCATGACCTTGGATCGTCCTTTGCATGCCGGGCACCCATACTGGTCTGTGATCCAGGCTGGTTGAGGGATGGAAGACCCTGCTGTTGGGGTGCCTCTGTCTCTGTCTCTTTCCATGTTTTCCTTTCTTGTGGAAGGGATAAATAAAAATTAACCTAAAAAAATTAAACATTCTCTTAAATAATATAAACTCTGTGCCACTACTCAAATCAGTTATAAACTCATTTAAATATCAGAATGACCCTAGAGGACAGGTATTATTATCTCTGTTTTGGAGATTAAGAAGCCAAGGTACAGGGGAGCTGGCAGGTGGCATGGGGTTAAAGCACACGGCCAAACACAGTTCAAGTCCAGGACCTGGCAGCTTGCTTTCTCACATACTTTAATTATCTTTTTGTATTTACTTGACCTAGTTAGATAATGATGTGCAAACAGATTGGATTCAATAACACATTAGTAAGCTGTTTAGTGAAGTCCTGAAACAGCAGCATTTAATACTCCTGAACAATAGAAGACTGGGGCTCCGCCCCCTGCAAGGTGTGTGGTGTTTATTTGCAATCAGCTCTGACATTTTCCAAGACTTCCTTTACAAAAGGGTTCTATTTTGAACACACTTAACTGGAGAGAAGTGTCCTCCTGTGGAATGCTGCTACTTTTTGTTGTTTTCAGTTGTTGGTGGCCCAGATGAAGCTGTTGAGAAACCATTGGTGTCTGTCATTTGATAACTATACAAAATTCTACTTTTCTGCTTTTTAATATCATCTTTACCAAATTAGGATTTTGTGATGTTGTATTAATATGCAAATGGTTGTTATGACTGTTTTTGCTCTGTTGTGTGATCATCCATGCTTTTCAATTGAAAATTAATAAAGGCTTTCAACTGGCCCTGAAGTTTTCATCAATATGAGCAGATGTTGCTATTGTTAGTTTGGCTGGAGCATTTACTTTGAAAGATACCATCTGAGTGAGAAAATAAACCAAGTTTTAGTCTTGTTTTTGTGTAGTGGTCAGGAAAATATTTTGTTTTGTTTGGGTTTCAGTAGCCAGTCAAAAGGAGCGATCATTTTTATGGTGTGAATTTCCAAATGAAGTCATATTTGGTTTTTGGTTTTAATTTGATGTCAAAGTCCAGTCAACAATGACAACAGAACACTTGTTATATGGGGTCAAATGACAGTGTGTTTGTAACAGTGGTTTCGTGAACTGCGTGGGATGCTAAAATTTCATTAATTTAAACCATGTTGTAAAGATTTAGCAAACACTGGCCAGCTGCAGTGGCTCAGCAGTAATAAAGTGGTCCAGATCGTGAGACCACATGGGAAGATCATGGGTTCATGACCTTGGATCGTCCTTTGCATGCCGGGCACCCATACTGGTCTGTGATCCAGGCTGGTTGAGGGATGGAAGACCCTGCTGTTGGGGTGCCTCTGTCTCTGTCTCTTTCCATGTTTTCCTTTCTTGTGGAAGGGATAAATAAAAATTAACCTAAAAAAATTAAACATTCTCTTAAATAATATAAACTCTGTGCCACTACTCAAATCAGTTATAAACTCATTTAAATATCAGAATGACCCTAGAGGACAGGTATTATTATCTCTGTTTTGGAGATTAAGAAGCCAAGGTACAGGGGAGCTGGCAGGTGGCATGGGGTTAAAGCACTGTACTCCCACACGGCCAAACACAGTTCAAGTCCAGGACCTGGCAGCTTGCTTTCTCACATACTTTCCTTCTCCCTCTCCCTCTCCCTCCCCCCTCTCCCCTCTCTCTCTGCCCCCCTCTCTGAACAAATCAAAATAAATAAAGTTAAGGGACCAGCAGTTACCATAATGGCTATGTCGCTGGACTCCCATGTAGTTGACCGCGGTTTGAGTCCCAGACCCGGTGACTTAAACTCACGCTGGGCATGTGCATGCATGCCCAAGATCCTAAGAGGAGAATGAAGAAGGGATTGCAGCATGGCCATCCCCCCTGGGGAGTGATTTATCACTTTCTGTCTCTCTGTCTTTCTAGCAAGCGCACATGCCCTATAGCAAAAACCTCTCCAAAAAAAAAAAGAAATGTAAGTAAAATAATTCTTAAAAATAAAAAAAGAGAGAAGCAGCAGCTAAGGTACAGAAAGATATTTAACCTTCCAAGGTTAAAGCTTGGTTTCTTCTTTTTCTTTCTTTTTTTTTTTTTTTTAAGATTTTTGCCATATGGTATGTGCACTCGTTTGAGAAATAGACAGAGAAAGCAAAAATTCACCCACTGGGAGGATGGCCACACTGTAATCCTTCTCCTCCACATGCCGTTCGGGATTTTGGGCATGAAGGTATATGTGCCCGGCATGATTTTCAAACCAATGGGTCTGGAACTTGAACTGCAGTTGACCATGTAGGAGTCCATTACTCTAACCACTATACTACCTGCTGGCCTTGGGTTTTAAGTGCCTCCATACTCTGCACACTGCTGCTCTGCTGTGCTTTGTTAAGAATTCCAAGGATTTCCGTTATTCTCTTATGAACGCTAGCTTCTTATATGTTGAATACGCCCTTGCCTAAATGGTAAGACAGTGGACTTGCTAGTAGTGGTACTGTTGTTCTTCAACTGAAAACGGGGCCCAGGCTTCTGATGGAACGTATATCCAAAAGTGAGGGCAGAGAAAGGGTGCATTACTTGTCAGCATGATGCCATGCCCATCCTGAAGACCAGGGAGACAAAAATGTTGCACATTTATTTCATTTTATCTTAAAGTTTATAACTTTGAATGAAAATGAATCGTTAAAAGTATCTTAACATACAGTGTAAAGAATGCTAATAATACTCTTATTTGTTACCTATACTGAAAGAAATCATTTCTATGAATTGGGTGTAAAAATTACATATAAATACAATAAAAATGAGTTCTGAAGGAGAAAGTAAAGAAGGATTTGTGGTTGAGGCCATTTTACCTCTTTAAATGTACCTTATTGTTAAATTCGTAAGGTGATTGGGAGAAGGTTAAAAAATCGATGATTGTCAATACATATAAAATAATACATAGCCATTACACTAACTGCTAGTTCCCAAGAACAGGATATTTTAAAGTCTTTAAGTTGAAAATCATATTGTGGGGGCCAGTAGGTGGCATGGTGCTTAAGGCATTGGACTCAGTTCAAGTCCTAACCTGGCACCTCGCTTTCTCACTTTCCCTCTCTCTCTCCCTGGTGAGTGCATGTGCCCCATAGCAGGTGGCATGGTGCTTTAGGTGCCAACTGCAGTTCAAGTCCTGGACCTGGTGGCTTGCTTTCCCACCCTCCACCCCATCTTTCTCTCTCTATGGTGAGTGCATGTGGCCTACAGCAAATTCATAATAAAAATTTTTTTAATAAAATTAATTTAAAAAAAATACTATACAGATCATAAAGACAAGGTAGCTTCTTTCATCACGTCATCAAAATATTACATCCTTATTTTTCTTTAAAAATATGTTAATAAGGGACCAGCAGATGTAATGGCTGCATCACTGGACTCCCACATAGTTGACTGCGGTTCAAGTCCCAGACCTGGTGGCTTAAAACTCATGCCATGTGCATATGCATGTGTGCCCAAGATCTTGAGAGGAGAAGGGATTGTGGCATGTCCATAACCTCTGAGGGGTGATTTCTCACTTTCTGTCTCTCTGTCTCTGGCAAATGTACACACCCTAGAGCAAAAATCTCTCTCAAATATATATATGTTAATAAAGCAAAAAAGATATGGTCTCTTCCACTGGTAACTGATAATATAATGTTGATTATGACACAGAATAAAATCAGTATAAAAAGTTAAGTAGATGCAGAGGAAATAAAGTATGTATTTGCTTACAATTTCGAACTATATAAGAATTATTTCAAATTCTATGTGGTGAGATTTGACTTATATATGTTACTCTTGCAGAAAGTCGATATTAACAAGGTCATGCTTAACTCTTCCCAGATTTTGAAGAGAATCAACATTTTGTAGCTTGTTTCTCTTAAGCAGATGGTTAGAGCCAAACTCCAGCTTGAGTTTATTTTTCCTTTGAACTTCTAGAGAAAAATATAAACGCAAGAGCAAGGAAAATAGTTCTTTGTGGGCTAGCAGGTGGCATGGACATTAAGGTGGCTGGGTCCCACAAGGCCAACTGCACTGTTAGAGCCCTGGAACACTACTTGAAAGACACTGGGCCTCTGCATGTGTGCACCTAAAATCCCAAGAGAGGACAGGGGGAAAAGGGATTGTGGCATGGCCATCCTCTCTGGGGGTGACTTTTAACTTTTCCACCCTCTTTGTTTCTCTCTCTGTGACTCTCTCTGGTATGCAAGTGTGCCCTATAGCAAAAACAAAATAAATAAAATACTCCAAAAAACTCCATGAGTAATTTTTAGGCATTATAATGATTACTATGCAGAATGATGCCTTGCCTGTGAGAAATTTGCATTTTATATTAAGCAAACTGACAATTTATACTACTGTGGCAACATAAATATACCACAGCCACCTAGTACTCTTGGACCAGAAGGAAACTACAGGACTTTTCTGTTAATATCATTCGTGTAAGTGACAAATGTCCAAATTATTTAATGAAACAAGTAGAAAGAAGGAAAACAAAAAGTTTCATGAGGAGAAGAATGGTAGATAGAGGTGTGAATGAAACTGATATATGGTTTGAGATGACAATGAGACAATGGCAGTTTAAGCGATAAGAGATTTCATATTGTTTTATATACTGTCTAATAGATATTCTATAGGAAGTATATTGTACTTGAAACGATTACATTTCATATTGATGAGGCAGACAGTATCATGGGGATGCTTCTATTAGATCATCTTTATTAACAGTTTATTATGAAACCAAAACATGTAGAGCCACTGAAGAGTCACTATATTTTTTATTTGTCTACCTCAAGAGTGACATTTTAAAACCAAAACATACTTATTTTAATAAGGAAAATAAGTATTATTTTGGAAACTTTGTATGTATTTTGTAATCCATATGAAGTGCCTTTTAATTTTGTACACATAAGTGTATCAAGAATTTATTTATTTTTAAGAGATATTTTTGCCATAGACAGAGAGACAGAAAGTGAAATATCACTCCCTGGGGGGATGGCCATGCCACAGTCTCTTCTCCTCCATTCTCCTCTTGGGACTTTGGGCATCCATGCACATGTCCTGGTGTGAGTTTTAAGCCACTCAGTCCAGGCCTCCAATTGCAGTTGACTGTGTGGGAGTCCAGCAACATAACTATTACACCGTCTGCTGGTCCCAAGAATTTCTTCTTAATTTAATATATATAGGCACTTGAATTTACTTATTTATTTAAAGGAGTGCTTTTAAAAAGTATTTATTTCTTCTATGAGAAAGATATATATAGAGAGAGAGACAACAGAGTCCTCATGCTGCCAGCCAGCCCCAGATCATAGGCACAAATATGTCTGGTGTACTTAGGGAAGTCTCTGGACTTGAACTGGAAACCTTTTCATATGGGACTGCCTTGCAGGGCATCCTAGTTTTCAGCTACACCACCCTCTGGTTCCTTGAATTTATTGGTGTAACATACTTATATCATAATCCATATACCTAAGGATATGAGGGGGTCTTCATGAAGTTCATGGAAAATGCACATTACAAGAAAACTATCCATGGCTTTCAAAATATTTGCACTGAATTCAACTCATACTTTAATTCCATTTTTCTACGAATTTTCTGAAGTCCCCTTATACTAAGACAAGATGCATGGATTATGTCTTTTGTGCTCTATTACTCATGTTTACTACTTCTTATTGAACCCAACCCTTGGTCAAATTTCTGTATTGCCACATTACAATATATTGAGCCAAAATATTTAGTACCAGGAGACTTCAAAAATTGATGGAAAAATGGAATCAAAGTATTTTTTTGTTCAAAAAATTGAAATCTATGCAGAATTTTTTTTCAAATACACATGTTCCATAAACTTTTTTTTTAGAGGTTTTTGCTATAGGGCACGTGTGCTCCCCAGAAAGACAGAGAAAGAGAGACAGAAAGCAAGAAATCACCTCCCAGGGGGGATGGCCATGCCACAGTCCCTTCTCCTCCATTCTCTGGGGATCCTGGGCATGCACATGACTTTAAGCCACTGGGTCCAGGACTCAAACCACGGTCAACTTCATGGGAGTCCAGTGACATAGCCATCACGCCAACTGCTGGTCCCTCTATGAACTTTTTGAGGATCCTTCATCCGTGAATTTGCCTCTTCTATCCCAACCTAAATGCAACCCTGACTTCTTATCAAATTAATTATTTGAATCTTTGTTTCAGTTACTATCTTAACTAACCCCTAGTTAATTATACCTCCATCCATCCAATTTTTTAAGCCAGGCAATGGGAATGACCTTCTCTCTCACCCCACACAACTTCACTGTTTTCACATATCTCTTCTTCTGTCACCCTAATTTTGTTTGCTGAATCATCGGTTAATCTTCAGCTTCTCTTGTTCACCATTACTTTAGTTTGCTGACTTCTCTAAATCTAGCTTCCTTCCAAAATGTCTTTCTAAATAATGCCCAAGTAGTATTGGTGAAACACAGACAGGATGATGTTACCTCTTGACCTCACATCTTTTCATAGTTACTTACCACATTTAGGGTCATCTCTGTGGCCCTTAGAGTTGCTTATGAATCCTTTCTGCCTTGATCTACTACTGTTCTCTTTATTCACACTAGACTTTTTATAGTTTTCTAAAAATTTCTGCTCTCCTACTTATCCTTCAAGACAGAGGTTGTGTATATCAGAGTTCCTGCCAGAAACAGACTTTACACTCAGATTATAATGTCTCAGGAAAGGAGTATTACAGTAGGTTTATTTATAAATGTTGTGGCAGGGTGTAGACAGGACACTAACAATAATGCAATAATCTGAGTTAATAAAAGAGCATGAAAGGAACCTGCAGGTGGAGTAATGGTTAAGGTGCTGGACTCCCACATGACCAACAGCGATTTGAATCCCAGACCTGGTGCTTGAAAATCCTGCCAGGTGCATGAGTTTGCATGCCCAAAATCCCAAGTGGAGAATGGAGGAAAAAGGATTGCAGCCTAGCCATCTCCCCTGGAAGGGGGGTAGGGGCGTGATTTCTCACTTTCCTTCTCTGTGTGTCTCTCTGTCTCTCTCTCTCTCTGCTGAGTGTGCACAACTTATGGCAAAAACCTAAAAAATAAAAATGAATAAATAAAAAGGAGCTAAATGTATTATAATCCTTAGCTCAAAAGATTGAAGGAAGAGAGTGGTTATCTGAAGGTGGAAAAATAGTCCGTAGAGAAGATTGGAAAGGACCAGTGCCCATAGCGTATAGTGAATTTGCAGGGAGGGATCCAGGGCCATCAATACTCTGAAAACATGTTTCTTCCCATTGGGGGGACTTCTGGAAGTCCAAGACTTGGGAGCTAATCATATGGTCCATATAACCTTCCATGACAGAAAGCTATAGGGAGAAAAGTGGAAGTAGATCTGAAAAGCCAAAGGGAGGTCTACTGAAGTAAAGCTTTTCGAGATTCTTCCTAAGCCTTCTTGGATATGTCCTCTCCTGTGTTTGCAGAGCCCACGCACTCCTATTATAGCACTCCTGTTCGTGACGTAAACACCGTTAGCTGATCTGTGTCCTACCAAACCATGATGTCTGGAGGCCCTCAACAGACTTCCTTACAACTTCCCTTCCCTTCCCAACGCACCTAAATCAGCATCAGTGTTTTAAAATTTTATTATATTGTGTTTTTTCACTGAGAAACTAGAGTGTACTTTGGGAAAACACACACATGCGTGCATACAAACACAGACAAATATACACTAAATCTGAGGGCTCTAAATGTACTGGAGTCACAGATGATAAAATTTTACAGCTTAGTTATATGCTGAGAAGTCAAATATTAAGAGAAAATAATGTTGTGAAAACAAAAGTATATGGAATATATTTAAGTGCTTTTGGGGGGATCAAGTATCAATGTAATAATATTCTAAGTATTTATATATTGGATATAAAGGAGGAAACTAATGAAGCAATTGATGGACTCTGCCATTTTTATTGACTATCAGAATTTATGTCATGAAGCAATTGATGGACTCTGCCATTTTTATTTAATGTCAGAATTTATGTCATTTTTTATATAAATATTTGGTATTTGCTGAATTCAGTGTAAATATGATTTAAAGAAATACACCTTCCTACATCTCCCCAACACATTTACCATGCCTTACCTTCACGAACCCTCTGACAGAAATTCTGAAGCTGGCAGCCTGCTACACAGTAAGTATGGGAAAAGTGTGTATAATCACCTTAAGTTTGTATTACAAAATATGTTTTTCCTGCCCCTGCCGTTGAAGGACTTAAAGCACATTTTAAAATACTGAAATTAAAAGGTCTATGTCAATCAGTATACCTCATTTAAATGCTCTAGGTTTGGGGGCCAGCAGGTGATGTAGTGGTTACAGCCTGGACTCCTACATGGCCGATTACAGTTTGAGATCCAGAGCTGGGGGGACCTGAATATCATGCCAGGTGCCTGTGTGCCCAAAATCCTGAGGGGAAAATGGAGGAGAAAGGGTCGCATCATGGGCATCTCCCCCGGGGAGTGATTTCTCACTTTCCCTCTCATTGTCTCTCTCTGACAAGCACACACACCCTATGGCAAAAACTTTAAAAAATAAAATAAAATAAATAATAAATGCTCTAGGTTCCCAGAATTGATATCCTTTTTGACTAGACATTTTATAAAATATTAACATAGAGTTCTTCTTTTACTGGATCCTCCTCTTATTCCTAGAGCTGCTAAGTGTTTCTGTAAGGTCACAGAGAATCTTCACCTCAAATATAAAATTATATCCATGTCGTATTTTGACAAACTGCTTTAGTCTCTAGGGGCCTGTCTGCTTGCTTTATCTACAAAGTTTCAGAGCTTCTGCTGGCGAAAATGCTTTCAGTTTTTCCATTTTCCACAATTCAGTTTATGTTGACAGGAAGTTTCATTTTATATTCAGATTGCTATACTGATAGGTATCATTATTTCTTGCTAATTTATAGTTCTATTTATTTCTATTGTTATTTCTATTGTACATTTTTGTCTCATTTATTGTTAACTCCTTTTTAATTAATAAGTATCTGACATTGATTTTAGATTCAAAACTATACTTGTGGTCCCTCTCTTTCTCTCTCTCTCTCTTTCTCTCTCTCTCTTTGAACCTTGAGACAAGATTTATTTAAACAAATTGCATATGAGCTCCTCTTGAACCAAAGACCCTTAGTTCTGTGCTGAAGCTTGAAATTTTGAAGAAATGTATCCCAGTTCTTAACATCCTGGCAGTTACTTGGACCTAGAAAGTAAGGAAATATGACCTGGGCTTCAATTTCAAGCCCCTGAGATATCTTCACGAAAGAGGAACTGAAAGCAATGCTATCTGGAGACTTAAAAATAGAAAACTAACATACAGAGGTGATTCTTTGAAGTCTTTGCTATGACAACCAAAAGATTTATCTTTCATTTAAAACATATGTGTTTAAGTTGTTACAAAAGCATCTTCAAGGATGCAGAATGCTTTCAAGTTCACTTATGACTGGTCAAAAGAAATAAACTTATGGTCTAGATATATTTATCTGAAGAAATGCATTACCAGCCATGTGATACTTTCAGATTGATGGTAGATTCAACTTTTTAAAAAAAAAAATCATGGCAGCATTTTTGTGCAATGGAGAATTTGTAGCTCTGTGCAATAGCGTGAATAGTGCTGGTTTTTATGACACATTTCAAGTTGGTTATGTTTGGTCTTTATAGGCCTAACAAGGACTTTGGACAGTTGGCAAGTACTGTATGCAGTTCAACATTTGAAACAAAAATACCTACAACTTTGTTTTTTTTTCCCCCTCTGTTAGTTCACTGGGAGATGTATTAATCTGTCTGGGCTCCCATAACAAAATATCATAACATGGATGGCTTATAAACAACAGAAGTTTATTTCTGATATTTCTAGAGTGTAAGAATTCCAAAATCAATGTGCTGCCATTCTGGTGTCTGGTAAGCATCTCTTTTCTAGACCACCATCTTTTTGCTGTAACCTCACATAGCAGGAGAGAAGAGCAAGATCTCTGAGATCTCTTTTTTAATGGCATTAAATTAAATCATGTGGACTTTGTCTTTATGACCTAATCACCTTCTAAAGGCCCCACCTGCTTAAAGTCGTCATCTAGGAGATTAAAATTTGACTCATGAATTTAGGAAAGACACAAACGTTCAAGTCATAGCAAAAGATTTTCAGTAGCCGTGGTAAGCTGTTATAACACAGTCACTAGTGGCAGATAGGTGTTTGTGTTATCTAAGTTTTTAGAAAATACTATTCGGCTACATAAGAATACAGTAATAGATTTAAAGGATTATGATTTACCTGTGACTGAGCTTGTGACATGTCAAGAACTGTGAAGAATTTATATACCAATCTGAAAAGTTAACCAGACACAGAAGACACAAGTTCCCAGATCAGAGGCAGAAGATGTTATTACTCATAGCAATGGCAGTAGCCATAGTATTCAGCATTCACCGTAGTTCCACATGTCTCACAGATTGTGCAGGTCAGTGTGGAGGATGGAAATAGATATTGTACCACAATGGCAGTGGGTTTGCAATACAGCCTAGGAATCATGTTTAAGGAACCCAAATCTTTAAAAGAGCCTACAGGAAAATCTGTCCTTTGCACCAGAGGGAAATGTTATCTTTATTATATCGACTCCAAATATGCATTATAGTCTAGATGGAGAATCTACCTTTATCTTCCAAGCAGTTTGCTATACAAACATCATTGAAAAGACAGTCTGAAACAAATGGCAGTCAATGCCCTGCTTAAAAGAAATACAAAAGTATAAGTGAGGGCTGGCCCCATAGCCTAGTGGTTAAAGGGGCTGGATCTCACATGGCCAATCATGGCTCAGTTCCTGGTCCTAGCGACATGGAAGACATGCTGAGTGCATGTGTATGAATGCCATAAATCCCCAAAGGCTATAAAAATGAAAGAGAAGGGATTGAAGCATGACCATTCCCCATTGAGAGGGTGCTTTCTCCCTTTCTCTCTTTCTCTGTGTCTCTGTGGTAAGTGCATATGTCCTTTGGCAGTTTAAAAACAATGTAAGTGACTCATGGAGAAATGTCTGTGACCACGAGATTCAACTTTTTAACTTTAATCCAAAGAAACGTAATTCCCCTTCATTTAACTTAAAGTAAGAAAATATGTGCATTTAGGGGCCGCAAAGTATCATACTGTTAAAATGCAGTGCTCTGTAAGGGCTTGTCCACAGAGGAAGGTTCTGAGTTAGTGTCCAGAGACCTCCTTGAGTACACTGGGCATGCGCATGTCCTGATCCAGGGCCTGCCGAGGGTGGACGGAGGCATCAGGATCCTATTGAGAATATTGTCTCTCTCTCTCTGTGTATCTCTCTCGCTCACAGAGAAATAAATAAAAATGTCAGACTATTTTTAAAAGAAGAGAGGGACCAGCAGGTAGTATGGTGGTTATGGTGCTGGATTCCCACATGGCCAACTGTGATTTAAGTCTTGGACCTGGTGGCTTGCTTTCTCACTTTTCCTTTCTCTTGCTCTCTCTGTCTCTTTGGTTAAATTTTAAAAACTAACAACAACAAATAAAATTAAATAAAGAAATAATCCTTTAAAAAATAAAGAAAAGATATGCATTTAAACCAAAAGTGAAATAAATGTATCCTAGTAAGATACTGGTGGAATAGATTTTATGTATGTTTGTTCTTTATGAGATTATATGAAAAAAAAGTTCTATTCCTAAAAACTATGTTAAGAAAATAGAAGGAACTGGACATATATACTAGCTACTTAGATCAATTTATTCTGCATTTTATGATATTTTCCTTTTTTTTCATTATCAGAGGACATACACACTTGCCAGAGAAAGAAAGGGGAGAATTGACTCCCCCACAACATAGGGCATGACCACTCCCCTGTATCTCTTCCTTCACTCTTCCTTTGCATCCAAACTTTTGGGCATTTACACATTTGTCCTTGGTGTGTTTCTACAGCTGAAAGGGCCAGGATTTGAACCAAGGTGGGCCATGTGGGATCCAGATCTCTAAACTTTTGTGCTACAAGGCCAGCCCAAAACTTTTTATTAGCCATCTTTAATTGTTTTATAAATATACCAGAGTTCACACTTAAATCAAAGCATTCTAATGACAGTCTTAGATATGAATATACTCTGTCTATCCAGTTTATGTTGTTAGGCTCCTGGAGGAGGCCAATATGCCATGGAATGAAGAAAGTAAACTACACATATTAAGTGGAATTATGGAAAAGATTTCCACATGTTTTTGTGCATGAATATCTACTTGTTTCTTCACTGAAAACCTTTGAATTTTGATAAAGTTGGCAATTTGGTATATTATTCATTATTGCATTGCATTTTAGAATAGTTTATCTAATTTCTGAATTTATATAAAGTCATGTATACCATTAAACTCTACTCTTAATCTTTGGCTAAGCTTTTATTTGTTTAAGACATGAAACAAGTATAAAAATTTTCTAGGAGAAATTTTGCCTTCCTTGACTGCTTTAAGAGTTTTCAGAGGATTATTCTAACATCTGTATATTTGAAAGGGAAAAAATTTCATTTTGCTTGTCGCCTTTTTATTTGTATTGCATATGAGCTATGCTCTAAATGTGTTATTATGTTTAAAATTTTTTCTAGAAATTTTAGAAAGCATGTTGAAAATTTCTGAATTCCTTATTGTTTATAGCGCACATATGTTACTCAATTATGAACAACTAAAGACAAGCATAATAATATGTATATTTCCACTAATGCATAATTATTGGGTAATCAGAAAAGTCATGGCACATTTTTGTATAGAAAAAATACATCATGACTTTTCCAACAACCAAATAGCTAGCATCTGAATTGCTTAGGTAATATTCTAGTCCATTCTATTGCTCATAATAGAAAATATCTGAATCTGGGTAATTTATAAAATATAGAAGTTCATTCTGTTCACAATTTCGAGGGCTAGGGGCCAGGAGCTGCATCTGGTGAGGGTCTTCTGGCTGAACTAACACATGGTGGAGAATGAGAGGACATACATTATGTCTGCTGGTGTCATTCCTTCTGCTTAATAAACCCACAAGGAGTCAACCACAGGGGCCCCACCCTGATGACCTTAATTTTACTCTCTTCCCAAAGTCTCCATCTTTCAACACCATAGGGGAATGAAGTTTTCACCATCTTAATCCTTTCACAACCAAATCTTAACACATGAATTTTGGGGTACATTCCAATCATAGCAGAGGACTTGGCAAAACAGATTCTGAAGCCTCATCCCAGAGTTTCTGATAGAGTAATGCCAAAGAATTTACATGTTTAATAAGTTGCCAGGAGATACTCAGTCTACTGGTCCAGGGACCACACTTTGAGAACCATTAAGAAAAAGGTACAAATATGAAGGTGATGATGAGGAAGATGGTAGCCAACACACACTAAATGCAGTCCCCAGTGCTTGACAATCTGTGGAACTTTTTATGTGCATGAATTCATTCTGTCATATTTTATTTTTTTAATGAAAAACTGTAGCCTAGAGAAAAATTGCCCAAGATAAAAATAGGAAAGTGTAAGAGCTAGTCTTTAAATTGAGGCCTCTCTGACACCAAATCCTGTGTTTCACACAGAGTAGAAAAAAAAATCTACAGGAGAGAAAGAAAGGATTGTACAGAAAGGGAAATAACTGTACAGTCCATTAAAGTCTGTGATTTTACAAAGCAGGTGATTCAGGAGAGCCAGATGCAACCTGTGGCTTCCAGGAGGGGACATTAGGAAGTTTCCTGTACAAGAATTAGTCCTCGCAATGTCACTCCTTTAATGGGTCAAAGATAGCTCAAAGTCATGAAAAGCCCAGCAGCAACACATAAGTGACAAGGGGAAAGATAAACACCAAATCAGGTCAGAATCGGGCTTTCTTCATCGTTCTCATATTTAGAAATAAATGGCTTCTGTTACTTAGAGTAAATAACGATATTTCTTCATCAAAATACTGGTGACTGAAATGGTATACTCTCTGTGCTTTGTGCCCAATAAAAGTCCAGAATGATATATTTGCTAGAGTACCCATAAAAAACATCATTAATCATCTGGTTTCAGTGACAAGGGCAAAGACAGAGTATCAGGGAGAAGTGGGATCTTCATGGATAAGCCTTAAAATCTGAACCACGGCCCAAGCAAAACTGTCACAGCCTCTCCTCCCTTTCCCTTGTCAACCTTACTTCTGTTCCTGAAGATACCTAGCTCTATTCTCACTCAAGAATATTTTCATAGCTATTTCCTCTTCTAAGAATGCCTTTTATTCCAGGTGTCACAGGACTGGCTCCTTCCTGCCTCAGGTCTGAAGTGTCGCAATCTCAGAGACCCATCCCTGACCCCCCTACATGCTAAAGGACTTCTTTACTGGATGTTGCATCGTATATTCTAGTGATTTATTTGTGAACTATCTTTCTCTCCAACCACTATAATAAGAACTCTCTTAAACAGGGAATTTTTGCTATTTCTTTCTTTTTTTTTTTCTTTTGGTATTTTCTTCTAGCACATAGAACCAGGTCCCACACATGCTGGGTACCTAGTAATTATTTTAAAGGAAGGGAGGAAAAAAAACAAACAATAATAAAGAAGACAAGTGTAAACTGTAGTTCTTGATAGATTATCCATAGGTTTGGCATGCCTTAAATTTGTGCCAAGTTTTTAGGCCTACAGTTGTACACACACACACACACACACACACACACACGCACACACACACACTGTTCCCTGACTCACACACACACACACACGCACACACACGCTGTTCCCTCTATGGTCTTCTGCCTTTAGTAATGGCCTAGGAAGTTTCGTTATAAAATTATAGTCTCTGATTTTTGTCTCTTCCCTTTTCTCTCATTGCTCAAGGTAGATAGCGGAGATACTTATGCACAGTAACTTTGAAAACTGCTAACACATTCCCAGTTCAAATTTGGTCAATTTTTTAATTAGGTTGAATCACTTGCAAGACAATTTCCCTCAGCTCCACAAGTAGTATGAATTATGTAAGAGCTCCAAGGCTAAATATTTTAATTCTTCTTTTCCCCTCTCTTGGGAAAACCACCTAAGCCCAAGCACATATTTATATTCTCGTAATCAGTTACAAACGAATTGTATTCATGAAGTCATAATTGGAGTGATAGTGGCATGGCGAGTTAACTGTGTTTGGTAATGCATTTGGATTTTCATTTGGTATAGAATTTAAATCAAGGGATTTGAAAATAAAGTGAAGAGGGCAATTCAATTTTGATAAAAATTGAGTCAATGATGAAAGCAGCATCCTTGTAAGCCCTAATGTAAACCTGGTCTTCAAAAAATAACATGCATGGTACTTGGAGGTGCTCCGAGGAATGAAAGCTTTTCCTGTGTGATCTTCTTCAAATGGAATTTATGTTCAAATTGAAAGGATCTGGGTACACAAAGAGCAATAACATACCCAAAGAGCCTTCCCAGGTTTTGCGTGTGCATGCACATGCATGTGAAGATGGAGAAGCAGAGAAGGGAGAGACCGAGTAAGAGAACACCACGAAAAGAGCCACCACACACACTTAAGTGATGGTATTGCTTAAGAAAACATTGTTGTAGATTTATGAATATCATTTGCTGTGTAAATAGAATATTTTCTTAAGCTTATTAGCTCCTGTGATTTTTCCACTGGGATGAACTAGAGCTGACTCCATATGTTTCATTTTGAGGCCTTTAATTTGTTTATTATCTAACTTTTAAAAATATTATTGAGTTCCTATTAGGTGCTAGTCATTATTCTGGGTATTGCGAACACAACAAAGCATTTAATTTCTGATTCTTATATGACTTTCTAAACCAAGAGAAGGGAAACAGGCTTTTCTGTATAGCGTGATTGATAATATAATGAGACTGGATACACAAGTATTCTTTAAAGGTCTATGCCATATTTTTTAGGTTTAACATTTTATTATAATGAAATGTGATGACTTTCAAAAAGCCTTTATGAGAGTACCAAATAGAATACTTTTCAGGAATTTTGAGCACTAGTTCTAGACTAAGGGACAGGGGTGTAGATGACAGTGATCAGAGGTCATGTCATTCATGTTCAGGCCTGAACTGTTTTCTGTGCATCAGGGAGGGAATAGCTGGGAACCTTATATTTGTATGAAAAATAGTTTACAGGGACCTGCAGTTAGCGTAATGGCTATGTCGCTGGACTCCCATGTAGTTGACTGCGGTTCGAGTCCTGGACCCAGTGACTTGAACTCACACCAGGCGTGTCTGCGTGCGTGCCCAAGATCCCAAGAGGAGAATGCAGGAGAGGGGATTGCGGCGTGGCCATCCCCCATGGGGAGTGATTTCTTGCTTTCTGTCTCACTGTCTCTCTCTGTCTCTCTGGTGAGCGCATGCGCCCTATAGCAAAAACCTCTCCAAATAAAATAAAATAAAATAAAATAAAAAGTTTATGCCTAGCATTCTAGAAAAGTAGTAATGGATGTCAGATAAAGTGCAACAAAGCCTTCTTCTGATGGAAGGAATATACACATTGGTGAAAGATTACCTGTGGAATAATTTATGTTCATCAAATATTTTCTCTTCAACCTACGTGATACTAGACACTTTCCATGAGAAAGATTTGTATCCAGATCAATTATAATCTCAGTGTAGGCCTTCTTTGTTTGTTTCTTATAAGGCACATGCACTCACCAGAGAGAGACAGAGTGGGAAAGTGAGAAATCACCTTCCAGGGGGGTTGGCCACACCACAATCCCTTCTCCTCCATTCTCCTCTCAGGATTTTGGATGTGTAGGGCTGGTGTGGTTTTCAAACCTTCTGGTCTGGGACTCAGTCACCGAATTGGCCATGTGGGATCCAGGCATCTTAACCACCTGTTGGTCCCAGGGTAATCCTTATCATTTCAAACTTAACTTTCTTCTTTTTTTTTTTTTTGGAACGGTGATATAATTTCTGCTGAAATTTAACAATCATAGAAAAACAGAAACTATGGAACTAAAACTGTAAGACACAATACTATGATGTTTGAGATGCAGCTAGGATGGGCGTGTGGCTGGGGTGGTGTGGGGGTCTAGGACTGCCTGCCCTTGCTGTGAACCATTAGCAGGCTGCTCCAGGCTCTACTACCAATAGCCAGCAGACCAGAGGCAGCCCTGGAGAGGACAGAGAAAGGCAGATTTATTGTCTTCTCTATGAGATCTTCTTTCCATTTTACTGCAGGGCTCTTTATAAGCATTAGAATAAAATTTTTAACCCTTTACTATATGTATGCTTCCTGCTCTGAAAAACTGGGAAGGAATTTATAGTTTAACTTGAAAAATTGTTTTAGTATGTATCACTTTTAAATGTTTATTGCTTTATACCTCATAAATTTTAAGCACAACTTTCTAAAGATAGGAATCAGGAAATTAGGTTTCTCTAAATATAGACTTTGTGAGTTTGATTCACTGCTGTATGCATTTCTAGTATCTTAAAAATGTCTAGCACATGGGAATGCTCACATGTTAACTGAATGAATATATAAGTCTTAGTCATTCCTGTTTTTGTTTTTGTTTTTGTTTTTGCATTGGGATGCACTTGCCAGAGAGAGAGAGAGAGAGAAAGTGAGAAACCATCGTCCGGGAGGACGGCCATCCTGTAATCCCTTCTTTTTCCTCTCAGGATTTGGGTACACACATAAATGTACCCAGTGAGTTTTTTAAGCTGCCCGGACAGGGACTGGAATTGCAGAGTCGGCCATGTAGGATCCAGTGCCTTAACCACCATGCCACGTGCTGGTCCCAATCATTTCATTTGAGGTAAATTTAAATAATGGAGAAGGATAGAAGCTACAGTGTACAGCATACCACACAGACTATCACAAAAACTTTCATTACTCGTGGCCAGATACTGAAATCATACACCATGAATTAAAACCCGTCTGACTGACTTACCATGTCTTTCAATACATAAGTTAATGTCTCTAAGTTTAAGTATTTTCAGTTGCAACATAGAAATAACACTACATTCAGCTTCACATTTTACATGGAAAACAATGCCAGGCATACACTGACCCTTCAATAGATATTATGCATATCAATATTATTATTATTGAGTGATAGAACGTATGATCTCTATATAGAAGACAAAAAAGCAGTAATAATGAAATGGAAGTAGAAGAGACCCATGGGAAGGAAAGGAAAGGATTCAAAATACTTTATGTATAATAATTAACTTACAAACCTAGTTATCACAGTTTTTGGTAGTGCTGCATTTCCAATTATAACATTTTAATATATCTCTAGATTCAGTGTATTCAAATATGATTTAAGTAAGGATTGTTTCAAATGCCCTAGGAGGCATTACTTTAATTGTTCTTTTTCACCTACAGTGAATGCATGTACGTGAGTTAATTTTTTATATAAATATTTGCAGTTATAAGTAAATGTATGTGTGATTCTTTTATAGTCCTAGAAAGTAAGCTTCTGAGGGCAGGGATTTTCCTGTTTTGTTCACTACTAGTAATAAAGTACCTAGCACACATTTTAAATAAAATAGGATTCAATAAATACGTTTTGACCAAAGCAGTTAATGTGGCAGCATCATAAATATTTAGATTGTGTGAAAAGTTTGACACTGCTAGTATAAATCTACTCCTGCAATCCCATAACAAAGGGAAGTTCAATTCCCATGTCCTTTGCTCGAGCAAATGGCATCATCAATTTATGTCTCAGTAAGAAACAGAAGCGGCAGTGCCTTGTTCAGGCCACATTCCCTTGGCTGCAATTCTAGACAGTCCTGAGGAAATGATAACATTGGCTTGCAGCTGCTTGACACCAGACCCTGTGTGACGTTCCTGTACGCACACTGAATGCAAGCACCACGCCATGCTAGGCAAAGCTTCTGGATCCACAATGCGTAGACGATTCCCAGCCTTCATTTCCTCACACAGACACTGAACAGCCACAAGGGAACTTTGGTTGTGAGGAGTCGGAATATTGTCTTAGAAGTCACAACCAAGATGTTTTGCTCCAAGTAAAACTTAGGTAACCACAGTAATGGACATCAGGTGTTGAAATCTTAGCAAGAGAACTATCAGTGAGTTAATGAGGACTACAAGGAAAGCTTCCAAGAAGCAATTTCAGTTCATTGCCAGACAAATATTTAAAGTTGTGCAAAAGTTGAATAACTCATCTCACTGGCCAATATAGTATATGATTCTGTATGTTGGATTTGCAAGGCAAGAGTAGTCATGGGTATTCAAATGATGTGGGGTGTTTGGGGGGGAGAGAATTGAATGAAATAATTTTAAATTACTTTGGGGTGTTTGGGGGGGAGAGAATTGAATGAAGTAATTTTAAATTACTTTGAATTTTTTTTTTTTTTTTTTAGAAATTTTTGCTATAGGGGGCATGCACTTGCTGGAGAGACAGAGAGACAGAAAGTAAGAAATATTCACTCCTGGGAAGCTGGCCATGCCACAGTCTTTTCTCCTCCATTCCTCTGTCAGGATTTTGGGCATGCACGCACACATGCCCAGTGTGAGTTTTAAGCCTCCAGGTCTGGGACATGAACCACAGTTGGTTACATGAGAGTCCAGCAACATAACCATTATGCCATCTGCTGGCCCCTAAAATTACTCTTATTAAAAGGGATGTTGTGGGGCTGCACAGTGGCTCAGCACTAATACACTAGTGGGAAGGTCTTGGTTCACCCTTGAGGCCTCTTAGTACACACTGAGTATCTGTGCATGCCTATGATCTGGGGTGGCTGAGGCTGGAGGTAGATCATGGCAAGAAATCCTACTGGGGCATTTCTGTCTGTTTGTTTCTTTTTCCCATGGAAGAAAGAAATAAAATATAAAAAATGAAAATAAAAGGGATATACTATCTAGCTATGGTCCCAAGGAGTTTTAACATATATATTATGTAGGAGGGGTCTTGAAAAAGTTAATGCATAATGCATATTATGAAAAAATTATATATTATATATATATTTCAAAACTGTTTGCACTGAAATATACTCATATTTTAATTCCAGTTTTGCATGAACTTTTTCCCATGTATTAGTGGAGTTGCAACCATCTTCGCACCAATAATTGTAAATATGTGTAAAATTGCAATAGTTATAAAATTAATTGAGTCCTCCCAGCACAAACACAACATGCAGGAGGAAGGCAGGGAAAGATGAGGTATGAGTACCCCTTTAAATCTGCCATTATATCTCATCTGGTTAAATAGCCTTCCTGCTTACAAATGCTCACTGCATCCCTCTCTCCCCAGAGGGTGACCAGCAGGGGCACGGGCTTACTCACCCTTTTAGGCAGTTTAGAGAGAGGGCCGGAATGCCTCTTCTGGCCAGCCCTGCGAGTAGAAACTACAGAGAAGCAACTAATTCCAGCTGGCGTCTTCTTGGTTTTTTGTGTCCACTCTAAAGTTCTTTCTCATTCCTTTGTCCCTCTTTGAGAAGTTCCTGCAAGTGGTGTTTTTTTGTCCTGGATCTCTGGCTTTCTTAGAAGTTTGATATCCTCTTGCAAGGAATGCTAACTGCTGGTTCCCCAGGCCTGGTTCTGGATAAAGGTTAACGAAAACTCTATTTAAACCAAATTCCCAAAATATTTTAGCTGTGACGCCAGTGAACTATAAAGAGAACAGAGAGTAGAATAAACTTGATATAAACACAATTTCATGATCTGAGCCCTATGAAATATCCCACTATTAAGAAATAGAGGAGGGGGGAACCAGCAGTTAGCGTAATAGCTATGTCGCTGGACTCCCACGTAGTCGACCGCGGTTCATGTCCCGGACCCGGTGGCTTAAAACTCACGCCGGGCGCGTGTGCGTGCGTGCCCAAGATCCCAAGAGGAGAATGGAGGAGGAGGGATTGCAGCGTGGCTATCTCCCCAGGGGGTGATTTCTCTCTTTCTGTCTGTCTGTCTGTCTCTGTCTGGCGAGCACACACGCCCTATAGCAAAAACCTCTCCAAAAAAAGAAAAATGAAATAGAAGAGTGAGCCAGCTGCATGGCCTAGTGGTTAAGGCCAGATCCCACATGGCTGACTGCATGGTTAGCGTCCTAGACCCAGGAACTTGAGAACCACAGCAGATGCATGTGCATGTATGCCCTAAATCGCAAGAGAGAGAGAGATGGAGAAGGGACTGTAGCTGACCACCCCCCACAGGGTACTTTCTCCCTCTAGCTGTCTCTCTCTGTCTCTCTGGGAAGCACACATGCCTTCTAGGTAGGTAGATAAATAAAGTAACATGTCACATTTTCTAATACATGCACAAAGCACCGTTAGGGGGTCAGCAGGTGAATTGAGGTGATTGAGGTGCTGGACTCCCACATGGCTAATGGCAGTTCGAGTCCTGGACTTGGCAGCTTGCTTTCTCTCTCTCTCTCTCTCTCTCTCACACACACACACTCACTCTCACTTTCCCCCTCTCTCACCCACATGCTTTTCTTCCCTCTCTCTGGTGAGCACACATGCCTTATAGCAAATTTAAAATAATAATAATAAATTAAATTATATATTTCTTTAAAACGAAAAAGTATCCTAGTATTTTGAAACCATTAATACCAGGGCAGAATTTCATTTCTAGAGAAAGAATATTTTTTGTCTTTTACATTGATATTGTAATCCACTAATTACATTAAATGGACTTGTTTTGTGGCTCCAGATGCACAGAAATAAAAATGTGTATCTTTGAGTTCTGAAATTCTTGATTTAAATTTGCTAAAGTATGCATCAGGTTTTAATAGATGATGAATCAGCCTCAATGTAAACAGATTCCGTATAGAATGCAAGCTGTTTAATTTATTTTTGAATGTTCTCATTCCACATAGTAAAATACATGGATGAATACTAACTCAAAAGTATAAAAGAAACAATAGTTCAAAACACAGCACAACAGCTTCAAAAGAGCCATCTAATTCTTTTTGTTTCAGCTTGCAGTCTTAGAGTGAAAATACATCCAAAATAGCAAAATAAGTATGTCCTCATGATTTAATCTTAAAAGTCTATACAACCTAAGCATTTTGCTTCTGGACTGTTTCATTCTTTGCCAGTTTTAAAATAGACATGATCAGGACCAGTAGTTAGCATAATGGCTATGTCACTAGACTCCCATGTAGTCAACTGCGGTTCGAGTCCCGGACCCTGTGGCTTAAACTCACGCTGGGTGCGTGTGTGCATGCCCAAGATCCCGAGAGGAGAATGGAGAAGAAGGAATTGCAGCGTGACCATCCCCCTTGGGGGGTGATTTCTCTCTTTCTGTCTCTCTCTTTCTGGCGATCGCACGCACCCTATAGCAAAATCCTCTCCCAAAAAATAAATAAATAAATAAACATGATCAAGTTGGATCCTTTACCTTTTGAAAGAAAATGGACAAAATAAACAAGGCAGAAAGAAGAAATAAAGAGAAAATTTAAAAACTATTTGGAGCTCATAAGCACAGGTGGTTGTTTACTCTGGGCTGAAAAAAAAATAAATGAAGACAAAGAGTACACAACTCTTTTCCAAGGAAAGCATGAAATGAAACAGACTGGAGACATAATTTCACAAGAAATGAAAGAAGTCCTGAATATTTATGATTATCTATATAATTTAATTAAACAGGTAGCTGTGTACTGGTTGGTATGTGAGCTTACTGTATGTTTAAAGTTTGCTAAACTGTTACTGCCTAAGGCTAGAGTCTGGAACAAAATGCTCTTCACATCTAACTCTCCACTGTCACCAGCCATGACATAGTTACAGATTAAGAAGTTAATTTACATGGGGGCCAACTTGTGGTGTGGTGGTTAGGGTGCTGGATTCTCACATGGCAGACCATGGTTCAGGTCCTGGACATGGCAGTATGAAAATTACTCTGAAGGGACCAGCAGACAGTGTAGTGGTCACATCAGTGGACTTCCACATGGCTGACTGCTTTTAAAGTCCCAGACCTGGTGGCTTGAAATTCACGCCAGGCTCGTGTGCATGCATGCCCAAGATCTTGAGAGTGGAGGAGAAGGGATTGTGGCGTGGCCATCCCCCCGTGGGGGGTGATTTTTCACTTTCTGTCTCTCTTTCTCTCTGTCTTTCCCGTGAGCGCACATAACATTTATCAAAAAACTATCTCTTAAAAAAAACACTCTGGGAGGCACCAGCAGATGGCATAGCGATACATCACTGGACTCCCACATAGCCAACTGCGGTTCAAGTCCTAGACCCAGTGGCTTGAAACTCACACCAGGCACAAGAGCATGAATGCCCAAAATCCCAGGAAGAGAATAGAAGAGAAGGGATTATGGCATGGCCATTTCCCCCAACCCGAGTGGTGATTTCTCACCTTCCCTCTCACTGTTTCTGTCTCTCTCTTCAGAGAGCGCATGTGCCCTAACGCAAAAATCTTTTAAAAAGAAAAAAAAAAAAAAAACATTCCAGGTGTTTGTGCATGTGTGTCCAGAATCCCAAGAGGAGACTGGAGGAGACGGAATTACAACATGACCAGCCCCTCTGGGAGAGTCATTTCTCACTTTCCCTCTCTCTAGTGAGCACATGCACCTTATGGCAAAAAACTAAAACAAAACAAAACAGAAACCTTAATTTTACATGAGTAATTCTGGTAGAGGAAATGTTACTTCAAAGTTAACAATTGTAAAAATCTAATCAGATATGCAACCTAGTTTAGAAGAAGTTTTAGATGTTTCAGAAAAATGGAAGATATGCTTTATGGCCAGGGAGTAAATGAGACTCAGAAGAGTTGGTCAGTTGTAAAATATAACAGTAAATATGTAGTTGCAAAT
>NW_006159723.1:1031834-1032425 GCF_000334495.1 Tupaia belangeri chinensis
TGCTGAAAATAAAAATAATTTTCTCAAAGCACTCAACCTGGTAGCCCGTGTTTATCCATATTTACTGTAGGAAAGCCAATAATGTTATTTTTTCCGATCTGTCCTACTGAACATTTTTATCAGTGACTTTGATGAATAAAATAAAAGCCTAAATATGAAATTAGGAAATAGAACCCCCAAATGATTGAATATACTTGGAATAGTAATCCATGTCTTACTTATTATGATACACTAGAAAGAAAGACTCAAAGAAAATGAGATAAAAGTAACAACAATATATAATATATGTAAAATTATTTCCTTGTATTTCCTGTAACGTAATGTACTAGGTAACTGGAAGGATCTTCCACTTATAAATAGCATGAACATTCAAACAAAATTTCCATAGATAAATGCTTCCAGGAGCTGGCATAAACACCCTGGCCAAACCCAATTGAAACACTGAATCCAACTTTCATTTTGAGGGCATTACCAAGCAGGTAGGTTTCGTTCTTTTTTTTTTTCTTAAAGTGCCTGAGGGTGGGGACCAGCAGTTGGCGTAATGGCTATATCGCTGAACTCCCATGTGGTCAGCTTTGGTTCAAGTCCCAG
>NW_006159723.1:1032507-1037555 GCF_000334495.1 Tupaia belangeri chinensis
CATCCCCCTTGAGGGGTGATTTCTCGCTTTTTGTTTCTCTGTCTCTGTCTTTCTGGCAAGTGTACGTGCCGTATAGCAAAAAACTCTCAAAAAAAAAAAAAAAGTGCCCGAGGGTGTGTGCACTTGTCAGAGAGATAGAGACAGAGAGGGAGAAAGAGAACCACTGTCCCCACATTGGGGTATGTGCATGCTGCAATCCAATCTCCTCATTTCTACATCCTGTCAGGATTTTAGTCATGTACATACATGTACACTGCATGTTTTTCAAGCTACTAAGCTGGTATTCAAACCATAGTTGGCTATGTGGGATTTGGCTTCCTTAACCACTAGGCTCCGAGGCTGACCCAAACCAGGTAGTTTGAGCATTGTTTCTGGCAGGTGTTTAGTAATCAGGGGATGAGGGATATATCTAGGATTTGCTCTTCCAATCAGAAAAGCGTCAGAGACTAGCTGGTTGCCCCCTTGTTTCACCCTTTTCCCAAGCGTAAGAGCAAACAGTGCCTTGGCATCTGCTGAGTTAGATGGGGGTCGTGCAGCTGAGTTCTGGCCAATAATGTATGAATGAAAGGGTCAGGTGCTCCTTCTAGGGGAGGTTATGACATGTCTATCCTAATTTAATAGACTCTGGCCCTGTGCTGAGGATGGCAGTGTCCTCATTTAAAATAAACTGAATCACTGACTCAGTGCCTAGGCTAGTATCACCCAGAGAATTGTGATTCTCCTTAGTAAGTAAAGGTCTCTGATTTTCATTTCCTCACTTCTCATGTGAAATTGAGATTCAGTTCTCCCAAAATTCTTCTAGACCTAAAGTTTTTTGTTTCATTTTGGTGAGAACACTTAGCCTGAGACCTGTCCTCTGAACAGATTTCGAGTGTGCGATGCCACATCGTTATCTGCAGACTCAGGGCACGTTTCAGGTCTCCGGGATGGTGTGGATACCACTTTGTATACCATCTGGTCCTTCTGTGTCTTTGAATGAATGAGTGAGCAAGGGATTTTAAAACTATTTTTCTTCCCAAAAATGTCCTCTGTAGCAACTATACCTCCTGTTAAATAAACTTCTGTTTCTTCAATGTTGCCATCTCATTAAGTTTTGGGAAAATAGTCGTTAAGCAAATTCATATTTAAGAGTAATGACATAAATCCTACAGATTGATCAATATTATATTGCTGTGCCTTGGCCGAGGTGATAGCAGGTGTTAAATTATTGAAATATTACTGTAACAGTTTTTTTGGTTTTGTTTGTTTTGTTAAGGGAGATTTTTGCTATAGGGCACATGCATTCACCAGGTAGAGAGAGACGGAAAGCAAGAAATCACCCCAGGGGAATGGTCATGCCACAATCACTTCTCCTCTATTCTTCTCTTGGGATTTTGGGCATGTGTGCACATGCACCCAAAGTGAGTTTCAAGCCTGCAGATCTGGGACTCGAACTACAGCCCACCATGTGGGAGTCCAGCAATATAACCATTATGTCATCTGCTGTTCTTGCCATAGCAGTTCTTATGTTGCTACAACTTCAGCTCTCCAGTAATCCCACTCTTACCTTAGCCCCTTTCCCAGGACCCTAAGGTCTGTAATCATATTTTCTTATTTCTGCAACCAGAAGAGTCACATTTGGTAAATGTCCTTTTCTGTCTTGGCATGACAGGATGATAGGCTAACCTTGCCTTTATCCATTCTGTTCGTTTGTTCTATGTCAATGTTGTGCTTAGGTATTTTGAATAACACCTCTAGTTAGCCTGAGTAAACTACTAAAAAAATACTTATCATTTAAAAGAACCTAAATTTATCTCTTGGTGCAATGTTGAGGCAGTAAAACCTAATTTTATACACCATAAAGCTTTTTAGTAAGGAAACATCTTAAAAGTACCTGACTGGAGACCAGCAGATGGTGTAGTGGTTATGTTACTGGACTCCCACATGGCCTACCGCAGTTTGAGTCTCAAACCTGGTGGCTTAAAAATCACGCCAAGTGAGTGTGCATGCAGGCCCAAGATCCTAGGAGGAGAATGGAGAAGAAACTGCAGCATGGTCATCCCCCTTGAGGAATAATTTCTCACTTTTCCTCTCACTGTGTCTGTCTCTCTTTCTCTGTCTGGCAAGCACATGTGCCCTAAGGCAAATACCTCTGTAAAAAAAAGAAAAAGAAAATGGTACCTGATTGAAGAATTGAGGGGCTGTGACTGGTTGGATTTACTGAGTAGCTGAGACTTCCTGAGAAACCTTAGTATCTTCTTTCTCTATTCCTGACCTTTTATTTTTTAAAATTATTTTGTTTAGCTTTATTTATTTGTTTATTTTATTTGACGAGAGAGATACAAAGCAAGAGAGCACACATGAGAGAGAGAGGAAAGCGAGAAAGCAAGCCACCAGGTCCAGGACTCGAACCATGGTCAACCGTGTGGGAATCCAGCAAATCCAACCATCACACCACCTACTGGTCCCATATTCCTGGCTTTTTTTTTTTTTTTTTTTTTTTTTTGGAGAGATTTTCAATGTAGGGCGCGTGCGCTCGCCAGACAGACAGAGAGAGACATAGAGACAGAAAGCGAGAAATCACCCCCCAGGGGGGATGGTCACGCCACAATACCTTCTCCTCCATTCTCCTCTCGGGATCTTGGGCACACACGCACAGGCGCCCGGCGTGAGTTTTAAGCCACCGGGTCCGGGACACGAACCACAGTCGACTACGTGGGAGTCCAATGACATAGCCATTATGCTAACTGCTGGTTCCCCATATTCCTGGCTTTTTAAAGGGTTCTTTCTGGGATCCTTTTCCTCTACTGCTGTCTTACCCACAGATGTCAATAGGGTCCCCTTCTCTTCTCCTCTCTCATTTTATCATTTTCTCTAAGAATTCTCATCCACTCTACCAACTGCCAATTTTTCAGATAACCCTGTGTTTATATTTTTGTCTCAAAGCTGTCAGTTCAGTATTTGGACAACCTATTAGCCAGCTCCACCAGAGTCACTACTGGTTCCTAAAATTTCATCTTTCTGAGATTACCTGTGTATTTCTAGTCTCAGTGATGGGCCTAACGATCCACCATTTATATTAAACATCAACTCGTATATTCAGAATTCACTCCTTTTCACTTGTATTTCCTTTATTTCTTTACCAAATTCCCTTAATTGTTTTTTCTAATATCTCTTGAATGAATTTTGTATCTTAATCCCCACTATCACACAAAGGTGATCCAGCCCTTCTGAATTACACAAAATTCCTCAGCGTGTCCTGTCTTCTTGGGCTTCTGCATGTTGTTTTTCTACAGAGAACACCGTTATCTATTTTTTTTTTTTTTTTTTTTTTTTTTTTTTTTTTTTTGCTTTGTTACTGCCTCCCATTTATCTTTTTATATTATGTTTTGCTTTGTTTTTGTAGAGGTTTTTGCTGTAGGGCAAGTGCACTCACCAGGGAGCAAGAAAGACGAAGATAGTGAGAGAGAAAGTGAGAAATCACCAGGATGGCCATTCTGCAATCCCTTCTCTTCCATTCTCCTCCTAGGATCTTAGGCATGCACATGCATGTGTCCAGTGAAGTTTCAAGCCACCGTGTCCAGGAATAGAACCATGGCTGGCCATGTGGGAGTCTAGTCACATAACTGCTATGCCATCTGCTGGCCCCTTTTATACTAAGTTTTAAAGTCACTCTTCTTTGTATCTGTGCTGACTCCTGCTTTCCTCTGGAAAAAATCACTTGATACCCCATCTCTGTAACTTAATACATGCGTTATAAATTCTGACCTAACCACTTTCTCAAATAGGCTTACAGGTATGATAGGGAAACTAACTATTGGCTAACAATTTACTCAGATATTCTGATAACTCAGTAGGATGACCTAAGAGTTAGCCTGAAAGATGCTAACTAGAAAAATACTGAAATATGCACAAACAATGGAGAGGTGAGGGGCAAACATATTTAGGAAACTTGAGTAGTTTCTTGTGTCTGTAGTGTAGAACTCAAAGCAGAAAAGCAAGAAATAAGTATGGAGAAAAGTCAGCGGCATTTGAAGACATCTGAATAAAAAAATCAAAGATGCTGGCCTTCGGTACATTGGTTAGCAAGGAGCTATGTGATCCAATTTGCCTGTTAGAGAGATCGATCAGGCAGCATTACTTCGAGATCAACAGGGCATGATAACAGGAGCACCAAATGATATCCAGGGGGAACAGATCGGTGTGTGCAGACGATGAGAAAGAGGAAGAGTCAGAGGACTTTAGGGTAGGATTGCCAGTGCATGGTGCTTGGATGTATAGAGAGAAAGGAAGGAATTTAGAATGAATCTGAGATTCGAGCTTGGGTGGCAGGATGTGATAAAGCTATTATTTTAACTCACATGGGGAAAATAGGATGCTTTGACAAAGCTGAGGGTGGATGGTTAGTGATTTTGACTGAGATCTGATCGTTTTGAGATACATATGGGAGAGGCAAGAGAGATGTCGAGTAGGCAGCTGAATATATGAATTTAGAGCATAGAAGGGGGTTTTGGTCTGGGTAGACAGATTTGAAACTCATCAGCCTATCAGTGGTTCCATCTTGTGGACAAGATGATTCAGGAAGCAAGTGTGGAGAGAAAGCCCAGTCAGTAGGTATTTGTTGAATAAAAGGAGATCAAGGATCGGGAACCAGCAGTTAGCGTAATGGCTATGTCGCTGGACTCCCATGTAGTCGACTGCAGTTCGCATCCCAGACCCGGTGGCTTAGAACTCACGCCAGGCGCGTGTGTGTGTGCATGCCCAAGATCCCAAGAGGAGAATGGAGGAGAAGGGATTGCGGCGTGACCATTGCCCCTGGGGGGAGATTTCTCGCTTTCTGTCTCTATATCTCTCTCTGTCTGTCTGGTGAGTGCATGCGCCCTATAGCGAAACCTCTCCAAAAAAAAAAAAAAAAAAAATCAAGGATCAATAAATAAAAAACTACAGAGAATCACTACTGGTGGAAAATACAGGGAAAACTCTTGGAGACATCTGAGTAAGCAAAGACTTCTTAAAGACTCCCAAGGCACATCAATAATCCCCAAAATAAATGAGTCAGGTGCAAGCAG
>NW_006159723.1:1038540-1129386 GCF_000334495.1 Tupaia belangeri chinensis
GCATGCGCCCTATAGCGAAACCTCTCCAAAAAAAAAAAAAAAAAAATCAAGGATCAATAGAGTAGAAACTATAGAGAATGCAGCTGAGCCTCGTAGGAAGCAGTGCATCATCAGTAGTGAGAGGAGAGTCACAGAACACGAACAGAATTGTGTTATGAGCTCTTTTTATTTCACTTTGCTCAATCCACTTTGTTACAGTAAAATTTTATTACCATATCAATCCAGGTCCCATGTATCTGGTAATTGTACTCTTGGTAAATAACCAAGCTAGGGGCCAACAGGTGGCCTTCTGATTAAGGTGCTGGACTCCCATATGGTCAACCACAGGGTGAGTCCCAGACCCAGTGACTTGAAACTCTCGCCAGGCACATGTGCCTATGTACCCAGAATCCCGAGAGGAGGATGGAAGAAAAGGGATTGTGGCATGGCCATCTCCCAACTCCCTGCAGGGATGGTGATTTCTCACTTTCTGTCTCACTGTTGCTTTTCTGTCTCTCTGGTGAGCACATGTGCCCTATATCAAAATCTCAACAACAACAAAAATAACCAAGCTAGTTTTCAACCTTAAACCTATCTACTCGAATTTCGTATTTATATCTAAGGCTGGCTACATTATTTGTGAGGCTCAGCACAATGACAACATGGGTTACCCACTTCAAAAGAGCAGACAATATATACCATAAATGTACAAAAAGGTACCTTTTCCTTTCTTCCATGGCCTCTCTCTAGTTTCATTTTTAAACGTGTTCTATTTAGTGTAGTTCTAAAAAGAGAAAAATTTACATTTTAAAGCATTATCATTTTATCATCCAATTTAATATTGTGCAATCCCAGTTTAAATGCAAATACAACAGCATTTAACTCAGGGGCAGAATCACCACAATTACACAATCCATATTTCAGAGCTCCTACATGCATACGTATTTCCTTTTTACTAGAACAGTAGAAGCAATGCACCAACTAACGAACTGTGTTATTTCACTTTCTGATCTGTGCATGTTCTATCAACACTCTATCTTTGCCTCACTGATTAGTACGGATGGATGCAAAGAACAGGAGAGGCCAGCAGATGTGTGAAGGTTAAGGAACTGGATCCCACAGGGCCGACTGTGTACTTCGACCCCCCAGGCCCAGTGGCTTGAAAAATCACACTGTACACGTGTGCATGAGTGTCCAAAATGCTGAGAGGAGACTGGAGAAAAAGAAATTGCAGTCTGGCCATCTCCTCTGGGGGGTGATTTTTCACTTTCCATCCCTCTCCGTCTTTGTCTCTGGCAAATGCACTCGCCCTGTGGCAAAAATCTGAACAAAAAAAGAAAAGGAACTGTGGTCACCCTATCTTACTCTTGGTGTCCATGTCGTCATTTTCAGTCAAAGTAGCTTACTAAGAGAAGGAAAGTGACATGAATGAATTCAACGCAGTTCCTGAGTCATTCGTGTTTCAGAGACTCTGCATTTGAAGCAAACTCGGGTCCTCATGGAAAGCCGCTCAAGACTGTCAGTGCCCATTACTCAGTCTTTGATGCAGAATGCTGCCCTTGCCCTCACTCCGAGATGCTGAGCTCCCAAGCACCAGGGGCCAACAGAACTCTGTGCTCATGCGGCAACACATGCGATGAGAGTAACAACAACAGATGAAGGGATGACAGGTAGGATTATACACATACCTCCTCCGCTCAGGCTCAGGCTTTATGGTCCATCGGACATCACGTACAAAGCATAAGCAAAAACATAACATTATTGAGATTTTTCAAAAAGCAGAGGCAGAGCGTTAAACCACCATGGGTCCTTCTGAACACAAAAACCTGTGCACCTGCAGGTTGTACACCTGTGAAGCGGGCTGTATGTCACTATCATGTGTCTTCTGCCTGGAACATGGTGCCTTGCTTCAGGGCTGTTAGACCAAATTGTTTTATTTAAAAAAAAGGGGAGGGCAGTCATGATGAAAGTACATGATAATAATAATATGGAAACATGTTTCTTTCTTGTCTCTTCAGTTGCATGCTTAGTGTTATCTTTGGCCATAAAGAAAATGATGTGGTGGGGTCAGCAGGTGGTGTGGTTTTAAGGGCTCTAGACTCCCTCATGGCCAACCATGGTTCAAGTCCCGTACCTGGCAGCTTGCTTTTTCACTTTCTCTCTCTTGCTCTCTCTCTCTCGCTCTCACTTTCACCCTTGCTCTGTCCCTCTCTGGTCAAATTAAAATAAAGTAGGGTCGGCAGGTGGCATGGTGGTTAAGGGCGCTGTACTCTATGGCTGACCACGGTTTGGGTCCCGGAACTGGCAGCTTGCTGGCTCGCTCTCTCTTGTGCTATGTCCCTCTCTGGCCAAATCAAAATAAACAAATAACTGGATAAATAAAGTTAAATAAAATGTTTTTTTTTTTTTTACAAAAGAAAATGATGTGTTGATAATAGTTTTCCTCTATCACATGCCCTTCTCACCCACAAAACATTTCTTTAACATGGCATCTAAAGTTCTGTTGTATTTTGTGTCACCTTTGTTTCTCCTTTTGTATTCATCTTCCTTCTACAGGTTTTTCTACCACTAGAGGAGAAAATAATTTGTGTCCTGCTGTGATTCATTATGCAGGGGCTGGGGAGGGCTCGAGAATAACATGTGTAGAAAGATGAAGGAAGAAATGCTTCATGGGGAGTTTTATCATTTTAGATTTATCCTCGATATGCGCCCTTTAATATGTGGAATTCTGAAATAGATGAAGCCTCCACCCAGCAGTACTATTATCTAAATCTGCATTGGCTCTGTCATTGTCACATAATGGTTTTTCATTTACGGAGATGCTGAGGCAAGAGAAAGAAGAAGGTTGGATCCATTTGTTAGGACCAGATGCATATGTGGCTTTGATACACCTCTCAGAATGCCTGCTGTGCTATCTTATCTCATGGAGAAGATATTTCCATATCTGCGTCATGATTACGTACTTTTTGCCGTTCTGAACTTCTGTCCTTGATGAAGAAATGATTTTAAAGCCACAAAAACCCCTCCGTCTAGGCTTATAACCGTCTACCACTTGAGCAGCTCTGGAATTACAGTTCCACAAAGCACATTCTGTCCTGTCCCCTGAGTAAAAACTTGCTAACTCTGTGTCTTAGATTAGACCCAAGTTTTGTATACACTGAATGAAGACATTTAAACCCAGAGATTTGCTAAGAGATGACTTAAAAAATGTGTTATAAACTAAAGTGAAAAATTGAGTATGATCAACTTCCGAACTGTCAATACAGTCTCTGTGGGTGAGAGCTCAGTGGGTATGTCTTTGAGTATGTGTCATTCATTATCTGTCTTCTTTTATTCTCTGTAGAGACTTACCAGGCTTATTCTTTCATTTAGTAATTCTTTCTTTGTTTCCTATAACTTATTAACTCTTTTGTTGTAATAGTGTAAGTATAGATGAGTATACAAACATACATACATATAAAACTCATACACATTCGTTCATTTTTCTAGTGACTTTCTCTGAAACCTTGTATTAACATGGAAGTGAACACAGCTAATGACAGTTACAGATTTCATTTCTTCTAAGTCTTTTTAGTCAGAATACTTTTCAGAACTGGATCATTTTAGTAAGAATAATTTTCTGTGAAACTGGCATATGTCTTACATACCTGTTTATATTTTTTAAATGTTTTCTTGAAAAGCTCTTATTAAGTTAGTAATATATTTTACAAGCAATTGGCTTCTAAAACTTGATGAATTATAGTAGTAGCTAAGACCTAAATGTGAATTTAGATGAGCCCGACATTGTATACTATATACCTTTTAGAAATCATTTCATGTGGGGCCAGCAGATGGCATAATGGTTATGTTGCTGGACTCCCACATAGTCGACCACAGTTCAAGTCCCAGACCCAGTGGCTTAAACCTTATGCCAGGCACATGTGTGTGCATGCCCAAGATCACAAGAGGAGAATGAAGGAGAAGGGACTGCTGCATAGTCATCCCCCTGGGGTATGATTTCTCATTTTCTGTCTCTCTCTCTGTTCCTCCAGCGAGTACATGTACCCTATAGCAAAAATCTCTCTTAAAAAAAAAAAAAAGAGAGAGAGAGAGAGAGAGAAAGAAAGAAGGAAAGGAATGATTTCATGCAATTTTCAGATAATATGAGGTAGGCATTCTTGTTATTACTCCTTTAATTCTGAATAAACCAAGATTTAAAGAGGGTGCTCAAGGTAATGGTGCCTTTACGTTGAGTTTAGACTTGATTCTAGGCTGATCCCAAATGTTACCTATGAAAACCACTCTTATATTTTACTTTGGTGTGAAGACTGATTAGCCATTATTCTTTCCTGAAGCCATTGTCCTATATAATTACTTGGCAACAATAGGTTAATGGTACCATCTGCTTGTGGGTTTTACCCCCTCCGAGTGACTGAGGCCATGTCCGCATTAAATACTCCTTGCAAGCCGATGCTTCATCCCCTCGCCATTGTTTGGTCTCCACCTACACAGTGGAAAAGAATGAAATGGCTTGAGGAAATAGATGATTGCACTTGTACAGGTCAAATTACTGAAGAATCAATAGGCTGCCTCCGTAAGGTTATTGACTGGGAGGCTCTTCTGAGCCCATAACTCTGCTTCCAGCCAATGCTTCAAGACGTGCTGGATCCAGGACTTTCTGCAGAACCTCAGGATCTATGCAGCGCTGAGCAGCACAAGATTGTTTTATTACAGTTGATCGAGTGTGTTTGAATCTTCTGGTCATTTTCTTGTATTACAGGCATGATACCTCTTCATCATACCTTTTCTATCTCTTTGGTGCTTTTAGAAAAGAGTGCAGAATGAACACGCTGCCTTTTCCTATACAGCGTAACTTATCTCACCTACCCACTTTATAGCAGGTTGGTATAATATACGAAAAATGAGTATTAGTACAGAAAACACTTAGTATTACTTTAAGACTTGGAGGAGATTGATTTTTAATTACTTTTCATTTTAAGGACTTAAAACAAGATAAGAATTTTTTCTACATTTGCATTTTGTTATTATTTTCTGTGTTTTAATGCACTACCTGAGGATTAAGTTCTTAGAAGAGACATCTTATAGTTAGTGTTATCTGTACAAATGACTGCATCCATCTGATAAAATTGAATTTCAAGTAATAAAGACGAGATGGTGGAGGGGCAGGAGAACTGCACAAAAATAAAGTCAAATTAGTTTGTATTTTTTTTAAAGGCTGGTGAACTGCTACATCCATTTTATTGTTAAAAAGCTAAAGAATTGTACAGTTTGATTTTCTCATTCCCATAGAAATTAATCCCATCTCAAGTGTTATCCTAATTAACAGAATGCGTTTGAATTTCGTTATTCAGTAAAAGAAGAAAATAGAAAGAGTACTCTGAAGTTAAGAGGAGGAAGAGATAATGTTTCGGACATATCGTCAAAGTTAAGCACTGCCAGATAACGCACATGTTCTGTTCCACCTGGGGAAACTGCGTGGAGAATTTGTGAGTTATAAAATCCACGTCACTGGGACCAGCAGTTAACGTATTAGCTATGTCGTTGACTCCCATGTAGTCAACCATGGTTCGAGTCCCAGACCTGGTGGCTTAAACTCACACCGGGCGTGTGTGCGTGCGTGCCTAAGATCCCAAGAGGAGAATGAAGGAGAAGGGATTATGGCATGGCCATCCCCCCTGTGGGCGGGGGTGATTTCTAGCTTTCTGTTTCCCTTTCTCTGTCTGTCTGTCTGGCGAGTGCACGTGTCCTATAGCAAAAACCTCTCCAAAAATAAATAAATTTTAAAAAATCAAAAAATAAAATCCACTATCATTACTGTTTATATTAGGATGATACATAAAGAAAGGAGACTTGTGAAACACAAGTCATAATTAACAATCTTATACAGTTTAAGATATGTACAATAGTTAATATTAATCAGATAAATATTAGTACATAAGGAAAAATTATACATGAAACATGTATAAAGAAAATTCTTTAAGTTGTCTTAAATCTTGAAAAAAAAAAGTTTGTTTGCCTCAGAAAATAAAAAGTAGGGCAAGGAGGTAGCATAGAGGTTAAGGCTTTGGATCCCACACAGCCAGCTTAATGGTTCGAGTTCTGGACCCGGCAGCTTGAGATTCACACCAGAAGCATGTGCGTGTGTGCCCAAAATCCTGAGAGGAGAGAGAAGGAGTATTATGGTGTATTATGGTGACCATCCCCCAGAGGATAGTTTCGTACTTTCTCTCTCGTTATCCATTATCTCTACCCCCTTCTGTCTCTCTCTGGGGAGCTCACACGCCCTATAGGCAAAAACTAAAAAATATTTTCTAAAAAAGGCAATTGCTGAATCTACCATAATTTACTGTTCCTTTTACTACCGTGAATCCGATTTCTCTGAGTGATGACAATGCTAGAAAATCGCATTGTCGGTGGAATTAGTGTTTTGTGACCTACAACTCTCCCTGCTACCCTTGCTTTTTGGCAATGTTCATTCCTCCTCTTCTCCACGAAAGCGCAGCCCTCGTAAAGGTTCTGGAACAGCCCTCTCAGGACAGGCCCGTTCTGCTGTCTCCAGGTAGACAATCATCAGTCCTTTCTAATGAAATACAATATGATGGGTTTATTTTGTAGCCTGTAGGTACGTCTTCTCTGCTACAAGCTGCTGTTAATAACTGTGTGCGTGTAAGTTTCTAAACACTAGAGTGGGCTGCAGGTGTCATCACCTGGTAAGAAGTTAGAAATGGATATTCTTTTTTTTTTTTTTTTGAGAGAGATTTTTGCTATAGGGTGCATGAGCTTACTAGAGAGACAGAAATCGAGAAATCACCCCCCAAGAGGGACGGCCATGATGCAATCCCTTCTCCTCTATTCCCCTCTCAGGATTTTCGGCACACATGCACACGTGCCTGGTGTGAGTTTGAAGCCGCTGGTCCAGGATTCAAACAGTGGTCAACTATGTGGGAGTCCAGCGACATAGCCATTACACATCTGGTGGTCCCTAGAAATGCATATTCTTGGGCTCCAACCCAATCCACCGAACTTCAGTCTGCATTTCAGCAACACTCTCAGACTCTCAGGTGATTCCTAGACACATTAAAGTTCGGGAAACACTGTTGGCGACACCCAGATGATAACACTGCTGAATGACGGCCCAGAAGAAAATCCTCCAGCTGCAAAAGTGCTTCAGTCTGAAGAATGGATTTATATGACACAGTACTAGTCTCCTTGTATAGCTTGCAGGGGAAACATTGGTAGTTTGGAGCAAGTAAAGCTAGTGGCTGTTAAGGGACTAGCATGTTGTATCATAGTCATTTTCTCAGTCTTTGACAAAAATCCCTTCTCATACTAGGAAAAGTGCATCTGACAATGAAAATTAAGAAATGGTTAGAAGAACAATATGTGCATTTTGCAATTAAAAGAGAGAAAAGAGAGAAAAGGAGGACTTCTTTCAAGTCCTAGCAGAGCTTTGACCTCGTAAAAATCATACAATGGGGAGCAGCAGTTGGCATAATGGCTATGTCACTGAACTCCCATGTAGTTGACCACAGTTCGAGTCCCGGACCCAGTGGCTTAAACTCACGCCATGTGTGTGAGTATGTGTGTGTGCCTGGCATGGCCATCCCCCCCGAGGGATGATTTTTCACTTTCTGTCTCTCTGTCTCTCTTTGTCTTACTGGCAAGTGCATGTACCCTATAGCAAAACCTCTCCCCCCCAAAAAAAAATTATGCAATGTAAGTATGGTTCTCCCTTTAACATCTGAGGTTAGAGAAGAAATGTAATTTTCCAACCTATAATCATTTATTTTACCTTTTCCGAATTTCTTTATTACTTTTATCATTACTGGAGTTTAGAATCGAGCATAGTTTATTAGTTTTTTAGGAACGTTTTGGTCACTATTTGTTACAATGGAAGAAATTTGAGCGCCCAATTTCCACGTTTGTTTTTTTTTCTTTTTTCGGCGATTTTTGTCATAGGGTGTGTGTATTTGTAGGAAAGAGAGTGAGAGGGAAAGTGAGAAATAACTGCTGTAGGGGTGATGGCTCTACCACAATCTCTTCTCCTCCGTTATCCTTTTGGGATTTTGGACACACAGACACACACACAGACATACACACATAGACACACACACACACGCACACACACACACACACACACACACACACACATATCCAGTGTGAGTCTCAAACCACGGCTGACCATGTGGGAGTCCAGTAGTATAGTCACTATGCCATCTGCTGGCTCCTGAGAATTTATATATTTGTTTTTTGCTTTTGTGTGTATGTGTTGTATTTTTTGTTTTTGTTTTTGTTTTGAGAGAGATTTTTTGCTATAGGGCATATGTGCTCACCAGAGAGACAGAAAGTAAGAAATCACCCTCCAGGGGGATGGGTATGCACACACTGGCATGAATTTTAAGCCACTGTGTCCAAGGACTTTGAACTGTGATAACCCACATGATAGCACAGCACCTTAACCATTATGCCACCTGCTAGTCCCAAGGGATCTATGTGTTTAATAAGCTTACCAAGTGTTGATGATTCATGTGGTCCCGGGACCACATTTTGAAAAATATGAAGACAAATCACCAGGTTCAGTCCTAAAATAATCTTTATGTTACTGAAGCTTGGTTGTCTTTCTCCAATTCTAGTTTATCTTGTATGTTTTATTTTTAAAGTTGTAGCAACATTCTCTTCCTTTTTTCCAAAATTAGTAGGGTAAATATTTATTTGTTAAAGTTGAAAAATGTCTTAAGTTCTTTACCAATTGTTTGCTTTTTTCAAGTTTTTCTTGTTAATGCCTGTAAGTATTTGAAATCCTATTTTAAAAAAAAATCTTCATTTAATTTTTAAGTCATTCTAATTTTTATTTTGACTACGACAGTAATTTAGTCAATCTCTAATATATTTTGGAAGAATAAATTTTGTAGCATTTTTGGGGAAGACTTATAATCCTGTTAAGCTATCTTTAGAATGGAACACTTCAGGTTTTTCTCATGGTGATCATGTTATGACCCTCAGAATAGAAAATGTCCCATTTCAGAAGAGTACTCCTTAGTCTTCATTAATTTCAGGAAATACTGGGTCGGGAAAGTCATGACACTTTTATGCATTAAAAAAAAAACATAGAAAAATACGTCATGACTTTCCCAACAACCTCTGAATCCTCAAATAAGGAAAAAAAAAAATTTCAAGCAGACCAATAAAATAAGTTTTGTCAGAATCATAAAGTAACCATTTTATTGTAAATATTGATCATAAAGACAATGTTACTAAAACTACATTTATGGAATTTTTGCTTAACTAAATCAATAACAAATTTCATCCCTTTCTTTTAGTGACATAGAAACTCCTTTAAAATATAGTAAACATGACGGCTTTCTGCATGGTTGTTGCTTCAGTTTGTTGAGATTTAAATAATGACAGGCTATGTTAGAGGAATGAGATTCTTGAGTTATATTCAGCTCATTAGCTCCCTCCTTGTGGTTTCTTTAAATGAACATGTGTGTTTGTATATTCCTTTTAACTTAATTTTATGGTCTTTTAAAATATTTCTTCTGGCTTAGAAACCCATAATTTATTATTATGCAACTGGACTAATGAATTTATTTTACGAGAACATCATAAACTTTGCATCAGTTTTATCTGTTATACACAAACTTTGTCTTTAGAATTCCTTGAAATGTTAAAAATACACTGTCTGGAAAAGGATACCCTTGAAAGAATGACTTTACCAATAATTGGGAGGAAGCAAGAATTTGTAAGAAAATATTAGGAGTTCCATCTTCATCATGGCCAAATAAGAAAACAGATGGAACATCCAAAAGGTGCTATGAGACAGCCTGAGACACAATATTGAATGCCATGCGAAGATTAAACGGAGCGCGAAGAGCAGGGCTGAGATTCATCATGCTGGCCCGCACAGGGGCAAAACTGCTTACTGTTGTCCGGAATGCAAGAGCGCTAGCACCTCTTTGGATTAATTTGGGCAGGAAGAGTAAACTGTTAGGCTTTCTATTTTACGAATCTGCCTTAAAACATATCTGCAAAGCTTTTTTAAAAATAAAGAATATTCTATGGTTGAAATATATACACTCTTCATATATAATATACAAATACACATATATATAATACATATATATGACACATGTTATGTATGTATACATATTTACTGTAAAAATGATTAAAATTAGCAATCCTAAAATTTATTAGCGTTAACAACTATTTAATTAAAATGTATTATCCAAATATTGGGTCATCAGAAAAGTCATGTGGCATTTTTACATAGTAAAACCTAGAAAAATGCATCATGACTTTTCTGACAACCCAATATATATGCAGAACGTATATGAATTTATTAAGATCGACGGGTGATTATTTCTTTTTTTCATATTAAGTGATCTTTTACATGGATTCATCTAAGAATGTGCTAAAGCATATATACTAGAAAATCAAGAATAGTCATCTCAAGGTAGTTAAGATTATGAGCAACTTTTTTTCTATTTTGCTTTTCTTTATTTAAATCCTTTTTAATATAATGAGAAATTAAACCAAATATATTTCTAATAAGAAAAATAGAAGAAACCTAAAATGGACATATCTCATGAGTTTATATACTTGTTTCTTTATTCATAATTGAGTGTTTGGGTTGCATGTGAGAGTATATGTGGGTGTATGTGTGTGAGAGTGAGAGAGGAGCATCCCGCACAGGGTCTCGTCATGCCTTGATCCCCTTCTTCCATTCCTCCAGCTAATTGGATCTTGGGCATTCATAAGGCATCCCTGGTGTGTTTCAGGCTGACTGGGCAGGGGATTTGAACCCCTCTTGCCATATGGGATCTGATTTCTCTTGAATGCATTACCATGGTGCCACAGAGCCAGCTCAAATTTATATCTTTGGTGATGAGCACTCCCATTAAATTTTTAGCCCTAAAAGGAAGTAGAACCATATATTTTCACTGTTTAATGAAGAATATTGTGGTACCATTGATAGGAGCAGCTACCAGCTCTGGACGATTAATTTGGGGAGAAAGAGTAGACAGTCAGGGTCAACAGGTGGTGTGGTGGTGAAGGTGGCTGGATTCCCATATGATCAACTGCATTTCAAGTCCTGGACCCAGTGGCTTGAGCATCACATCAGGGACATGTGCATACATGCCCAAAATCCTAAGAGGAGGAGGACGGAGAAAAATTGTGCCACGACCATCTCCCCTGGAAAGTGATTTTTCATTTTTCCTCTCTCTGTCTCTACTCTCCAGTGAGCACATGTGCCCTATGGCAAAAACCAACCAAACAAACAAACAAATAAGTATACTAGAGTAGACCGGGATGAAATATCTGGACTCTTTTTAAATGTCTTTTTAATGTGTCTGGTACTGGACAGAATGTAAGAGTTATGAGGTTGGGATGACCAGCAAGGATACTATAGATTATATAGATTAACTGGACTGGTCTGAGAAGTATTTCATGATGTGTAAAGTCTTTTTACAAGCAAAATGAGAAATAGCGATTGACTGTTTAAAAAAATAACTATAATAATAATAATAATGATTGGGAAAAACATAGAAAAGATATTGAATGTTGAAGCGGGGAGATTAATGTCTCTGTATTGACTGACATGCATGGCATTCTGTTTTGAAAAAGCAATGTAATACACTGTAAAGTTATATGTAATCCAAAGTAATAGAAAGAAGATTAGGATGATAATAAAAATTTTAAAAATATTTTAAAAAGATTATATAGATTTTCAGATTAATCTAGATGCTATATCATGACCTCAAGATCCCTTCGTATGTCACTGCCCATCTCCTAGCCCTGGTCATACTGTCTTAGTTAGACCTACTTGGTTAGCTATCTTCACCCTGGACTGTAGTTCTGTCATGAAGGAACTTGGTTTTGTTTCCTGTGCTTGGCATGGAGTAGAGCCTCAAGATATCCTGGCAATAGGAGAGATATTGAAGGATGAAAAATCAAGCTCAGACCAAGGAGAGTAGTTTAGAAAAGAAAATAACTGGAAGAAAAATAATAAGACAGAACGGATGGTCCAGCCAAAATTACAGGAAGGCAGCAAGAACTGTTTTGAAGAGTCTGATTTTAGACTAAGATAACCCTGTTCTGATTGCCTCCCCGGAAGAACAAAGAGCCAATCTAGCAGGTTAGTGTCACTGAAGGTGGCAGCACTGGGGAGGGGCATAAAAGAGACTCTGAGTTTTAGTACCAGACACATTAAATTCAGGTTCTTCCAAGTCTTATTCCTGGGAATAATTTTTTAAAACACAGCTGGGATATTCGTAAAATATGCAGTCTTTTTAAATTTAGGAATGAAACTGGGACCTTTAAAAATGTATGCTTCTCTGATTTTGTCCTTCCCAAATTAGTCTAGAAATAAGGTTATAGAAAAGTCAAATTTTATTGTGTTCTATGTTGGCTTTTATTAATATTGAGCGGATACAAGGGGAGGAAATATCCCAGTTAGCCTTCATTGAGGAATCTCTTTTGAGAGAAAAGTAATGAAAGGCTGCTTTATTTCTTCCATGAGGTTTGTAGTTCTAGTTGTAGAAGAGCATGGAAGGAGGAAAGACTGAGTGATTTTTATTTTCATTGGTGATGCACAGTGATTCTTCCATGTGACAATGAGAGTAAATAAATTAGCTTTGATGACTGTGCTCTAATTCTCTGTTATTGATGTATTTCGAGAAACATCGTACCTGAAAAGCAAACGTAGAGCTCTTTTATAGAGACGCTGCGATGTGAGGGCCCACACTATGGACACTGTTATTGCACAGACCAGTGTTCATATCCTTGCTCGGCAGAAACACCCAAGGCAAGTTTTTTCCAAATTCTCTAAAGGTTGTTTCCTCATCTGGAAGATAGAAATAAGAACTTTCTCAGAGTATTGTTAGAATGATTAAATGAGGTAATGTCTGCAAAGGATTTAATGATACATAACAAGTGAGAAGAAATATAAACTTTTTTGGTTTGCCCTTCTAAAAAAATTATTATCTAAGCAGATGCTAATGCAGACAATGCAGATCTGCAACAGCTGTTCGTCCTAGGCTGGCAACTTGATAATAGTCAGAGGGAGGAGAAGGGAAAAGAAAGAGACCCATTATCTTTTCTTCTGTTTTTCAGTTATTGGCCAGAGAGTGCCTGCATTCACCAGAGAAAGAGGAGAAAGCACTGGGAACAGGGCATGGCCATGCCATAATCTTTTCCTAACCCCTTTCTCTGTCCTGTCAGGATACTGGGCATGCATACACGGGCCAGGATTCGAACTGTGGTCAGTCATGTGGGACCCAGCTCGCTTAACCATTAGGCTATGGGCTGGCCTAAAAGATCGGTATCTTAACATCTTGTAGTCCTTTCCTGTAAATCCGTACCATAAATAGAAGAAAAAAAAAAGAAAAGCACAGGAAAAAAAAATAACTGAATGTAGCCAATGTCAAGGTTTATCATAGAGTGTGGAATTTCTGGGGCTATCATAAATGATACTAAGACTGGGGAATAAAGGGAGAAGAGATCTTGGAATCCTCTTTGTATTAGTTTATCTCCCTCACTTTTCTTTCTGGTGTCTTATAGCAGTGAAATGGTGGAGAATAAATGACAACTGTTGATGGTAAGAAAAAAAAAAAATTAGGGAACTCAGTTTGCCCATTCCATGGTTCTCGAGAGAGCCTGCCCGTGAGCAGAAAATCAAAGAAGAAGGCATGAAGGGATTATTTCAGTTCTGGGAAAAGCCTCCCTCTGTCAGAGTGCCTGCCTTTCATATCAGAGCTAAGCCGTACTGGCAATGGCAGCAGAGCCTAATGCGAATGGACGTTCCATAAGGAGAACTCCCTTTAATTAAAAATGTTGTGCAGACAGGAGGCACATGTTAACACCTGGAAGATTGATGGGCTGCCCCAACCCCCCTATTAGAACCACAGATAGAGAGCAGGACATTAAATGTTTAAACCTAGAGGACTGTCTTTTGCATTTCTCCATGAATACTGCATTGCCTATCTATACAATTATTATAGTACCGTGAGTGGAGGATCCCAGCAAATTAAAGGTGCTTTTATCTTAAAGTGCTAAAGCATACGGTAGAGGCAATTACAAAGCAGGGCAGTGTGTAGTAAAATGTTCATTGTATCCTTTAGATAAAGTCAGCAAGTGAGAGGTGAGTGGGGTCCACAGAGGCTACAGTCCCTATGATGGTTCACACTGAAGGAGACAGAATTGGATGTAGGATTTAAGACATAGATGAATACATATAAGCTGGGAAAAAACAACGCAGTGGAGAGTAGTTTGTTAACTAAAACATTCTTCTTCTATGTTCTTCTTCTATATCCATCTTCTATGTTTCTTGTGCTACAGAAACCGAAGGGGGGTGGGGGGAAAACCTAGAAATCTACCTTTTCTCAGCCCCCTATAGTTAAAGAGGGTCGAAGGAGTGAAGCAGTTGGTCTGCTGTCCTTCCACTCTCCCCGGTAGGAGAACGCACTTAGGAGAAAGAAGAAAAGGCAGGTGACCATGGTCTAGTCTCCTTTTCATCTGGTCCTCCAGACACCTGGACTAAGGATATTTGCAGGGAGGAAGAGACCTTCTCTCTGAAATGCTCTCAGTGTCATGTCCTGGCTTAAGATATGAGAACTAGATCCTACGTAAGTCACCACAACTTTAGTAAATATAGCCTTATATCTGTAAGGGATGGGGTCTGTAAGGAATGTCACAGGTAAGCTATAGAATGATCTGAGGTATAAATGAAGATGCTTCAGAACCCAAATATTCTCTGCTTTATGAAGAACCCCAAAAGCCTTGCCTAGAGACCAATTCTATTCTGACTGGAGTTGTTTCTCTGACAGAAGGAAGGGCCTACAGAGCTGCCCTTGCCCTGGCCTCATCGCTCCTTTGCTCTAAGACTTTTCCTTATCTGTATCCTTGAAGTTACTACTAGTTTACTGATGAGTGAGTTCCCTGATCTGTGTGTGTGTGTGATTTGACGATCCAGACCAGTGTGTTAGCTCACACGAGGCCAGATATGATTTGGGTTCCACTAAACAAATTATCTTTTCTGAGACTTAGATTTGGAATCCAGTAAGTCAGGAGAAGGGCAGGCATTGACAACCATTTTGCTAATATATTTACCACTACAGGGGGCAGCAGGTGGTGTAGTGATTAAGGTGCTGACTCCCACATGGCCGACTGCCTCAATCCCTTCTTCACCACTCTCCTCCTGGGATCTTGGGCATGCACGCACATGTGCCCAGTGTGAGTTTCAAGCCACCAGGTCCAGGACTCGAACAGCAGTCAGCCATGTGGAAGTCCAGTGACGTAATTGCTACACCAGCTGCTGGCCTCTATTTTATGATTTTAAATCAAATGCTAGACCTATCAAAGTGCTAATCCTTCCTTAATAAATACTGAATATAATTTGAGCTCCCATATGTTATCAGAGATTTATGCTGATAAAGTGAGAACTTTCTTTTATTTTTATTAATAAGTAAAAATTATTTTTCTATTAAAAAGAGAAATTAATGCATCATATTTTGAAACTGATTCAGATGCTCTGCAAAAGTGCATTTTATATGAGTTTGTATGAGCATTCGCTGGAAATTTGATATTTAGTAATCATTATTAATTATTTTCAGGTATGATTTTGGTATTTGGATTGTGTTTTTAAAGTTCTTTATAGAAATACATTTTGAAAAAAAAATTAAGGATGAAACAGTTAAGATGTCTGGGATTTCTTTCTAAGTAGTTCAGGGTGGTGGTGAGTGTATGTGTATATACACAATGCCAAGATTGCCATGAGTAGACACACGGTGAAGGTGAGTGAGGAGTATGTGAAGATTCATTTTACTAGTCTGTCAACTTTGATAAATATTGAAATTCACTCTAAAGAAAGTATCACTTGAAAATTTTAGGTTAACTCTCATCAGATACTGTTTTATACAATCAATATTATTGTTACTACGTACATTCCTTACATTAAGAAACCAAGCCCACCAATCTGTGTGTGTGTGTCCGTGTGTGTGTATGATTCGTTAACCAGTAAAGAGTGCAAAGGCAAATAGATAAGAAAACTGTGATCATGACCAGCAGAATGCGTTACTGCAGGTGAATCATGGGATTTCATAAGTTAATTTATTTGGGATATAAACACAAAACGTTCATCTCTTTTAAAAATTAATTTTAAATATAGACCACTACAGGTGATATCTTTTTTTTTTCTATTTCTTTGCTATTAGCAAAGAAAAATACTCTTCAGCTTATACTTAGGATCTTACAGAAGGAAACATGCCAGACAGACTACTCTTATGTAATCAAAGTTTATGTGAAAGATATTTAAAATACAACTGGCAGGGTGATTTCTTAAGTCAACACATTTTATAGTATAGAAATATTTCACTCTTCTCAGCAGTACTGAAAATGTGAGCTCTTGTACCTATGAGAGTTGCTTCCTCTGGCTCTTGAGTCAGGGGACACTGAATAGGACGACCATTGAGGAAATAAAAAGTCAATATAATTTCGTTTACCTTTTTAGGTTTAAGTCACTTTTCAAACTGTAGAAGGAGGTGTTACTTTTATATTCTTGCAGATGACTAGGGCATTATTTAATGGCCTCAAGTATTATTTCCTGAAAAATTCTCAAGTGATTAGAAAGAATATGTATTCATTCTACAGGTTATATTATTTTCATGAGTGGTTTTCTTCATTACAAGGAAACACACACACACACACCTCTAAAATGTACTAAGTCTATGAAAAAATAAATGTATCATATTTTTTTCATTACACAAACCAGAAATGTCTGTCTTTATTGAAGTACTTTTACCCCAGTTAAAATATTTCAAATAATCCTGGAAAATACTATTAATGATCCTAACATTCCTCTGAAATGCATATAAAGATAGCTAGATCTCTATATGTAAAACTTCATAATTGGACAAATTAAGCACATACGTGCTTTTCCAGCTTTATTGTTTATATAACAAACGTATTCAACATTTGGTTACTTTATATTTTCTCAGAAGCAGATATAGGCAAGTGCTGTATTTAGGAATATTATGGACTACAGCATTATAAAATGTAATGTTATTTTAAGTGAGAAAATTCTTCAATAGTCTTTAAATCACTAATATAATTATCTTCACTAATTCGTGCCTTGAAGAATATCTTATCAATATTCATAGGTTGTCTAAGAATGAATCACTGCATAGGGTCAAATATTATACAGGATAAGCCACTATAAAAGCTTCTCGTATATCACAGAGTAGAGATTATTTTTCAGTCGTTTGATGTATTGTCAATAATTTACAAGATTTAAGCTGATAAAACATTTCATATGCTCAAGCTCGATGCCCACTTGTGTTTAATGGTGTATTGTAGCTTGAACTTCTCATACATTTTCAAATGTGAGTTAAGGATTAATGGTTTCTATTACCCTCCTTTGAAAGGCAAATGTCACCTAAATATAATCATGGGGATCAAGACAACAATTCAAACTGTTACCAAACTATCTGTAAAAATTCTTATTGAAGGGATCAAATAATTCTGAATAACTTTTGTAAGTATATGTAAGTATGCAGTAGCTCATCATGTTCAGGTATGTTTAAAGCAGGCATAGCTTAAACATAGTTTTAACTTGACAGTGAATTTCCTTATTTAAAATATGATATGTAGCTTAAAAGGCAGTTTTTCTTCTCAGCACTTTTCAACTGCTTTGAAATAGTGTACATTATCTAATTTAATCTACGTGGTAACCTTGTATAATCTCTTTACCTTCAATAATTTGATTTCAAGAAGGAAACTTCAGTACCCTACATATTTCTCAACATTGTATGAATCGTGGAGTCCAATTGCAGAAATACCCATCAGATCTCTGGTCATCTGAAAATTTCTCTGGGCTTTTGTGCACATCACAGCTGTGCATCTGTTTCTTTTTCCTTCCCATTGAAATGTAGATAGGTTTCTCTATAAAACACTTTGTTTCTGCTTCACTACAATAGCAATTTTATTTTAGTTTTTGTATTGGGGGGTGGTCACTGCTTTTGATTCAAACTCATATCTCAAACTACTGTCAACCGGGATCAGTTCCTGTGCTGTGAACCATCATAAACCCAGAAGAGAGAATCTGCCTGGTGTTCTGGGCAGTTGTCTTCAGCCCACACTCCTAGGAATTACAGTCTTACTTAACCCCATTGCCTATTGTACATCTCCACTTGGATGTCAATAGATTTTAAAGTGTAAATTGACCAGATTTGAGTGGTGATTTTTCTTGGACTCCTGTTTAATCCATCGTTTTCCTGTATGCCTATATCCAATCCGATACCAAATTCATTTAGCTTCCCTCCTCAATATACCAAGAAAATGATGTTACTCATTTCTTCAACCATTACTGCCCAAGTCAAGCCGCCATGTTCTCTTGCCTGGATTATTCATCTCTGCAGCTGCCAGTGACCCCTACGGTCTATTCATAGTACAGGGAGTAGAACCATCCTTTCACCATTTAAATCAGATCATGTCACTTCTCTGGTCAGGTTTCCTATCTCCCTTCTAGTAAGATCAAAAGTCTTTAGAATGTTCTACAAGGGTCTTTATTGCCTATAACTCACCAATTACATTTCTGATTTTACAACCTTTTACTCTTTATCTTGTTCACCCAGCTCCAGCTGCACTGACTTTGCTGTTCCTCACACAGATCCATTTTCATCTGCATTATCCTTCCTCCTGGCTTAAATTTTCTTCTCTGAAATGGCTGCATGGCTCACTCCCTCATTTCCTTCAGGGCGCAAAGTGTCTTCTCGTGGAAGCTTTATTTTTCACCATCTTTGAAATTACACTCTCAGAGGCAGTGGGTCATGTGGTGGTTAAGGCGCTGGACTCCCACGTAGCAGACTGTGGGTGGAGTGCCAGACACAGAGGCTTGAAACTCATACTAGGTGCATGTGTTTGTGTGCCCCAGATCCCAGGAGAATGAAGGTGAAGGTGTTGTGGTGTGGCCGGACCCCCTTGGGGGGGAAGCGATTTCTTGCTTTCTCTCTCTCTGTCTCTCCAGTGAGTGCATACACCCTATACCAAAAATCTCACCCCCGCTAAAAAAAAAAAAAAAAAGAAAAAAGAAAAAAGTTCCCTAAGCCTGCTCTATGGTTTAAATTTCTCTATGGTAATTACATTTATCTGACATTCTGTGTATTTTGGTATTTATTTATTTTACTTCTATTTTCCTTTGACACCTCACTATAATGTAAGCTCTGTGAACACATTCACTTTTATATTTTGTGCTAAAATAATGTCTTGTAAATAAACATTTGTTGAAAGGTTCAATTATCCACTTACGATCCAGTCCACCATACTTCTGCAGTTGAAGGCTATGGGAACAGTAGGCTCACAGATAGGGCCTCAGGGAGGGAGAAAATAATTAATCTATCTCATATAGGCATATATTGTTGCCAATTTCTAAAATAGAAGAAATAATGCTTAATATCACTTGGTGACTTGCCCAGAGTGATATAACTAGTTAGTGGTAGAAATGAAATTGAATGTAAGTACTTCAGAATTTCACAGCTCTCTTAGCGGTTATGTGGTCAGAGCTGAACATGACCTGAGGTGTGTTAGTAAAGCTATCCAAAGCCATCTTATTTCAAGATAGTTCTGAAACTGACTTATTAATTGAAAAATTACTGTATTCTCATTTAATTATATCCTAATGACTTACCTCCTGGCAGACTTGAGATCATGTACATTGTCTATCTATTTAATCACACTATTGCATGCATTTGGGCCAAATTAGGCAATGATGTCTTTTTATGACCTTAAGTCAATAGCTCTTCTCTTTACCTTAGAGGTTTAAAAACATATACAATAAGAATTTTCAACTTGAACTGTCCAAAAGTTTAAATTGCAAGTGCCCTGTTCTGCAATTCTGTGGTATTCTAACGGCCTGTGAATGCCTAATACTTTGTGGTCACAAGATGAAGCTGTCAGATGGGGATATTTGCCATCATTTCTGATGAAAATAATGAGAGTTCTTTCAGAAAAGTTTATCTAATAAAAAAATCTGTGGAACCAGTAGATAGTGTGGCAGTTGTGTCACTGGACTCCCGTATGACCGACCATAGTTCAAGTCTTGGACTCAGTGGCTTAAGGGTCACGCTGGGTGAGTGTATGTGTGCATGTCCAAGATTTTGGTAGGAGAAAGGAGGAGAAGGGATTGTAGTGTGTACATCCCAACAAGGGGGTCATTACTCACTTTCTCTCTCACTGTCTCTGTCTTCCTCTCTAGTGAGTGCACACACCCCATGCATAAATAAATAAATAAATAAATAAAGGAAACTGTAATTGCACCAAAGACAAGTAAGCCTTGGAAGAATTGATCCAAATTGCCAAAGTTTAGAGAAAATAAAGTTAACTGGAAGTTAGATTGAATATTTGAATTACATCTTTAAAAATACATTGTCTTCTTTTTTTTTTCAGTGTAGTGATTCACTATTGCTATGCCAAGTTTCTTTCTCTTAGGAAAACATTATTAACTAGAAATAAAGCATATTTTATGTAGAAAATATTATTTTTCTGTTCTTTTAGCAACATGATTCATTTTTTATATCATTGGCTCTATTAGTGAGTTAGAAGGAAAATGAATTAAGACATTTTCATATATATTTATAGCTCAGTAGATTGATTAGAGCAATTGATTTTCTTAGTGTATTTAAGATACTACTGGAGCCAGCATATGGCATGGCGGGACTCCCACATAGCCAACCACAGTTTGAGTCCAGGACCTGGTGACTTGAAAATCACATTGGGTGTGTGTGAGTGTGAGTCCAAAGTCCCAAGAGGAGAATGGAGGAGAAGGGGTTGTGCTGTGGCCATTCCCTGGGGAGTTGATTTCTCATTTCCCTCTCACTGTCTTTCTCTGGTGAGTGCACATACGCTATGACACAAACCTAAAGAAAGAAAGGAAATTACTTATAAAATTAACCCAGTGCATATTCTTATAAATTTTAAGGTCATATTCAAGAGAGACTTGTTAATTTACGTTTAAGTGAATAGAGTCTTTTATCTCAAATTTTTACAGAACTCCTTAATGCTTAGAAATGAAAATTGGTCATAGAGCATATTCAGATATAATTGATTAACAGCTCTGAGTTCTTCTTTTTTTTTTTCTTAAATTTTCTATAGGGTATATGTTCTGACTGGAGAGAGACAGAGAGCAAGAAATGGAAAGTGAAAAAAGCACCCTGCAGGAGGAGATGACAATATTGCAAATCCCTTTTCTTGCATTCTCTTCTGGGTTTGGGGGCATGTGTGCACTTGAGTTTGGCATGTTTTTCAAACCTCCAGGTCCAGGATTTAAACTGAGCATGTGGAATCCAGCTGCCGTAACCATCATGCCACCAGCTGGCCCCCTCACCTCTTTTTTCAGGAACTATAATTTAATTTAATTTACTAGTTAATTTTATTTGTATACCTTTCTCTCCACCCTACTTCCATCCCTGAGACGGGAAGGGAGGGGAGGAAGGAAAAGAAGAAGGAATAAAAAGAAATGGCAAACAAAAAAAATACAGCCAATGCTTAATCTATATTTTAAATTTTCAGAAGTTTGGAATTTAAAATAAACTACAAAGCTGCCATATTAATAGCCTACTGAACAAGCACAGCTATCACTATCCCTTGAATTTTGAGGAACTTCTAAAATTTTATCAAAATGGAATTAGAATATTAATTTATTTTGGTAGAAAAAATTGAAACATATACATAGTTTTTTCGTAATACATGTTTTCCTTGAACTTTTTGAAGACTCTTCATATTTAAAATTGGCCTTACTAGATTGTCCTTTTCGGATTTTTTTTTTTGGGGGGGGGAGTTTTTGTTATAGGATGCGTGTGCTTGCCAGAAAAACAGAGAGACAGAAAGTGAGAAATCACCCCCTGGGATGATGTCCATGCCGCAATCCCTTCTCCTCCACTCTCTTCTCGGGTTCTTGGACATGCACACACACGCACCCAGCATGAGTTTAAGCCACCGCATCTGTGACTTGAATTGCAGTCAACTACATGGGAGTCCAGTGACATAGCCATTACGCCAACTGATGGTCCCTCTTTTAGGACATTTTAAAATAATTTTTTGAAGTAATTGCCTCTTCTCATGTAGTTATAAGAAATAACACAGAGTAATCCAATATACCTTTCACTGGATTTCTTACCAATAGTATCATCTTGCGTAAGTATAGTACAATATTAAAATGAGAAGACTGACATCGATAAAATCCATCAGCCTTATTCAGATTTCACCAGTGTTGCATGCACTTATTCATGTGTGTCTGTGCATATTTAATTCAGTGCAATTCTATTACATGCATAGATTCAAGTGGCCACTACCACAGTCAAGATAAAGAATAATTCCATAGAAAGGATCCTTTGTGTAACCTATTACAGCCACAGACACCTCCCTCCCTCATCCCTACCCTAACACCTGGCAATGGTGGTTCTCCATTTCTATAATTTTATCATGTGAAGGATGTTTTATAAATAGAATCATATAGTATGTAATCCTTTTCTCATTGGCTTTTTAAAATTATTCAATATAATTCTCTGGATATCTAACAAGTTTTTTTTTTGTTTTTTTTTTTTTAAGGTTTTTCCATAGGTTCTTGGACATGCACACACACGCACCCAGCATGAGTTTAAGCCACCGCATCTGTGACTTGAATTGCAGTCAACTACATGGGAGTCCAGTGACATAGCCATTACGCCAACTGATGGTCCCTCTTTTAGGACATTTTAAAATAATTTTTTGAAGTAATTGCCTCTTCTCATGTAGTTATAAGAAATAACACAGAGTAATCCAATATACCTTTCACTGGATTTCTTACCAATAGTATCATCTTGCGTAAGTATAGTACAATATTAAAATGAGAAGACTGACATCGATAAAATCCATCAGCCTTATTCAGATTTCACCAGTGTTGCATGCACTTATTCATGTGTGTCTGTGCATATTTAATTCAGTGCAATTCTATTACATGCATAGATTCAAGTGGCCACTACCACAGTCAAGATAAAGAATAATTCCATAGAAAGGATCCTTTGTGTAACCTATTACAGCCACAGACACCTCCCTCCCTCATCCCTACCCTAACACCTGGCAATGGTGGTTCTCCATTTCTATAATTTTATCATGTGAAGGATGTTTTATAAATAGAATCATATAGTATGTAATCCTTTTCTCATTGGCTTTTTAAAATTATTCAATATAATTCTCTGGATATCTAACAAGTTTTTTTTTTGTTTTTTTTTTTTTAAGGTTTTTCCATAGGGCACATATGCTCGCCAGAGAGAGACAGAGTTCATGAAAGAAAAAGTGATAACTCAGCCTTCCAGTGGGGATGCCCAGGCTGCGATCCCTCCCTGAAATTTTAGGCATGCACGCATGTATTTCCGTTGTGATTTTTCAAGCCTCCAGGCCCAAGACTTGATCCATGGTCAACCATGTGGTAATCAATGTCTTGCCACCTGCTGGTCCCAACCATCTAAGTTGTTTTATGGCTGAGTAATAAATATTCCATGGTCCTACAGACTAGTCTCTCTCTTCCCTAATTTGTATTTTGAAGTTCTAACCATGAATATGAATGTATTCAGAGACAGGGTGTTTAGGAGGTATTTAAGGTTAGATGAGGTTATAAGGGTAGGGCCCAAATTCAAGAGGACTATGGCCTTATAAGAAGAGGCAGAGAGAGATCTCTGTCTCTTTCTCTCAACCATGTGCATGTGAAGAAACAGTGAGAAGGCAGCCTTTGCAAGCCAGTCAGAGAGCCCTCACTAGAACCCAACTCTGCTGGCACTCAGATCTTGGAGCTCCAACTTCCAGAACTGGGAGAAATGAAGCCATACAGTGTGTGGTACCCTGTTATGGCAGCCGGAGCTCACTAACGCAAATGGAATGAACATACTAGTTTGGTTAGACTCAGAGTTTCTGGATTGCTTCCAGTTTGGGGCTACTATACATAAAACTCTTATTAGCATTAATGTGGAACACTAGTTTTTATTTCTCTGGAGTAAATGCCCCAGAGTGCAATTGCTGGGTCATATGGGTAAATGCCTGTTTTAGAAGATGCTGCCATGCACTTTTGTAGAGCGGCCACACCATTTTACACTCCCATTATTAATGTCTAGGTGATCCAGTTTCTCCACGACCTCACCATCATTCAGTGTTATCACTAATTTTTACTTTAGCCGTTCTTGATATCTGTGATGCCTCATCGTGGTTTTAAATTGCATCTTCATAATAGCTAATGACGTGGACCATTTCATGTGGATTTTATTAGATTTTTAAAAAGATATTGAATTTTTTTTTAGATATGATTTTTTTTTTCAAAGACGTGCACCCAATACCAGAAATGTCAATCAAGGGATTGATGTTATAGGGCAAAACATTTTTACTCCTTAAAGCTCAGCTTTTCTGTACAAAACTCTAGAAAATAAAATCTAGATTATTTTTAAAAGACTCATGAAAATTAGAATAGATATTTGAAATTGTGGATGTCAGAAATAAAAAATTATTTGGCTTTGGACCCACTATTTGAGTGTTTTTGGAAATATATGGTCAATGTAAAAATTCAGTTCAAACAGCCATTTTATATAGCCTGGTCTCGTAGGAGGTGGGAAGCCACCCTGGTTTTCTCTAATCTCACAATGCACATTGGGATGACAATAGCCAGTGGGCAGGATTTGCATTCGAAGTGGACCTCTTTTTCAGACAGTCTCCAGAAATCTTAAATTATGGCTTTGGCTTTCTAATGTCTTCTTAGGTAGCCCACAGTTCATAGAAATCATGATTATGGGTTCATAGAAGTAACTTATAATTAATCATTAAATAAACAAATAGATGTTTAGGCAAAATACATGCTGCAAATAATAGAAACAATGGAGAAAGGAAGAAATTGGTAACTCCAGTCATAAGGAGAATAATCTAAATACTATCAATTAATTGGAAAATATTTTCCAAACAAGTTATAACTTAAATAACTAAGATCTTATAATTAAAAGAGATTTTCCCCCATCAGTTTCATTTTGTTTTGTTTTCTCAAATATTTATTTATTTATTATTATTGTCAAGCCACCAGTCCAGGACTTGAACCATGGTCAGCCATTTTCAAATCCAGCACCTTAACCACCATGCCACCTGCTGGTCCTTATCAGTCTCATTTTGCTTACCTCCTTTATGTACTGAGCCTTTAAGTAAAAAAGTGTCCTAAAGCATAAATAAAAAGATTTGCCTTCCTTTGATTCTTTGGAGGATGCTAGTTCATTCTGATGCACTAGCAAAAGATGCCTTACCAAATAATTATAAAGATAAATATCAAATTAAAATAAAGGTTAAAAAATAACTTTAAAAATTCACCATCTGACCTTTCTGATAGTACCCCAGGGAATGACCTACCAGTATAGTCTTCAAAAGGCAGGACGAGGAAAACCATTCCACTGAAGCTTTTAGTACCCTTTGGGTATAAACATAACATGTATTTTCCTGATGGTAATATTTTCATAGAAAAATTCTGAATTTAGCATGACCATTACATTTAGTATTTAAGGTAAGTTAACAAATGTTTTAAGTGTTATTGTTATTATTTTTTGCAGTCTCTCTGGGCAGAAGTTCAGTCTAACCTAACATTTCAGCCCTATTTGGCTTTTGCCTCTAAGTATGTAAGATAATCTCTGAAGTGAGAATATCTCATTTGTGTGTGAATTAACAGTGACAATAAGAGTAACGAAAACTAACATTTATTGACTGGCTGGGACCTGCCTTTAATCCTTTCAAACAGTGTCTTGATCCTTTGATTCTCACGACCACCTCTGAGAAATATTCTCTCATTATCAAATTGAGGCTTAGAGTGCTTAAGATATTTGCCAAAAGTCATGGCAAGAAGACAAGATTTTTGCATATTTATTTATTAATTAGTTGTGCTGTAAGTTGTGTGTGCTTGGCAGAGAGAGATAGAAAACACACACACACACACACACACACACACACACAGAAACAGAGAGAGAAAGTGAAAAGCCACCCCCTATGGGGGATGGCTATACCACAATTCCTTCTCATTCAATCTCCTCTTGGGATTTGGGGCACATATGCCTGACATGATTTTCAAGCCACCAGTTCTGAGACTTGAACCACCTAGTCAGCCATGCGAGAGCCAGTGCCTTAACCTCCATGCCACCTGCTGGCCCTGAAGGAGATAAGATTTAAACCCAAGTTTATCTGATGCTAGAGCGGAGATATTCCCCATTTTGGCATATTAAAAATTTTCAGAGTACTTCAGAAATAAACTCTTAAGTTAATAAAAATATTAATAGAAAATATTAATAAGAAAGCATTCGTGGAGTACTGTAGACTCAGCATATAAGCAGCCTTAGGGAAAAATTAATCCTGAAGCATATTTCATCACCAGCCAGCAGGTACATAGAATCTGTCAAATTAAAACTAGGTGGTAAAATTGTTTTCCTTTTAAGTTTTATCGCTATGTACTTAAAATTGTCCTTGATGCTTTGTAATAAAAAGCCTTTTTTTCTAAATCAAACCAATTAGCTAGTACTTTTAGCAGCTGTCAGCATTTTAAATGCCCAGCTGTTCACAATGATTTATTAATTTTTATAGATTACTGCCATATAGTCATTTATCTGTAAGGTATTTATAGACCATGCTTTTATTGAAAAAAAATGTACTTTAAAATACCAAGTTTTCTATTCTGAAGTCATTCAGCAAAGGCCATCCAGTCACAATCAATTTGGTATACTCTTTTGATCCAGCTTTTGAAACCAAAAGGATCTCTTTGGAATATCCCTCTGTTCTTTAGACAATAATTACTATTTATTTAACATCTGTGTAGTTTTCTGCCAAAATAGCCTATGAATGAAGGCTCAACATGTAAAGAATATTACTGTTTATCATTTTAAAACCTTGATCTTTCAATTCTCTACTTGCAGCTGATACATTTATTTCTCTCTCTTTATCGCCTCCTTCTTTCAGTCTATAGATATACTTTGGTTTTACACATCTTGGAAAACTAAACATAAGCAAATGAACAAATCACCTTTCCGTTAAAGCAATGTTCTTCCAAAGTTTCCATGTTGGCTCCTTCCTCACTAATCTTGCTTGAAGTGAAGGCTCTGTCTCTTTTCTCTGTCACTCCTTTTTTTTAAAAAAATTATTTATTGCTTCTATATCCAATCACTGTATATCATTACAACCTACCAAATAGATTTTCCCATAATGAATACACTGTATAATAGTTCAGTCAAAGATATTACCATACACATTATCATCAACAGAAAAGTTTCCATTTTCGTGTCCCTTAAATGCCCCATTCAGTTTTCAACCCACTGTGGTCTTGCTTGGTTCCAGTGGTACCCAAGGTCACCCACTAGTGCCGTAGTCAATGGACATCTTAAGTCTTCATCTTTCATAACATTTTCCAGTGTTAGTACAGAGGATCCTTTTTATATTCTTAAACACATTTTCCTTAAAAAAATTAAGAGGAGAAATTAATTTCTATTATCTATGAATGTGTGGGGTGTGTGTGTGTATGTGTCTGTGTTGTGGTGGTAGGTCACTTTAAGAATATTTTTTATTCTGCATGCTCTTTTTTTATGATAGAGAGCATGTTTACATGCATGTAAGAGAGAGAGAGACGCACCCTCAACAGGATTTCATCACACTGCAATCCCCTTTCTCCAGCCCTCCAGTTTCTCAGGATTCTGGACACCCATGCACATGCCCAGTGTTTCTAGGCTGACCCAGGGATCTGAACCCATGGTCCCCATATGGCTTCCTGTAGGACATGTGTGTTACCACTGTGCAGCAGTGGCTTGGCCTTCTCTCATCTTAACTCATAAATACTCATGTCCTTCAACTATTACATCATTATTGATTCCTAAGCCCTTATTTCTGTAATACAGCTATGAAGGTTTCTGGGAATAAATATTCTATTTATTCATGTAAAGAGGGCTGAATTCCACCTGGCAAAGAAGGCAAGTTTTCTGGCTCTTTTATTTGAACCGATGTCAGGAGTTCCACTCTTTAGATGCATGCAACTGAATGTAGGAGGGCACTCTGTAAAATGGGACAGGGAGAGAACAGAGGGGTTTAGTAAAATGTCATCGCTTTAGCAAGGGCTTGGGGGAACTGGATCTGAGCTGGGAATTGTACCAAGGCAAATGGTAAAAAGGAAACAAATCTTCTGTTCCACTTTAAATCGTTGGGTTTGTAACACTTCTTTTCTCCAGCATAAATCAATTTGATATCTAATTCACAGGCACTGCTGGACAGCACTGTAGTTGAAACCAGGGCAGACGGAAGTATTATTCTCTTTCTTCATAGTAACTGTGTCTGTTCTACAAATGTTAGTAATAACAATTTCATTTTGGGACTACAATATAGAAGGTTAAAAATCAAATGACATGTACCAATGTCACTTCCCTCATTCGCATTGAAACCATTATCTTGGAAGAAAATCACTATAGCCTTAGAAAATCGTTTGCATAATTATGGACTAATGGGATCCAGTATATTTAAGCATCCGCTAGTAATTGTTTATCCCAAAGAAAATCATGTATAGGATTCTACTACATGAAGTAAATATAGTGATGACGGTGTTATTAAGTGCTTCTGAGAAACCAAGCTTGTGCTCAGTACTTTGTGCATATTATCTCATTTAATTATCGGAACAACCACATATGGTTAAACTATATATTACGATGCCTAACTAATAGAGTAGAAATTTTGTGTTTAGAGGAATTACGGTAACTAAGGTGTCACAGATCATAAGTGGTAGATCTGAGTTTATTCTCAGACACAACTAGAGGAATCCAATACATGTTCAGCTCCTTCAAATGAGGAGGGAAGTGAAGCACAAACTCACAGTGCCATTGGCCAGAGCTGCCTTTTCTTTGGGGGGAGAGGTTGTCTCTGGCGTGAGAGACAGGGTATGTGTGTATGTGAAGGTGTTAAATAATCTTTCCAGGGGAAGGCCACACTGCAGCCCGCCTTCTCCTCCATTCTCCATTCATGAGGTACGGTAAACTGAATGAGCACCCAGTTCACATCTCACAAGACATGCCTGAACTTGTGACTGTGTTCCCTTACGTGGCAGAACAGACTTTGTAGATTGACTACGATATAGACATTGAGATGGAGGAATTATCCTGTATCTGTGTGGACCCCCAATCTAATCACGTAAGTCCTTAAAAGAGGGGGCTTTTTCTGGTGGATCAGAGAAAAAGATTCAATCTGACATCACTGACTTTGAAGGCAAAAGAAGGGAGCCACAGGCCAAGGAATACAGTCATCCCTTAGATGCTGGGAATGGCGTTCAGCTGATAGCCAGCAGAGGGATGAGTCTCTCAGTCCTATAACCACAAGGAACTGAATTTTACCAATTAGCCCCAGGGGAAGGAAACTGCTCCTTCCTGGAGGTCCCAGAAAGAACACAGCCACACTATCCTGCCAATTTCCTAATTTCAGCCCTTCAAGACCTATGTTGACCATTTGACCTACTTAAGTTACTGTATTTGTAGTAATTTTTTAGGTCAGCAATAGAAACAGATACATGAGGTTTGGAGTTCTCTAGCCCTTTGTTGTATAAGCAGTGTGTAGGATAGTTCCTGTGGTCATAAAGATCCTCAATAAATACTTGATAGGTGAACAAATTAATTTTAAAGTTTAGCTTAAGAAACACTTGTTTATATTAACGAAATTCTTTAAAAGGAAACATTATTATTTCCAATATTTACAAAATATGATCGTCCAGGAGATTATCAAGAAGTCAGCTTATAAAAAAAGGATTAATGCATTTCATTAGTTACTTCAGAAATCTCTCTCAAAGATTAACTCTATGTGATCAGTATTTTAGAATTGAAATGGTATTAATATATTTCATTTCCTATTCCCAGAACATAGCATTCCCAATGTTTAAGATGTAGTAAACCTGATAATAGTCTTTTTAAAATATGAATTAAAAAAAAAAAGAATGGGGTCCCAGCAGGTGGCATGGTGTTTAGGGCACTGGACTCCCACATGAACAAACATCGTTTAAGTACCAGTCCTGGTGACTTGCTTTCTCATTTTCCTTCTCTCTTATGCTCTGTCTCTTTCTGGTGAATTAAAAAATAATAATAATAAATAAAACTAAATAATTCTCTTCTAAAAATCTGCCTCATGAAAGTCTTAGGTTACGGGAACCAGCAGTTAGCGTAATGGCTATGTTGCTGGACTCCCACGTAGTCGACCATGGTTCGCGTCCCGGACCCGGTGGCTTAAAACTCACGCCAGGTACATGTGCGTGCATGCCCAAGATCCCGAGAGGAAAATGGAGGAGAAGGGATTGCGGCGTGACCATCTCCCCTGGGGGGGTGATTTCTCACTTTCTGTCTCTATGCCTCTCTCTGTCTGTCTGGCGAGTGCACGTGCCCTATAGCAAAAACCTCTCCCCCCCAAAAAAAAAGTCTTAGGTTCCACTTAAATTGTCAAACTCTGTTTTTTAATTGAACTCACAGTGTAGATCACTTTAACAACTTTTTTTTTCTGAAAATATCTGCTGATGTTATTCCTCTATAGCACACCCCATGAATTTAAAAAAATCAAATTAAAATTCTAAATGTGTGAATTTTTTATGTGTGAGGAGAATCTTACTTAAGCAAGCTATTTTCCATTATTCTTAAAATAGACTACATTATCAATTCAAATGTATAACTGATCGAGTTAGAAGAGGGTGATTAAAAATAGTCATATAGGCAACTCCTAATTAGTATTAAATTTAACTTTCTCTGTACTCCATTTATGTAGAAGATGGTGGTTTGAAGATAATGCTACATTATCAGAAGTCAAAACAGTTTTAAAATCTGCCTGAAGCCACACTTTTTAAGTTTACTTTAGTCTGAATGTTCTGAGGACACGGTTTCTTCAATCTGGATCTTCAACTGTTCGCATCATCACAAACTAAAGTTTCTACACCTAGACATCATTGTCCGTATAAACAGCTTACCACTTTGGAATTGCTACCAAAACCTGACAAACACTAACCCCTCTGGAGACGAGACTTTGCTATCATCTTTTTCTTTTCTAGTACTAGGGTTCCCAGGTATGCTCCCTCAATCAGTGATGTTAGAAATGCAAATCCTAGGACCAGCAGATGGCCTAATGTTTATGTCACTGGACTCCCATGTAGTCAACCACAGTTCAAGTCCTGGCGGCTTAAAGTCATGCCAGGTGTGTGCGTGCCCAAGATCCCGAGAAGAAAATGGAGGAGAAGGAATTGAGATGTGGTCATCCCCCAAGGGGGAGAGTGATTTCTTACATTCTGTCTCTCTGTCTCTGTCTTTCTGGTGAGCGCATGCACCCTATAGCAAAAACCTCTCCAAAAATAAATAAGTAAAATAATGCAAATCCTTGAGCCTCAACCCAACCCACTGAGTCAGAAATTCTGAAGATGGAGCCCAACAGTTCCTGTCTGCTAAGCCTTCCAACTGATTGTGACTCAGTCAGGCTTGAGGAACTCTGACCTGACCTAGCCTAGAAAAACACCTGGCATCTCACAGGTTGTTTTACTCAACAACTGAACACATTAAACTCACATAAGAAAATTAAGGTAATCTGGGTGCCTTACATGAAGAACCACATATTTCAGAAGGTTAATTCCCCTGGCCCTAGCTGCATACACACAGAGTATCTCAGTTTTCCCAGATTTCCAATTTGCCAATAAGGAAATGGTAGCCAAGTGGTTCCTGGAGAGAGAATTATGAAGAATTTCTAACTTTGCAAAATGGTGGCACCTTTTGGCGATGGTTTTAAACGTTTTTCATTGTCATCTCTGTCAAGTTTATAAATTGAACGTAGTACCAGACAATATATCACAAGGTTCAAGTAATGATTTTATGGCTCCCTTTAATAAACATGAACATGTTTTCCTCAGGGCTCAAAAGGGGTAGCACTGGTCCCCAGTCAATAGATGTTTCTCTGGTGATGGATTTGTTCTAATCCATGCAAAGACTCCCTGAAGGTGCTGGGAGCACTCAATAGAGGGCCGTCAGGGAGTCCTGTGGCACCCAGCTGACACACTCATTCACACAAGTACTTAGCAAGTCCCACGAGGTCCTTACTTACTGCCAGACATTGAACAGGATGTGAGGCAATGTTAGACAACTCTGTCCTCCAGGATTTTATCATCTGGCCAGGAATGGGAAAGAAAGGAAAAGGACCAGGTATTTGTCTAATACTGTCAGGTCCCAGGCATTGAATAGGGCAAAAGACACGCTCTATTAGTTCATTTACAGAACCACTCAGGGAAAGTAGCATTATTCTCTGTTTATAAATGAGGATACGTGGTCCAAGACATGCTGAGGACTTGTTCGGATTCATCAGATAAGGAAACAGAGGTGAGATTTAAAATTAAAACTGACTTGGACATTCACGTACTTTCTGCCCTGCCAGTTCTCATATAAACGTAAGTGCAATGCCAAGGGGTGTATGGTGAGCGTCCAGATGAACATGCTGGGGGAGATTCAAAGCAGTAAGTGCAGATGGGAAAGTGACACCTTCAACATGAGTTGTTTATTGAAAGAAAAAGGATGCTGCTTTGGAATGGGGGTGGGGGGGCAGAGAAACACATGTATTTCAAGTGAGAAGCACTGTTCAACGGAACTGTCTAGTTGGGAGTGAGAAAGGGAGGTTCCAACAGAGTGATGAAATCAGCTCACAAAGTGGCCAGTGGATGTTGTAATGGTTACATTGCTGGTCTCCCACAAGGCCAACAGTGGTTTGAGTCCTGGACCTGGTGGCTTGAAATTCACACCAGGCCTGTGTGTGTATGTGCCTAAGATTCTGGGAGAAGAGTGGAGGAGAGGGATTGCGATGTGACCATCCCACCTGAGAGGCTGATTTTTCACTTTCCCTCTTACTGTCTCTTTCACTCTCTCTCTTTCTCTCTGGAAGGTGCATGTGCTCTAAGGCAAAAATCTCTACCCATTAAAAAAAAAAAAAAGAAAAGAAAAGAAAAAAATCAGCTTATGTTTTAGGTGTCAAATAAATGATACAGAATGGCTTTGCATGGTGCGGCTCTGGCTCCCTGTGACAGTGCACATTGTAACAAGTACAGAGCAGAGGTGACCGGCATACACACTTAGCTTTACTTGGGTGATCAGTTTGCTGGCTGGGAGGTCCCTACTTCTTTAGCTCTGACTCCAGATGTGCATGACCTTTCCCCGTGTGCGTGTGCATCTGCACCCCCCTCTGCAGCCAGCATGCTTCATTCGCTTTAACCATAGCATGTTCCAAAGAAAAGCTCCCAAGCACTCTCATACATTTCTCAACTCCCTAGAGCTGAACAAATTCCCAGATACATATTTGGAGGTACCACAGTTTGTCAGGATCCTTGAGTAATTAAGGATCATTCCACTTGAGTAACTATAGTGTTGGAACTTTTTCTGAAAAAGGTTGAGACTGCCTAGTTAGGATTAGCCAATACTGAGGAACTATCTGTAGATCCTTATGGCAAATAATAACAAGGTGCAATTGATTGGCCTCTCCATTCACGTCAGTGAATTTCTTCTTTTTAGAGAGAGATTTTTGTATATGTCATATGTGCTTGTCAGAGAGACAGAGATACAGAAAGCAAGAAATCACCCTCCAGGGAGGATGGCCATGCCACTATCCCTTCTCAGCTATTCTCTTCCAGGGATCTTGGGCACACATGCACATGTGCCCAGCACAATGTGGAACTCGAGCCACAGTTGACTATGTGGGAGTCCAGTGATGTAACTGCTAGGCAATTTGCTGGCCCCTCCTTATTTGTTTTAAATAGAAGTCTTCACATAGAGGTAGAAGATTTCAAGAAGAAATTTCAAAACTGTCTTCCTTTGCTCTCTTGTTAAAGCCCTTTTTTAGTTGAGAAATAGTTCTGTCATTTGGTTGCTGTGAATTTCAAAAGGATCTCCCATGATAAAATAATGATTCCCTAAAGATCTTTTATCTACCATGGGGAATGTCATTGTTCCCAAAGAAGATAATAAAATCAGCAAGAAAACAATAAACATTCTCTACAGGAGATCATGGTTTGAGTTGACTACAGGCATTCAAATTGGCGTTTGAATCTACAGACACATGACAAGGTTTGTGACAGACAAAGCTGATTTTGCTTTACTTTAATGATGAAAAATGTATTTAAGATGATTCAGAATATAAATGTGAAGCATTACCTTGAAAAGAACAGGCTTTAAAACTGTAGACATTAACTACACTTTAGTGTAACTTTTACATAAGTTTTCACAAATAAAGAAAAGATGTTTCCTTTGGTTATTTTATTGCAAGTTTTCTTTTTAAACATTATTTTCATACTAGTGTAATGAAAGAATACACACCCAACTTGTTAAAATAAATTTTATTTTTATCAAAATTTTACATGTATTCAGTGAAAAAATGTTGTTAATATGTGAGAAACTCAGGGCTTGGATGTAGGGTGTCATGAAGGATTGAAACAAGAGAGAAAGAAACGTTTAAAGCAGGGGGATAACCTAACCCCTGTCAGAACGGCAAAGGTTAAGAATATAAAAAGTGATAAGTGTTGGCGGGGATGTGGTGAAAAGGGAACCCTCCTACACTGTTGGTGGAAATGTAAACTAGTTCAACCACTGTGGAGAACAATATGGAGGTTCCTCAAAGATCTACAGATAGAACTACCATTTGATCCAGCAATCCCACTTCTGGGTATTTACCCAAAAGACAGGAGAATGCTCAGTCAGAAAAGTGCTTGCACATCAATGTTTATTGCAGCATTATTCACGATTGCCAAGACATGGAACCAACCTAAATGTCCACAAACTGATGAATGGATTGGAAAAGTGTGGTATATATACTCTATGGAATACTACTCAGCCATAAAAAATAACAAGACCCTGGAATTTGATAGAAAGTGGTCAGATATCGAGGATCTATTGCTGAGTGAAGTAAGCCAGGCTATGAAAGAAAGATATTGTATGTATCCACTCAATATATACTGACTATCCGCACTCTATGATAGAGAGCAAAAAATTGGAGGACATAAGAGCAGTGAAGGTACTTAATGAGAATAGGACAGTGTGGAATGGGGGAAGTGAAGAGAAGAGGATAGAGAAAGATAGCAAGAGAACAATAGACGCAGGACATTAGTGAGAAACAGATAAGGCTATTAACTGTTGATGATGACATGTATAGTATTCTCAACTAGATTGGTCTGAGGAGTATTTCATGATGGGCAAAGTATTTTTACAAGCAAAATGAGAAATAGCAATTGACTGTTTTTAAAAATAATTAGAATAATAAAAATAATGATTGGGGAAAACAGAAAAGATATTGAATGTTGAAGTGGGGAGATTAATGTCTCTGTACTCACTGACATGCATGGCATTTCGTTTTGAAAAAACAATTTAATACACTGTAAAGTTATATGTAATCCAATGTAATATAAAGAAGATTATGATGATAATAAAAAATAATAAAAATACACAGGGGGATAAACCTTCCTTGGAGCAGAAGCAAAATGCACCAGAGCAAAGCCTATTTATTCTAAATTAAATTAATAAGTAGTGAGTGAGGTTAGCTATAGAGAACAGTGTTCAATATACTTGACATTCTTTGTAGGCTACATTTTAAAAAATAATTATTTTATTTAACTTTATTTATTCCTTTATTTTAATTTGACCAGAGAGGAAAAGAGTGAGAGAGAGAGAGAGTGGTAGAAAGTGAGAGAAAGCAAGCTTCCAGGCCCAGGACTCGAACCAGGGTTTGTCTTGTGGGAGTCCAGCACCCTTAACCACCACGCCACCTGCTGGCCCCATGTAGGCTACATTTTTCTACAAGATTAATAGCTATTATTAACTTAGTATTTAGATGATAATTTGGTTCACGGGATGATACATCTTGAGGCACAGCCCATACCTAGAGCTCCATATGGTTGACCATGTAATCCCTGTGGCTTTTCATTTGGGAGTGGCATTGCTTTTAACTTCTTTCTGGAGTCTTTCCTTCTGGCTTATTTCTTAGGCCCGAGCTGGTTTCTGTCTCCAACAACAGTATTAATTAAACCTAGTGCTGAGGACTCAGTTGCAGTGGCACTGGCAGTAGTACCCTCCAACCACTGCATGATTCCAAAGTCGTATAGGAAGGCGCGGAGTCGGATCCCGGGTCAGCTGAAAATGCCTGGTGTGCCTGTGGGCATGGTCATGGTCCTGGGTGGCAGGAAGGCTCAGGCATGTGGATGTGATTGCAATGTGAAAGGTCTTGCTAGGAGTATCTCTCTCTATTTCTTGATCATGAAATAAATAAACAAATATCATTAAATTAAAAAAAAAAACTAATAATAAAAACCAAAAGTTGCTTCTCCACTTCTCCCTACATTCTGTTCTCACTCTGTGGAAGCAACCTGAAATTTTTGTTTTGTTTTGTTTCAACTACTTCTGATATTTTCCAGATATTTTAAAACCATTTTTTCACACTGCTTTTCCTTGATTTCTCAGTATTCATATCTACTGATAGACGAACAAGGAAGGTGAATTCCATAGTATTATCACCGGTGTGACTGCTTCAGTCTGTTTGGGTGCTATAACCAAAACACAGTAGACCAGACAATTTATAAACAGCAGAAAGGTATGGCTTGCAGTTCTTGAGGCTGCAAAGTCCAAGATCAAGGTGCAGCAGAATGTGGGGTGAGGGGAGAGCCTGCTCCCTGTTCAAAGATGGACTCTTCTGTGTGTCCTCTTATAGTAGAAGGACAAAAGGATCAGACCAACTCCTCATGTCTCTGTTAGGAAGGCACTAATTGCATCCATGAGGGTGCTGCCTTCATGACCTGCTCCCTCCCCAGAGCCCCCCCCTTCCAATACCATCACCATGCTGATGAGGATTCTACGTGGAAATTTTGAGAAGATACAAACATTCCCACCATAGCGCCGACCTAATTCCACGGAGGCTCTGACTATTCATTCATATGTGTACTTTAACTAAATCACTTTATTTTTTGCTTAGTACCTCATCAAATTATGCTATATTCAAAGTTCCAAATATTTATTTATCTCAAAGAAAAAATTTCCTTCAGGAAAGACTGAAACCTTGTTGCCTTTGTGCCAAATGATTTTTTCTTCAGATTTCTTTATAAAAAGTAAATCTAACTAGCATATAAAGCAATCTATCATATTTAGCTTTTAAATGTCTTCTTTGCAATTTTTCCTTTTTTAAAAGAATCACCAGAGACTGCATCTGCTCACGAAAGAGAGGGAAAAAGTATCCTCAAAGCAGTGTACTCACATTGCAATCCTTTTTTCCCCATCCCATCAGGATTTTGAGCACGCATGCACCTGTGCCCAGCATGTTTTCCAGGCTTCCAAGGCTGAGATATGAAGCACAATTGACCACGTGGGAACCAGCTCACCATGCCCAGGGCTTAACCCACTGTGCCTTGGGACCAGCCTAGAATTTTTTAATACTACCACTTAGTGCCAATTTTTAAAGCCTATGTAAATATTTCTATTTTTGGCTACTGAAAAATAACAGATTTTGAAGTGATTAATGGATTAGAAAGCCTATATTTGAGTTCTTACCTCCCCCTATAGTACTATGTTTTTCCTGTTAAACTCTGGGAGTGACAGCGGTCTTCGTGCTGTTCAAATCTGACGCCCTCTTTGGATGAACACATTTGCAATGACTAAAGTTAAAGCTGGTCATGTTCTCTTTGCATCTAATTTCGTATTACATATTTAATTTTTAAAAATCGGGTGATAGACTGTGTGTGTGCACACGGAAGAGTGAGAAACAGAGAGATGAGCGCACCCTCCACAGGGTCTGGTCAGTCAGTCCCTTCCTCCAGTCCTCCAGTCCATCAGATCTTGGGCCCTTGCTCATGTGCCTGGAGTTTTACAGGCTCACTTGGCCAGGAATTCAAGCTGTGGTAGCCATGTGGAACTAGGCCTTTCTTAAGTAGCGTGTTATTGCTATGCCACAGAACTGGCCCATGTGGGCTGTGTGTGCGCATGTGCACGCACGTGTGTGTATATGTGTGTGCGTGTGTGTTTCTATTTGTTTTGTAGATTTTTGCCATTGGGTGCGTGTGATTAATAGAGCCAGAGAGAAACAGAGAGAGAGGGAAAGTGAGATATCACTCCCTACCCCCAGGGAGATAACCACACTGTAATTTCTTTTCCTTCAGTCTCCTCTCTGGATTTTGTGCATACACACATACACACACCTGGCATGATTTTCAAGCTGCCAGATCCAGGACTTGAACTATGGTCAGCTATGTGGGAATCCAGTGCCTTAACAACTGTGCCAGCTGCTGGCCCCGGCATGTGTTTGTTATATTTTAAGCTTGCATAGTTTAGAGTGTACGGTGGTTTAATTATTTTTATTTATAGTTGTCATAATTTGATCCTCAATATAAAATGTCTTAAGAAATGGACTAATCTGGTATTTGGTTTTGCTTTTAGTTTACTTTTATTTATCTTGCTAGAAAGCACATGTGCTCACCAGACAGAGACGGAGAGTGGGAGAGGGACACCAGAGACAGAGAGTGGGAAAGGGAGAAAGCTCCCCGCTTTGGGGCCCAGTCACCCTACAATCCCTTCTCCTGTTTCTCCATCCTTTAAGAATCGTGGGCATGCACAGATGCTCAGTTTGTTTTCCAAGCTGCTGTGCCAAGATTCTAACCACAGTCAGCCATATGGGATCTGGCTCCCTTTAACCACTATGCTACAGGGCCAGCCTTGTTTTACTTTTGTTAAAACAACAACAAACTCTAATGCCTTTACATAGATGTTTTTGTTTATAACCTTGATATTTTCAGAATTTAATATAGATTTCTGTATTAAATTACATCTCAAAAACCACTATTGATTTTTTTTTTAAATCGAAATAGTCATTGACTTAATAAAAAGGACTTAATTCAGCTCTCAAGGAAAACCGTTTTCTTTCCCCAAAATTTACTGAACTCTATTCAGAAATTTGGCAGACTGGCTGGCCCTGGCCACCTTGGTAAACCACCTGACAATTTCAATTATAGATTAGATTTCAAACAACAACTATTTAAGATGGTTCAGGTTTCAAATCATATCTGACTCTCAACCCTAAAAATGTCATTTACTTGGTTTTCAAGAACATTTTTCTATTTGAAACGCTCTCTTTTAACTTTCTTAAACTCAATTTCCAACAGCGTGAACTTAGGACAGAGATAAAAATTCACCAACTAGCAAAATGACCTAGTTCCCTAGCTTTAGAACTAGATCATCCTTTGACCTAATTGTTTCCCTTTTCTAATACCTTCCCCTTTTTAATTGCAGTCCTCTATAGCTATTTTGGGTTCTTTGACATAATTCTATTTTTTTTATTTTTTATTTTTTAGAATTTATGAAGAAGTCTTTTTTTCACAGTTTAAGTAAAAGAAAGTTAAATTTTTTTGATATAACAATATGATTCAGAATTTTTATTATGATTTTTATTATGACTTGAATCAGAACTGAAACACAATATAAAAAATAACTGTCTAGAAATTAATCTTAATCTTATTTAATGTAAGAGTTTATTAGTGTTGAGAATGAGTAAAAATCTAAATGTCAAAAATTTTAAATAAAGTTAGATAACTATGCATTTTGCAACTTATTTATAGATGTATAAAATAAAATTAAAGAAAATTAGAAGAATAAGAGAGCACGTATTTTATTTATTTATCTATTTATTTAATTGCCCCAGGACATGAGTGCTTACCAGAGAGAGACAGAGAGACAAAGGGAGCATGCAAAAGCACCACTCCAATAAGGGGTGGTCATTCCATTAACCCTTCTCCTCCATTTCTCCATCCTATTAGGATTCTAGGCACATGCACACATTCATCCACCATGTTTTTCAAGTCACCAGGCCTGGAATTTATTTATGTATTATTTTTTAAAGAATTATTTATTTTAATAATAATAGGTTTTTTTTTTTTTTTAATTTTGACGAGAGAGAGAAAGAGACAGAGAGAGAGAGAGAAAGAAAGTGAGAAAGCAAGCCTCCAGGTCTGGACTCGAACCATAGTTGACCATGTGGAAATCCTGCACCCCAACCACCACACCACCTGCCATTCTCTGGAATTTAAATTGTAATTGGCCATGTAGGACCTACTGAAAGCTCCCATTACACTAAGCATGAAGCTGGCCTCATATTTTATTTTTTTAATGGAGTTTTTTATTCATTAAAAAAACTATTAAAACTGAAGACAGCATTTACAGTAATATAATGGCATTATTCTGTCATCAAAAAAAAAAAGGAAAGAAAACCTAGAAAGAATACAACCATGTGAAAATATCCACTAGTAGAAATACTATTCGCCTGCTTCTTCCCACTGCATACTCAGAATTTTTTTAAAATCATATTTACTATTGTCATAATCTTTTTTATATTACATTGAATCACATATACCTTTACATTGTATAACATTTACATTTTCCAGCATGATTACCATGCATATCCATCAAGACAAAGCCATTACTATCCATATCATCATCAAATAGCTTTTCATCATTTTTTTCAGATTATTATTATTTTTTTATTCTCCTTATTTTTTAAAACATTCAATCACTATATCTCATTTGGCTGGTAAAAAGAATTGACCCAATGTGAAATACTTACAGCAGAATCTTCACTGCAATAGTACAAGAGCAAGTCAGCTTCCCCCTAGCCCACACACTTCTGAACTGTCAGGAGGGATTCTTCATGGTCTTTATAAATAGAAACATTAGTTTGTTGAACATAACCAAACTCACATGCTGATTTTTAAATGATACGTAATTTTTAATTTTTAACATTTATTCTAAATATAATTTTAACAGATTTACTCTATAATTTACATAATTCATAAATTATACACAGGGTAGTTATTATAAATCTTTAATTCATAACTAAAGATTGTTTTTAGAAATCTTAAATCTGAAATTATATTAAAAATAACTGTAAACACATTACTTAGATTTTTCTTTTTGTCACATCCACATGGAGGGATTTCTGTCCTCTGTGTTCCATTCTGTGTGTATCTAAACTCAATCTATCTGGGCATATCAATTCTTTGTGTCAAGGAATATGTTACTACTCTGTTTTTCATTTATTCAAAATTTACCTTAAGTATATTTTATTTATCAATAATAATTTGAAAGTTTTATTTTTCTGCTGTGTGCTGGAAAATGTCAACCATACATTGCTCACTATAAACCCAGAATATTTTCTGTCCATTTCTGCATGACATTTCGGTGTATTTCTTTTTACATATTCCCCACATCTCTCCCACATCAGTATCTGCATTTGAAGGCCAAATGGTATGGTTAAATAATGTTAACATTAATATTGTGATGTTCACATTCTGTGTTTGAAGACCCAACGGTGATCAGATGGTATTTGGGTTTTGCTGTTCTTTGGAGCATTGTCTTAGGGATAGAAACACGATACTGGAAGAGAGGAATATTAATTTACCTAGCAAGGAGCTGAATCCATAACCTTATTAATGCTGCAGGATTTCTGAGTTGTAGGGTTCATGTCATGTGATCATGAAGAAGTTGAAGCAGAGACAAAAGGCGGGGGCAGGGGGTGGCAAAGCAAAGTTTATTGAAAGAGAAAAAGCTCCAGCAATGGGAGGGGGTCCCAATGAAGGCAACAGATTTGGGGTTCTGTTTAGGGGGTTTTATCCTAGCCAGGAGGCCCTGGGCATGCGTCTTTCACATGGTGGGTTACGTACTAAGTAGGTTACTCCTTAGTGGTCAATGATTGTTTACATCTTTGAGAGTGTTAGGTTTTGGAGACCATTATCTAGTGGTCAATGTTTCCTTAAGTCTTTGGGAGCCTTGGGCCCTAAAGACCGTTAGTTAGGTTCCAGAATGTAGTGAGGATAAAACCAAATTTTGGAAAAAGCCAAACTTGCTTTAGGTCACACTGCCAAGGTTAATCATTGAATCATTGTTGCACCCTGCAAGCCGTTTCTTGTGAGCGGGCAGGTTCTTGTGAAGGCTAAGCTACTGCTACTCCATCTTTAGGCCTTATGTCCTGACTGCCTGTTTCTTAGGCTTCTTTCTCATTAACATTTTGCTTTTTAATAAAATGAGGCAACCAACAACAGAAATGATTCCATTTAAATAATTTCATGCCACACTTAAGAAAACTAGAAAGACAGTGTCTTATTGTAGGCCAAAACATTTTCTTTAGGGAAAAACAAACAAACAAACAAACTAATAATAACCTCTAATGAATATTGGATTGTCAGAAAAGTCAGGATGTATTTTTCTATGCAAAAACGTGACGTGACTTTTCTGAGGACCCAATGCAGTTTCTTTTAAATTATTAAGTTAGAAACTTGACTGATAAACACTTCAGTGAATTGTTTGAAACATGTAGGAAAGGTGGAAGTCAGTGTGTCTCTTTGATTTTCTTTTGGTTCCTAAAGGACAAGAGATAAGTAGGTCTTAAGCCATGAGTTATCCATTGATATGAAAACTTTCCTGGGCCAACCACTGAGTCTACAGCACTGTGAGTCACAATGAGATGTGTCTACCAGAACAAGCATACTGAGCCAGACTACTGCCTGCCCTTACTTCATTAGATAGTAATGACTTCCTAGTGGGGGATATATATATATACACACACACACATACCTATTTTTTTAACTCTCTCTGTGTTATACCAGTAAGTACAAAAGAAACAAAAAGAAACAAAAAATCCAGACCAATCCATTTCAACAGCTGTTGTTATCAGGCTAGAGAATGTTATTTACTATTTACTTCAAATGTGTCCTTGTCTTTAACTCTCACAAGAATAAGTACTATCAGAATACTCTTTAAAGACCATCTTCTATTACTCTGTTATCGAGTCCTTATGGAGGGAGGGCTTTTAAAACTTATCTGGCAGCCTGCTTTATGGCTGTTTTCAGTGTTTTTCTATAAAGGAAAACAAGTGGCTCTCAGAATTGGAGGTGTCAGTCCGTCTCTTTGGGCCTGAGGTGACAAAGGGATCATTGTCAAATAGATCCTTCTTTGCTCTCCCTCTCCTAACGTGTATTGAGTAAACTGTGAACTTGTGCTAAATGTGAAATTGTGTTAACTGGAACACAATGCTATGTATTAAGTACACTATGAAACATATGGGAGATTCAGAATTGGTATATACTCTTAGAAATGGGCCAAAAAGGCCCTGGCACAACTCCCCAGGGAGACCCTTAAATCATGGATCACAATTGTATCATATAGTATTGATGGCCTCAACTTCAAGATCAGAAGCACACCTTATATTTTAAATTATTTCTTTTCTGTTTTTATTTTTTGCTATAGAGCACATGCACTCACTGGAGAGACAGACAGTGAGAAGTCACCTCCCACAGGAGATAGCCACACCATAATCCCTCCTCCTTCATTCTTCTCTTGGGATTTTGGGTACATATGCACACGTGCCTGGCATGAATTTTAAGCCACTGGGTCTGGGACTTGAACCACAGTCGACTACATGGGAGTCCAGCAATGTAACCATTATGCCATCTCTTCATCTCAGTTCTATTTAAAATTCTTAATAAAGATTAATTCTTGTGTTACAGCAGGTGGTTTAGCAGTTGAGGCATTAAACTCCCATGTGGCTGATCAGACTCACACTGAGCATGTGTGTGTGCATGCATGTGTGCCCAGAATCCTGAGAGGAGAATGGAGGAGAAGGGGTTGGCCATTTCCCTGGTGGGGAGTGGGAGAGTGATTTTTCACTTCCATTTTCTGTCTCTCTGGCGAGTGTACACACTCTTTAGCAAAAGTCTCTCTTAAAAAGAGAGAGAGAGAGAATTCTGAAAAGCAGAAAGATTAATTCCCAAGAGGGAAGCTGACCGAAGGGTAGAAATGCATAACAATAGACAGGGAAAGCACCCTCCACTGGGTGTGGTCACACCACAATCCCTTCTTTTCCATTTCTCCATCCTGTTGGGATTTGGGGTGTGCATACACCTTCCTGGGTTCAAACTACACAGTTGGCCAAGTGGGATCCAGTTTCCTTAACCACCAGGCTATGGGGCCAGCCCAGTTGAAGGAAGCTTTGATACATAAGATTTTTTAACAACTGAACTGATTCCTATTGTTGACTGTGAAATGGAATATAAAATATAAACAACAGATAAATCCAATGATGTACATACAGGTGGACTTGTGGAAAAATGGAATTAGAGCATGAGTTTATTTTGGCTCAAAAAAATTGAAATCCATGACTAGTGTTGTCATAATACATACATTAAGTAACTGGCAGCCTATGCCCTAGCCTGACCTTATCACTTGGCATAAAAAAGTAAAACAACAAAACATGGTAGTTAAATAAAAATAATGTTTGCCTTTACAAATCCTAAAAATTTAATTCTTGCAAATAATAACACATCATCTAAAGTGGAAAATAAATGTGATCAAAATAATTTGTACAATGCTAGGAGTTTAGCAGCAGTGACTATGGTTATAAATATTGAGACATCAGGAAAGTCATGACACATTTTTGGATCGAAAAACAGAAAAATATATCATGTCTTTTCTAACCACTCAAAAGCAGCACTATAGTGTGTTTTGAGAAGTTTACTTCGAGTAAGTTATTTTCAAATAGTACCCTTTAAAAGATAGTGTTCTTGTTTTTTTGTTTTTTTCTTGTTATTTTTTAAAGGATTTTAGCTATAGGGTGTATGCGCTCACTGAATAGACAGAGAAAGACAGGGACAGAAAACAAGAAATCATCCTCCCATGGGGGATGGCCACACCTCAATCCCTACTCCTCCATTCTCCTTTTGGGATCTTGGGTGCACACACACATGTGCCTGGTGTTTTAAGCCACCAGGTCCAGGACTCAAACCACAGTTGGCTATGTGGGAGTCCAGCAATGTAACCTTTAGGCCATCTGCTGGTCCCTGTCCTTGGTTACTTTTGCAGGACTATTTCATGTACTGGAAGGCATTAGTGTACTTTTCATGTTCCTTATAAGCATCCAGTGGAGCCAGGCCAAAAGCTCACTTAGAACAGGGTCGAAGTCTCTCTGGCTCATTGAAACAACTCCAGCGCCTAGTATGGTGTCTATACATTTCAGATGATCAGAAAGGTTGAATACTTTTGTTAAACTAATTAAATAGATATGGAATGAATGCCAAGTCAACACCCTCAATCCCTGACCAGGGCTTTTTGTAAAGCAGTGGATCTCAAAATCAATCACTGAACATGCGACATGGCATCAACTGGGAACTTGTTTGAAATGCAGATCCTCAGACCCCATGCCAGACCTTCTACAAGAGAAACTATTGAGGCGGGCCCACCACGCTGTTTAAAAAGCCCTCTAGGAGATTCTAATGCATGCTAAAATTGAGAACTGCTGATGCAAAGAATCCTCAAATACACTGTCCACAGCTTTTTAGGATTATGAGAATCTTAGTCTTTTATAGGATGACAACTTCTATGGACAGATTGTGAATAACTTTGAAATCCCAAGAATTTTTTTCCTACTAAGAACTTCTTCCAAAGCTTTAGGAGCTCTTTCTGTCTGTAGTAAAGTATAAATTAATATTGTTGGAAGGCTGACTCAGTGTGATTTACTGACAGAGCTCGTGAGGTTAGGACTTAGAGAGGTGGCTCCAGAAAGCATGAGTGAGGAACTGGCGATTTGAGAGAGAGTAACAAGAAAAGCCAGGCAAGAGCATGTTACCAGGAATGGGTTATGAATGTGGACAGTTGGGGCTCAGTCCTGCAGAGAACCGTCTGAGAAACTCTGTGTTCCTGCCATTCCCATTGGTTGGGAATTAACCACCAGCAACTCTGACATCCCCCCCCCACTTTAAGGTCATGTTTGTGAGTGATCAGAAAGCTGGAAAAAGTCCTCAAGCAAGGCAAATGGGACACAAGCTCTTTTTTTTCTGGAGAAGTTTTTGCTATAAGGCGCGTGCGCTCAACAGACAGACAGAGACAGAGAGACAGAAAGCGAGAAATCACCCCCCAGAGAGGATGGCCACGCCGCAATCCCTTCTCCTCCATTCTCCTCTCAGGATCTTGGGCCCTCACGCACACACACATGGCGTGAGTTTTAAGCCACCGGGTCCAGGACGCGAACCGCGGTTGACTATGTGGGAGTCCAGCGACAGCCACTACGCTAACTGCTGGTCCCACAACCTCTTTTTTTTTAATCATTGTTTTAAAAAATAATTATTTATTTTAATTTATTATCATTTTTAATTTGACCAGAGAGAGACCAAGAAAGAGAAAAAGCGAAGGTGAAAAAGCAAGCCACCAGGTCTGAGACTCAAACCATGATTGGCCAAGTGCAAGTCCAGTGCCTTAACCACCACACCACCTGCTAGCCTGAGACATAAGCGTTTGGTGCCAGATTGTTTTCACATGCAGTTGCAGAGAAATTCATGGGCTGAGGGGCTGCGGAACAAATTTCCTTCTGTATACTTTCTGACAGGATAGTTTTCATCCAGCTAACAGATACTTATTTATTGTCTATTATAAGTCAAGTCCAGAGTTAATTCCCAGGCATATAAAAATACCTCAACTGCAATTCCTACTTTAAGAATCATTTGGGGTGGTAGAGAATATAGACAAATTGAAATAAGATTATGTACATTCAGTGATGGTGTTACATACTCACATGTATAAGAAGAATTTATGGCAGAAGAGGACTTAATAATTATGAAAGACTTCTTAGAGATGATAATGATGATATGACTTCATGATGCTTAGGTGGAGTCTTGGAGGCTACTTAGAGGCCAGGCAGGTGAAAGGGGGAAGGAAGAGTTGTAGACAAAAGCCAGAATGATGGAGGTATTAATGCGAAGTGTGAAAAAACATAAAGCAATCATCAGTATATTTAAGAAGGTCATCTGTAAAGGTAGGTTTACTGAGAGGTCGTGAGTTTGCCTACAGGAAATAGGAGATGGGGAGTGTGTAGGGGTGTGTAGATACTCCATGGTGCAGGTTCTCTAAGGAGGAAATAAGAAAGGGACTGGGACTCCATGCCAAGGATCAGTACCTTTGTGAGATAAAAAGGGCCTGTTTTACTGGGTTGAGGGTGGGAGGAATATTTATTTACAAAATGAAGAAAATAACATCACCTGGTCTTCACAGGGTCATTGTCCAGCCCTAAGTGATAAAAGACACTAACGTGTTTACCATGGTTTCTTATATGTGATACACACCCAATAAATGTTAGCTATGATTCTTTAAATAACAATTGCTGTGATTTGCTTTGCTTTTTCATTTTGGGGGAACACAAATTGAAAGCTGGAATTGCTTTCTACCTATTGACCTTTATCCATTTTTCATTTAAGTAAGAACCAAAGTTACTTGTGATATCATTAGAGAGATGGTGAGTGGAGCTGGTTGAAGGTTGATGTCACTATTTTGGAGAATGGGGAAGGAGGAAAATTGATTATACAGAGAGCAAAATTGATGGTAAATATTCAATGTCCTGTAGAGGCTGGAAGCAGAAATTTGCAATGATACCAAAAACACAGTTTCCATGTTCTATTTCCAGGAAAGGTGGAACAGTGTGTCTTAAGATTTGTAAGTGGCTTTCAGGGTAACCACAGGCACTGCATAGAAAGCCTGCAATTATTGCTGGTGGCATGTTCCTGTAGTCCCAGCTCCTTAGGAGGCTGAGGCAGGTTGACCATGACATAGCAAGACTGTCTAAAAACAAAACAAAAAAAAGAATGGAAAAGGAAGCATGCAATTATAAACACTGAAGTGTACGTGTAAACTTTACCAAACTACTTAAAAGAATTTGCCAGATTTGTGATCACTAAAATGAATCAGATGATTCTGAATATTCTCATCGTATGTGAACATAGCACGGACACCTTTGTCAAATTCTATAATTCTGTTCTGCAAGTGACATTTTGTTTGAGCAGTTAGCAGTTGGTGCCTCAGTTTCAACTGACATTTTGTTACTAAACACAGCTCTCACACCATAAGGTGATGTGTCAGTGGTAAGAAAAGGTAGTTTATATTCCACCATAGTGAAATAGCACAGACGGGAGAGTCAATTGCTTGAAATGCTGGAAAGTGTCCATGCTGTCAAGTCCAACACCATTGAAAATATTTTTTACAGTAGGTTACCAGGCTGCTTTTTATAGAAGCAAGTAATGGAAGAAATTTAGAAACCTCCAGAAGCTCAGACATCCTGTTGATTCAGTGAAAGGTTCAAGGATTGTACCTCAAATGAGCTTAAATAATTTGAGAATCACAAACACAAATAGAGTCTTGCAATGCGGATAGATGGTGAGAAATGTATTGTTGGGTGATTCTGTCGTTGTGCCAACATCACATTGAATTTACACTAGCCTAGACGATATAGCCTATTACACACTATGGCTGTGGGTGATACCCTATTATCTTATGGGACCACCATCATGTATGATTGTTCATGCAGCGCATGGCCAATTTAGGAAGAATGGCCATGGGCGCTCACGTTTTGCATCTCTGTGTCTCTCTCTGTCTCTCTCTTTCTCTCTCTCTCTCTGATACTTTGTGCATCACAAACAATAAAACCTTATGAGTACTTCCCCTCCTCGTGAAGTCTTTAAATTCTAGAATCACTAACATTTTATACCCTTCTTGAAATTCTAGAAAACAAAGTCCCCAAATCATATTGGAAAAGCCTAAGTAAAAGAGAAATACTGAAATCAGAATGTTTTTTAGTGAGTAGTAATCAACTTATACACAGGTTTCATCAATGATGAGATGCTTATGACACAGGAAACAACCAAGCTACACAAAGACTTCCATTAGGATAAAAACAGGAGTAAACTAACTGCCTTACTCCAGAAACTAGATACTTAATTGTCTTTCCGGCTTAGTGGCACAATACCTGCGAATCATTGTGCAGGTTCTCCTCCAGGAGTTTTGGGGCCTTTCATCTGTTGTGACAATGGAAGATTTGTTGTGGTGAAAGAACAGGAACAGTTAACTACACTTTCCATGAGTAAGTAAATATTAGGTACGCAAATATTTCTGTATACACACACACATACACGTGTGTGTGTATGCATTTATTAGGTCATCAGATTTTTAGCATAGAAAAACAGAAAGCTACATGGCTTTCCTGACAACCTACTATATATGTGTAGAACATTTAGTCTGCTAATCAGCGTAGCACATTTCTCACATTCTAAAGAGAATATGGGACTGCATCTCACTAAACAAAAAGAAATCTTTATTGCACCACTTGCAGACACATAGTCATGGAGAAGAATGGTGGGAAAGTCACTTTCGTTTCTCAAAATCGTCTATGTTCATGTTCTCTCTCTGATGTATAGTTGATGCACACAAGTTAACACAACAGAGTTCCAGTACATACAACTCCAGTATGTTTCACGAAATGTTCTTCGGCATCCAGTTTAACTGTAATTACTCCGGGAAATGTGTCATGGTCTTGGCACTTTGGGGAAGGAAGGCTTTGAGAAGATTTGGTAGAAAGAATCTTTATGAGTTACTGATTCTGCTTTCTGCCCCTTCTTAACTTGAGTGAGTTATTTAACCTTTTTCGCCCCTCAGTATCCTAGCTCACTCTCATGTTGATAATGGAATTATCTGAGCCTGGGTATTTTAACCAAAAGTAGATATTTATTTAGCTCATGGTTTGGTGGGGTTGCATCCAGACAGGGTTTTCTTGATGATGGGTAACAGCGAATGGCAGGAAGTTGAGCAGAATAGAATGTGTCTGTTTCCATGTGTTTCTAAGTCTGTCTTTGTTGTCTCATAAACCCACCAGAATTGGGAACCAGCAGTTAGCGTAATGGCTATGTCGCTGGACTCCCACGTAGTCGACCACGGTTCAAGTCTCGGACCCAGTGGCTTAAACTCATGCCGGGCGCGTGTGTGTGCGTGCCCAAGATCCCAAGAGGAGAATGGAGGAGAAGGGATTGCGGCGTGGCCATCCCCCCTGGGGCGTGATTTCTCACTTTCTGTCTCTCTGTCTCTCTCTGTCTTTCTGGCGAGCGCACGTGCCCTGTAGCAAAACCTCTTAAAAAAAAAACATAAATAAAATAAACCCACCAGAATTTAGTCATGAGGGCCTTACTCTGATGCCTGATCATTCCCCAAAGAGCCCACTTTTCAACACCATAATCGGATTAAACATCTACCCTCTCATCATGGTTACATTTGGCTCACCATGTTTTAACACATGTATTTTAGAGACATACATTCACACCAGAGCACTAGTTTCTTTGTATTAAGTAGATATAATTGTAGTGCTTACCTGATAAGGAAACTGTGAAGATAAAATGACTATATACAGAAAAACACTTAGAGCTTGGCACATAGTAATCATTCAATAAATATTGGGTCATTGGGAAAGGCATGATGCATTTTTGCATAGAAAAACATAAAGAAAGATGTCATGATGTTCCTGACAACCTACTATTAGTTATTATTATTATCTATATACTGTAAATAGCATTCAGTAAACATCTGCTGAGTGGAATAAATGCATTCAGGGGCACTTAGGAGTATTGTCAAAAACACCACAGTAAAGGGAGCACTTAGAATATTACAGGTGCTTTAGATACATTTTGCCATTTAGTCCTTGCCGTGCCCCCCAGGAATACAACATTATTCAAATCGTCAGGACACTGAGAGTCAGAGTAAGTAACATGCCTCATTGCCAGTACGGAGGCCTGGCATTGAGCTCAAGTCCATTCACTTAAATGTTAACGTGCTTTTCCTAGTCTCGCATAGCCTCCAAGGTATTTGGCTTTGGGGATTTTGGAATGAATATTTTTGTATTGTATTATCATGAAAATAAGTAAGATCTCCTCACCTGACAAAATGTGAATTGAGCCAACAGGTGGCATGATGGTTAAGGCACTGGACTCCTATGTGGCTGACTGTGGTCTTAGTCCCTGACCTGGTAGCTTGAAATTCCTCCTAGGTGCGTGAGCATGAGCACCCAAAATCTCAGGAGGAGAATGGAGGAGAAGGCATTGTGGTGTGGCCATCCTTCAGGTGTGTGTGTGTGTGTGTGTGTGTGTGTGTGCGTGTGATTTCTCACTTTTTCTGTCTCCTTCTGTCTTTTTGGTGAACACATGCGCCCTATGGCAAAAATGTAAAAATAAATAAATAAATAGATTCATTTTCTGATTATTTCATTTTCAAAAATTAAATTCTATCTAATGACTTCTTTTCCATAGTAGTTTATCTAATGATTTAGTCCCAGACAAAGTAAGACTCGCCACAAATAATTAAACATGTCTAGGCTATGGGGTTATCTTTGTCCACAAACAAACATTTGGTATAAAATCTATCTTGTCCATGGCAATAAATTTCAGTGAAACTCTCTCCCATGTCACTCATTATGGTAACAGATAAACCAGCGGTCAGAATGAAGTCCTTACTCCTACAAAGCATGTATCTTGGAGTGCACAAAAAGATAGTAAATAAGTGTGTGTGTGAATATGTGTGAATGTGTGTGTTTATTTGTGTCAGATAGGCTAAATGCTCTAAAGACTAGGGCAAATATAAGTGAAGGAAAGGGGGAAAGAATGGGTGATTATAGGTGTCATGCTTGATAAGGTGATATTTTTGCAGAGATGGAAATAAAATGAAGGACATAAAAGGTATGCATCTCTGGTGGAAGAGTGGCCCATGAGGCAGAGCAAGGGCAGGAGCTGGACTGTCTTGGCGGGTCCGCAGGGAAACCAGTCCAGCTGTGCCAGAGGGAACAGGGGAATCTGAAACTATGGCCCTACTGGCCACTCCCCTTCATGAGCAGTTTCCAAAACCCCCATAGACACTAACCAAGAACAGTACCAAACCCTGCATATGCTCTGCTTTTTCCGATACGTACATGCATTTGGTAAAGTGTCATTTATAAATTAAGTGATTGACAATGACTACTAAATAGAACAAATATAAGGATTTGCCGTAATAATGGTTACGTGAGTGTGGTCTCCCCCTCTGGACTGGACTGTTGCATAGTCATTACTTTTCCAACCACAGCTGGCCATGGAATACTGAAACCATGGAAAGCAAAACTGCAGGTGAGAGATGACTACGGTGAATACGGCGTTTTTTGGTTTTAGGTGTTTGCCATAGGTTGCATGCCATGACAGAGACAGAGACAGCCAGTGAGAGAGAAAGAGGACAATCACCCCTCCTTCCTAGGAGTATGGCCATGCCACAATCTCTTCTTCATTCTCCTCCTGGATTTGGGGAATGCACATGTGTACAGTCAATGTGATTTTCAAGCTGTCAGATCCAGGACTCGAACCGCTGTTGGCCATGTGGTAGTCGAGCACCTTAACCACCATGCCACCTTCTTGCCCCAAATGCAGTGTTTTTAAGGCTGAGATAGAGGCTCATTCGGGGTCTTAGGCAAGCCCAGGGGTCAAGACAATACTGTCTAGGGCTGCAGAGGTCGAGGCGAAGGAAGAGTTGACATTTCATTCAGGCTTTGAGTTATGAGAAACACTTTGTGGAGGAGAGAGGCCAGAGAAGAGATCGAAAAGAACAAAACAGGTGTGAAAGTTCACAGCCGAGAAAGACCCGTATGTTACAGTTAGGTATGATCAATAGACTTCTCTTTAGGAGCCTGTTCTTTATTTCCTTCAAGATTGCAGGGAAACCTTAGCTCATAATTCCCGGTGATTCAGTGCCATGTGCCCTCAACTCATCATTTTAGTTCCCGACCAAAATCCAATTAAGCACACACATTGATTTTTCTTCAGTTAGGAATTAATTTACTCAGACAAAGGTTATTTAATTATTAAAAAATAAATACTTAAATATCCTGATTCTGGCAAAAGCTAAAATATCAGAATATGACTTAAACAGGTAGAAGGAGGCGTGTTACTCAAACAAACACTATCTCATTCGTAATTGTTTCAGCAATTTAATTACTGCAACAAATACCTGTAGATCTCCCACGTCCAGCAGAAACACAAGAGTTAAAAACAGTAACACAGTGGTTCCTTGCACTGGAAGTTAGTTAATGGTCAAGTCTTTCTATTTGTGTCAGGCAAATGATTGAAATTGCTCATCTACTTTGAATCAATGCATAAAACTTTGTTCAGAACAGAAAGCAGGAAGAAGACTTATGCCACGTAATGACCACGAAGCCTCTGTTTTCCGTGAGTTGCTTGGATTTTTTGTTCGTGCCCATCTTTCTGCATTAAGAAACATCGCAGGTAGTGCAGTGTTGGCCTGATCTCTGCGGTGGCCTGTTTCCATCTCCCAGGGGGTGTGGGAAGACCCAACTGTGCAGCAGTAACAATAAATCTAGCATATCCGTTTATGAAATAACTTTGGCAGCAATGACAAGACGACTTGGATGAAAGTATTTGTGGTCTTCCAGCTGGAAGATCAGAGCAGAGATTCTAAAGCAAAAGACATAGAGTGGGATGGCAAATAGTGGCGCGGGATAAGAACAAAAGAGAATCGGGGATCCTGCAGAGCGCAAGGGGAAACGCAAAGGAGTCGTTGGATTCAGACTCTTCCCAAGCTGCCCAGTATGGGCGTGAGGGATTACTACTGCCATCTTCTGGTTAGATTTGGGATTTAAGAATGGGTTCTACACAGATATTCCAGTAGTCTCCCTATACTAGACCGTGGCTTCAGTTCTTCTAATGGGAACAAAAACAGCAACAAGTTAAAGAAAACAAGCAATGGAAACAATACCAGGTCATATACATGTTTACCTTAAGAAGGTTGGAACACTGTGTCCTCACTGCTTTTCAGACATTTATGGTATTTAATTAATTGCATTGGTTTCAAGGGGAAACGCAAAGGAGTCGTTGGATTCAGACTCTTCCCAAGCTGCCCAGTATGGGCGTGAGGGATTACTACTGCCATCTTCTGGTTAGATTTGGGATTTAAGAATGGGTTCTACACAGATATTCCAGTAGTCTCCCTATACTTGACCGTGGCTTCAGTTCTTCTAATGGGAACAAAAACAGCAACAAGTTAAAGAAAACAAGCAATGGCCCTTTTGGAAAAACAATGTAATACACTGTAAAGTTATATGTAATCCAATGTAATATAAAGAAGATTATGATGATAATAAAAATAAAAATTAAAAAAAAATAAAAAATTAAAAAAAAAAAAAAGAAAACAAGCAATGGAAACAATACCAGGTCATATACATGTTTACCTTAAGAAGGTTGGAACACTGTGTCCTCACTGCTTTTCAGACATTTATGGTATTTAATTAATTGCATTGGGTTTGGATTTTTTGTTGTTGTTTTGTTTTTTTAGACAAACTGTAATAGTGCAGCTTGGCTATATATAGCACCCAGACAACTGACATAGTTTTACTACTTTTCATGTACACGTGAAAATCCATGAATTGTTCGTTAAAAACATATTTTATACTGTAAACTTTCTACACTATATGCCCCCTTTCTGTGCTGTATTGGAGAAAGCATAATGGTTTTGTTTTGTCTTATTTTATTTCATCTAATTACGGGAAAAAAATTGAAAGGAAAGAACAAATACCACCATTTGGTCAGAACCACTACATGTGCGTGTGAGCCTTACATAAAATATACTAATTCATCTTTTTTGGTTTTATGAAAACATTTTGCCCTGATGCTTGTGCTGGCTGTAAGATTGCCATGGAACCCGAATTTTAAAATTCTAAAATTCCTCATGGTATTTTAATAAAATTTTAGAACTCTTAAAATTGTGTGGCTAAATTAACATTAATTCTAGTCAACATAAACTGAACTAATCCCATGAGATTTGCAGAGGGAAAAGTGGCCCCACTATTAAAAATATTTGGGATATCCCACATTGAAAATGTTTTCTGCTGGAGGTCCATACGTCATATAAATTAGACGATGAGGAGATATTTATTGGGAGTTTAACGTGTGCCATTATCTTATTTCATCTTCATTATTGTTTTATTATGTGGTCACTGCTATTATTCCTTTTAAAAAATGAGAAAACCAAGGCTTGCAGAGTAGGTAATTTGCTCCAAGTCAGGCGATGAGAAAATGGAAGCGTTTGCCTTTAGAGTGCGTGCTGACAAGTCTGAAGTGACATGACCCACACTACTAGTATACGAAATAATATTACATAGTACTGTGACATTTATGTTAGTTATAGTTATATATTGAGGTTTTTACCCTTTTAAAAGCTTTGAGAGTAATGCAGTAAAGACATGTGTTTGACTTTGCTCAGCCTGGCACATCTAAATCTATCTAGCAGGAGAAGGCTCACTGATAGTGGTGGAAGTACTGTGTGGTGTAAGATAGTGCTGGAAACGCTAAGATGAGTTATGGTATTGCTATTAATGAGGAGTCAGGAAGGGAGTAGTTCCTTAATACTTAGATGCCCACTTGTTCCCGAAGGACTGCTGGGATCCTCTCCCTTGGCCTGCCACCTGCTGACTTTCCACCTGACAATTTAGAAAGGGTAGGAAAAGGGAAGCAAACACCTGATTGTCTTTGCTATCGCAGGTGCACAGAGCACGGAAACCCTTTGCATGAATGTGCAATATTTAGTGCATCCTGCAAAGGGAACAAGCTTAATTTAGTTAAGCCACAAGGTTGAGTGAAAAACAGCATGTTGCTCTTATTGTTTAGTCAATTAAATTGTCCTCCTCACTCGCGGGAACTGTTCCACGTTTATTACCAATGAGATGCACACTCTGGCACTGATGTGGATTTCTTCACTCCGGATTGTCTTATATTTAGCACATCGAAAGATCTGAGAACGAATGATGGAAGACACAGTGATAAATGGTTGAGTTTTTCTAAAGATTCAGAAGTTCTAAAGTTCCTGCCAGTGACAGATGGTCTGTCCTTACTCATCGCTTGTCTTCCTGACAGGACTTGTTATTTTTTTTTCCTCTCTTTTTTGCTCAATTCCCTTAAAAGTAAGCTCAGCTTCTTGAAAAGTGGGAGAGTCTCATTTGTTATAATTGAGTTACTATATATAGAGATGGCATCAATTCTATGTGAACGTGCACCATGTTCTTTTTGTACTATTAGCGTACACATGGGTGATGAGAAAAGAGAGTTGAGGGGATAAGGGAGTTAAGAAACAGATTAACAAAGGGAACTTGTACTCAAATTCCTCTTGTTATTTCGATAACCAAAAGCAGTAGATGTCCCATTTGATGGTTGTTTTGTTTTGTTTTGTTTTGTTTTTTTAACTGACTTTCTGTTATACTTTCTCTTGGTAGCCCAAGCTTATGATGATCTTTTAAGTAGTGCTTCTTATTCATTATGTTCACAAACATTATTTTTAGTACCTTCTGTATTTTATAGAACACTAAAACTTTTGTTTAGAAAGCACAGCCAGAGTTTACCAACTTGAAAATATTTCTAAGAATTCACACAATGAGACAAAACAACACTAATGATGAGTGCTTGGATATGGAATAGGTTCCAACTGAAAAGAGGAACATTTCAATCAAATTGCTTAATCTCTTCCATTGATTTCAAATATGTTTGCTGCTAGTGCTACGTAGGAAAGTGGGAAAAAGAAACAATTTTCTCTGAGGTCTAATATAACTGTGGGAATAAATATAAAGACATTAAAAATTCTAGGATGTCTTAAGATAACTTTTAAAATCCAGAAGTAATTTGGTTTTTGGGTTAGTAATGTCACTAGTTTAATATAGCATTACTTGAGCTTAAATGTTATTAAGTGCAAAGGGATTAATATTACTAAAAATGTACAAATCGTAAGAATTCATTTAGGATTTACAGTAATAGATTCTCTTTTGTCATCTACACAGAAAGTGCAGAATTTTTTTTCATTCTTTTTAATTTGCCAGAATAGAGAGACATGGGAAGAGACACACACCAAGACAGGGAGAGGTTTGGAACTGTGCATTGGCCATGTGGGATTCAACTCCTTTAACCACGACACCACAGGCTGGCCCCCAGAATTTCTTTTTATTAGTTCCGTTTGATAATATATGAGGTCCATCGATGACATTATTGTGGATTTTTTCCTCATTGAAAAGTTGTACTGTAAGTCATGACCCCTCTGAAGATACATGTACATATGTCTGTATCTCTTGTACTGCCATACCTGTGCTACTCATTTCTGTGACAGAACTCAAAGCCTACTGGGTTTCCAAGGTCTTGACTCTTGAACTCACTCTGATCTTTCTGTGCCCCCTATTAATGCTTCTTCCATTACTGGTATCAGTTACTTTTTAATTAATGGCTTTTTAACATGGCTCAATTTCAGTAACTTTCAATTACAAAAAATCAGAGAACTCATGCTGGCTTAGTGGTTATACATGAAGATGTGAAGCTACACCTAAGGGAATTCTACTCCTCTTTCAGTGAACATTTCGTCCGATCTACAATGGGAGCACTCACTTTCTGTGTACATGATTATAATCACAAAATGTAAAGCCACTTTGAAACACGGTATCACGGGGCCAGCAGGTGGTGTGGTGATTAAGGGCGCTGGACTCCCACAGTTCTAGTCCCAGACCTGGTCAAGTTGAAATAAATAATTAATTAATTAAATAGAGTTAAATAGAAATAATTCTTAAAAAAATAAAACACGGTATCACAATAATATCACTACATGGATTTCAATTATGTATATGTGTAAGCTTTAGTATATAATTAAAGGGACAAGGCATATCTATATTTTCATTCTTAAGCACTGGCCTAGTATAACTTTTTCTTCCCCGAAGAAAAATGTACTTTAAAAAAAAGTCCTGAATATTCACTACTCATAAAAAAAGCCATAAGATATTAAATGATTTTTATATCATGCCTTTATAAAATTGTAGAATTGAAAGTAGCAAATATGTTTATTTAAATTTACTAAAATTAGGAAAAGATACACAGCCTAGATTAATAAAAATGCTTTCCATTAGATAAGATGGACTGTGGCAAAGGTTTATTTATGGCCAGCACAGTAGCTCAGCAGAGAGAAGGGAAGAGGGGCTCTTTCGGTGCACTTTTGCGGCTTCCAAGGTCCCTCTGGGTGTGACGTGATCCCAGTAAGCTGGAAGAGACGGGAGCAGATACAAGCACGTGGGAAGTTTTATGGCCAGGGTTGAAAGTGGAGTTATCACTTCTGCTCATGTTCTTCTTCTTTTTTGAGAGATTTTTGCTATAGGGTATGTACACTTGCTTGAGAGACAGACAGAAAGCAAGAAATCACTCCCCAGGAGGGATGGCCATGCCACAGTCCCTTCTCCTCTTGGAATTTTGGGCATGCACACACAGATGTCCGGTGTCAGGTTTACACCACCCTGTCTGGTACTTGAACCATGGCCGACTGTGTGAGAGTCCAGCAACATAACCATTATGCCATCTGCTGGTCCCAACTTCTGCTCACATTCTATTGGCAAGAACTAGCCCATGGCCTCATGGTTCCACTTCATAATGGGACTTTGGAAATCTGGCCTATCAAGTGTCCCAAGGAAAGGGCAGAATAGATTTCATTGATTATCTAGAAGGTTCTACCACATGATTTCTCAATTTTGCTTAAAAATTGAAATGACTTTAAACGTTTATGTTCTTAATAGTGTCTAACTTTTCTGATAAACTTTGCAAACATTCCATTGTTCTTAGGGCAATGTATTTATTTTGTTAGTAATGTAAATCAGCGGGACTCTTGAGGCCTTTGATTTGAGAATAATTGGTCTCACAGAGATCAAGTAGGAGAACTGAGAGCTGGGGTCGGCAGATGGCATAATGATTACATCCCTGGACTCCCACATGGTTGACTGTGTCTCAAGGCCCAGACCTAGTGGTTTGAAAATCATGCCAGGCACATGTGCGTGCATGCCCAAGATATAGAAGGGATTGAGGCATGACCACCCCCTGGGAGGTGATTTCTCATTTTCTCTCTCACTGTGTCTCTCTCTCAAGTGGCACATGAACCCAAAGGAAAACATCTTTAAACAATAGATAGATAGATAGATAGATAGATAGATAGATAGATAATAGATAGATAGAAAGAGAAAAGATGAGAAAAGAAAAAGAGAGAAAAGAAAAGAAAAATGGAGAACTGAGAGCTCCAGTAGATGCTTTCTTTAAAAAGGCATGTATTGAGAGAGATGGGCGAATTTCTGATTAGTCTTACCACGAGTTCACAGATATCTGATCCCCACCTATGGTAAAGGTTTAGACTGTGAACACAAGTGTGTTATTTATTTATCTGCAGTAATATACAAATGAGTTTTGCTTCTTATAGCCTTATACTGCTTTAATACCATACTTTAGTACTTGGCAAAATCTCAATCAGGAAGGGGAGATTTCCCTGTTGACCCTGAACCACAGAGAAGGTAGTACAACAAGGAGCATCAGGGCCTTAGATGAGATCATTGAATTTTTTTTTTAATTGAAACAAGATTGAGCCTTATCTCTAGATATTGTCTCATAGTTTCACCTGAAAGTTTTTTTCAGGACACTGTGACTCACTGAGTAAATGTTATGATGCAGGCAAATCACCAAAAAATTACCATTGGAACACCTACCTTCAACTTGGTTCATAAACGCTGTTGCATAAAACCACTTCTGTAACAATTCCTATGGGCAATGCAAAGTCGTCATTGTTTGAATTTGGCTTAATCTGGCCACATAATACAGATGATCTAGATGAGGACCATTAAGACTAAACTGAGTCATCTCGTCACTTTATTGCTAATGTGGCTTCAGAAGTGTTTTCAGTGTGTTTCACTTGTATCTTGCTTTCGCTTTTCTCTAAATTGTCTTTTTGAATAGTTCAGTCATGTGATTTTTTTTCCTCTTCCACATACAACATACTGGGTTGTGTGAAAGGTCATGATGATGTATTTTTTTCTTTCTTTTTTTCTTTGTAAGAGAGATTTTTGCTGTAGGGCATGTGTGCTTGCTGGAGAGACAGACAGAGAGTGAGGGAAAAAAAGCAAGAAATCACCCCCTCAGGGAGGATGGCCACATCTCAATCCCTTCTCCTCCATTCTCCTCTAGGGATCTTGGACATGCACACATATGCACCCGGCATAGTTTTAAGCTGCTGGGTCCAGGATTCAAACTGTGGTCAACTACATGGGAGTCCAGAGATGTAACCATTCTGCCATCTACTGGTCCCCATGATGTAGTTTTTCTACACAAAAATGCAACATTACCTTTCTGGCAGCCCAAAATTTCTCTCTATTTTCCAGAAAACAACTTTTCTTCTATTTAAGTCACTGGTTTGTATTCTTTTAAATTCTAATAGAGTTCCCACTTATCAAAATACACACACACATACGCACACACTTTTTTTTCATGAGAGAGAAAGTTTAACCTTGTTGAGGTCTCACTATTGTAAAACTCCCCACCCCAAAGCCCCACTAGCCAGAGTCACGGGGCAGTGTGCTCTGGTCAACCAGGGATCCAAGCCTGGGCCTCACATGTGGCTCCCATATCACACAGCAGTGCTTCACGTCCTGTTCCATTCTGGCTGAACCATCTACTTACTCTCTAATGCTTTTTATTGTTTGAAAATTTTTAATAATTTGTCACTAAGATGATTAAAGACATATAATCAAATATAAAAATAGAATTGCCAATACTGGTATAATTTTTTTTTATTTAGCTAAAACTGACAACTGCCATGGGTCATTCATTTCTACATTAAGTTCAGTGTGCACAAATTTAAAAAAAAAAAAACTTATAATGGTAAAACTTTAAAATACATATCAGATCTGTTAATGCATTATCTGTCTATCTCAGTCAGATCACAGGGACCAATGTGATCTCTCTGGAAATAGCATAAAACGTAAATCAGAATTTAAAAGACAATGCCTCTGAGCATAATTAGGTACTTTGACACCACATTGAGACTCATAGCAACTATATTTCCAATGTAGCCCTCATGATTCAATGCATCTTTCTGTAGGCATTTCTCAGTAGGAATGCAGTAAACCACCAAAATGCAATTCACACTTCAAAACAGCTCCTTGCTAGTTATTAGAAAGCATCTTCACTTAAAACCCACATCTTTGAGTATTATTTCTAAAAATAACAATCTCTAAAAAAATAGTCTCACTTATTATAGATCCATGGCATGAATCATTAAAACATGTCTTAGAATATGTATGTGATTTTACAGAATATAAAACTTGATTCAAAAGCTGCCTTTACCACACACACACACACACACACACACACACACACACACAGTTCATTTAGAATACATATGTCCCAAGTTAGTCAACCAGGATTGTTACCTATGTATTATTTGCTTTTCCTTTTACATAATTTTTTAAAAATTTCTTTTCAGCTTATTAGCAATCTGAGAACTACTCAAATTTCCTACCCTTACCGTAATGCTAATATAATGTTTACTGCTTTTAGTATTTTCTGTTCAGTACTTTTAAAATTGGCTCTCAGAATACACATGACACAAAGATTTTCAGGAGAACATAAGGTAGTTTACCTAGTCAAAACAGTAGCAGGCATCCCCACCGGAAGTAGCAGAAGATAATACAAGTTGCAGTCAGATTGCGGAAAGATACATACTTAATTACTATGTAGAAAATAACCATCCAAATTTATTTGGAATAAGGAATGCAACAGATTTTAACTCTATTCTCAGTTAAATCATGAAACAGTATTTTTTTTTTCTGTTGCAACCTAAGTTTCTCCAGACTTCTGACGAATGGTTATTTTCAAATTTAATCAGCAGGTCCACACTGTGTCTATATGTCAAACACAAACGTGTCTACAGTGTTTCGTTAATGGTTTTTCATCTTCAGCTGAACAAAAAAGACCTTCCGAACATGCGATTCATTTTTTTTGCCATTTGCAAAATGCATCCATTTGGTTGATTTTGTTTTCATGATTAATGCTGACTGATAGCTGGTTTGTTTTCTCTTCTAGGTTGTGGAGACTAATTTGGTTGCTTTTGACTGTCACTGGATCATTATAAATGAGGTAAAGCAAACTAAGCCTTACCGTCTGCGCTGTCCCGATTTCATGTAGATAGTCTCATCCTTTCCTATGGCCTTGAATATGTAACAGGAACTAGAAATAAAGTAAACTCAGAGCTTACCGAGTGAGTACTATTCAATAAAAATAGAATGAATAGGGGTTTTTAAATGACAAAGGGCTTTAAATGAATCAGAGAAATGGAGAAAGTCTTCCCCACTGAGTAACTTTTTGCTTTTCTGCTGGCACATACTGCCTGCTTAGGGAAAGCATCTTTAAAAGAATCATAGTTCTTTGTAAGCAAACTAAATTTCTCCCAGTGGAGGGCTTGTGTTCCATTTATATTTGAATGTTGTTTCTAGAACTTTTATATCCACCCCTCATACACGAGGATTAAATAGTTCAGCATATGAATATGAATAAACAGAGAACAGATTTTTTCCCTTTTCATAAAGAAGTATAACTGTTTTAAAATTCATAGACTTGTCAAACTCCTTGTAAGAGGTTTTTTTTTTTTTTTTTTTTGGATTTTTGCAAAAATAATACATAAGATTAAAAATATATTCCAACCCCGAGAGCCCTGTGAAATAAGTGGTTCCATTAGCACCTGCCAGTCCAGGATCCCAAAGGACAATGAGCTGATGAGTCAGGGACAAATACTGCAATCGTGGGGATTTGTCCTCAACAAGATGTAGTGTTAAATCATACTGATCATTTGTACATGAGGATAATGTATTATTTATCTATAGATACTAACTATGGAATTGCAGGATAATATTTGTTTAGGGACAAAATGATATTTTGGGTAAGTATTCTGGTCTTGCAGTCAGCAAAATAAGCTCAATCCTGACTATATAATTTAGTTAAGGGGCTAGCTAGTGGTCTGATGGTTAAGTCAAGGATCCTGAGGCCAGCAAGTGTCATGGTCATTAAGGCACTAGACTCCCACATGGCCCACTGTGGTTTGAGTCCTGGACCTAGCAGCTCGCTCTCTCTCTCTCTATCTCTCTTGTGCACATGTCCCATAGCAATTTTTTTTAAAAATACTACTAAATGATTCTTTAAAAAAAAAAGAGGTAAGTGGATCCCACAGGGCCCAGGGCCCACTATTCCCTAGTGGTTTGAAAAACACTGGGTGAGTGTGCATGCATACCCAAAATCTCAAAAGGAGAAAAAAAGAAACAAGAAAGGATTGTAGCATAACTTTCCCCTGTGGAGGATCCTTTCTTACTTCCCCATCTCCCCACCTCTTGCAGGCACAATGCTCTATGGCAAAAAGAAAATGAATGAATGAATGAATGAATGAATGAATGAAAGAAAGAAAGAAAGAAAGAAAGAAAGAAAGAAAGAAAAAGAAAGACAGACAAATAATTTAGTTAGGGTCTGCCCCATGGCCTAGTGGTTAAGGGAGTTGGGTCCCTTATGGCCAACTATGGTTCAAATCCTGGCCATGAGAGTTTGAGAACACACTGGGCACATGTACATGTGTGCCTGAAATCCCAACATGATGGAGAAATGGAGGAAAAGGGTATGTTATGACCATACCCTACTGAGAAGTATTTTCCCTCCCTTCCTCTCTCTCTGTCTTTTTGTCTCTCTCTCTGGAAGGTATACGCACTCTCTGGTGATTGAAAAACTAACAAACAAAAATGTTAGCTATGCTCTCACAGGTAGTATGGTCTGCCTATGCCTCCATTCATGCATTTGCACTGTACGTACAGTAACGTACTTGATAGGCTCATGATAACAATTAAATGAGAGCGTATTTAATGCTCTTTACATGATGCCTGAAAAACGGCACTGTAAATGGTACCAGGGTAATGATCACATGATATTAATGGCACAGATATCTTCCTCATGCCTTATTATGTTAGCTTTAGATGTTATTCTGTGAAGTACTGAGAAAATGAAGTCCATAGAGAATAAATGATTTGCCTCTTTCTATAGACTGAAGTAAATTTAATTCCCACTTTCAAGTTGTTTCTCCAACAGAATGGTTCCATTAGCTCAATAAGAAGACACTGGAAACATCTTACAAATCCAGTTTCTGTACGTGAAACTTGAGGTCTCTGTGATACATCACTGACCTTCTCATATTAAGATGTGTTTTCCTGAGCTCACAGGCGGTGCATATGAATGAGATCTCCTTTTCAATGAAGTTCTGATATCTTCTAATTTTTCCAATACCTAGACTTTCCTTCTAGAAAACCTAAATATCAGGAGAGAGAAAAGGGCAAAAGGGAAGTGAACTTAGAGTATCTTCAAGATAACTTTCCCAATTAGATATTTCTATTTCTGTTTTTCTGCCAAGAAACTAAGGTTCAAAGAAATTACACAATTTTCCAGATACTACACAACTCAAGGGTTGATCATGGGATTTCAAACTCTGTTTTGTTTTTTATAATTCTCCTCATGGATTATACTTTTGAAATTTCTATCATCTCAGTTATGATCTCATGAGAGCCATTTATCCCACTAGTGTTTGTCTTTGTTTTATTTTCTTCCCTCCTTTTTCTCCCCTTTGCTTCCCTTCCCTTCCCTTTCCTCTCTTTTCCTTTTTGCCAGAAGGCACATGTGCTTTCCAAAGAGACAGAGAGAGATAAAGAGTATTCCGCCCTCTTGCAATGGGGCATAGTCATGCCACAATTCTTTCTCTTCCTTTTCTCCATTCTGTGGGGATTTAGTGTATGCATGCACACACACCTGGTATGCTTTTCAAACCTCCAGGGCCAAGATTTGAACCACAGTCACCTAACCTGGGACTTCCACATGATTCCATACAACCCGCTCATTCTGAGATAGACTTCAGGAAACTTGATTCTTGCCCGTTTCTTACACATTTTCATCTGGGCGCTTGTTTATACAGATTTTATTTATCCATCAGAGAATAATAATGGATACATCATAATTTAACTTAGTTTCCCTAGAAGAAAAAACGTGGATGTACTAGCAAGATGTACCAGCAAGCTAATACACCATACACCGTATAAGTAACAACTAAATGGCCACCGACATGCAAATGCCCATTTTGACTGAACATGGGAAACAGAAATCTGTCTAGTTTGGTTTATATAACTATTATTTTGTGACTAATTTTAAAATGGGTTGCAAACTTTTATTTAATATTATTGCACCAATAGTTTTTTTAGAGAGGGACTATAAATCAAAGTTGGCATGGTGCATCATGGTACAAATTGATGTAGAAATTTGAAAACAGTATATTTTTTTCATCTGCATTAAGTGTGCTATAATAATGAGAGGCTGTGCTGGCTCATATGCTGCAATCCATCATGCATTAGTACTTGGTAATGGTATTTATCTTCTCTCTGCAATCAGTGGATCCGGCTCAAAACAGACTTTCCATATAAGTAACAGCATCCCTTCAGGGCCCTGGAGCAGATGGCCCAGCACTTTATTTAAGTTTTAGGAAAGTTAGAAATTCAGATAGGAAGATATGCACTATTTAGAGTTGTAAGAAGCAGAATGCTTTCTATTTCCTGATAAGACTGGACCTGACTTTGGTATCCTGATAGGATTTTACTGGTTTCTTATTTAAATAGTGGAAGCCATTATTCTTCCTTAACTGCTGCCATGGGTTGCAGTTAATGAGGAAGTTGTTGATGGGGATTTTGTTGTTATTTTAAGATTTACAAAGCCTGTATAGGGAATGGTTGCTTTTCATTTTTTTCTACTTTAGTGATGAATTGAACTGATGGTTACTAATCTGTCAAGCAGAAAGTTGCCATTCTGTTCCTCTGCTTGTTGGTATATAGCCTACAGTTGGTTTTGTTTCACATTTCAACATGATGTTTGCATAATTGTTTCATAGTAATGTTAAACTGTATGCAAGCATCAGGGTTTTTTTCAAATATATTAGCAAAAAAGAAAAAAAAAAGCATATTTTCCCCCCAAAGTACCACAGAATAGACTGCTTAATCCTATTTCTAAAATCTGCTTTACTCAGGATTAATATCTTAAAAGCATCCAAAAGTCTAGAAATCAAATTTCAAGTATTAGTCTTTAGAAGACAGTTTGGTAAAATCTTGCCATTCGTTAAGATTTTAAATAATTAACGTTTGTGGAATCCTTGCTATGAGACAGAAACTTTATTAGATGCCAAGAGGTAAAAGAATGGGAGAAGGAGGTAAAAAAAGAAATAAGCTAGATGGCCATATTGATCTAGTAGGTTTTGAGGGTTTTTTCTTCCCCTGAAGTCATTAATTATTATCATTATTGTTATTATTATTTTAGGCTTTGCCATAGACTTTTGTTTACGCTCACCAGAGAGAGACAGTGAGAGGATAAAATGGGAAATCACCCCAGAGGATGGCCGTCACACGCATGCACATGTGCCCAGTGTGATTTTTCAAGTCTCTGCATCCAGGACTTGAACCACAGTCCAGTGTGATTTTTCAAGTCTCTGCATCCAGGACTTGAACCACAGTCAGCTATGTGGGAATCCAGCACCTTAACCACTATGCCACCTGCTGGCTTCCAGGATTCTATTACTTTATACCTAAGGATTATAGACTACAAAGATTCAGGAATGATTCAGTTCTTCTGAGAGATTTGTTCTAGGAAGTGGTTATCATCAAGTTCTATCCCAAGCAGGTATGTTAGCTTTCCTTTTTCTTCCTTGGTCATGCAAAATTCAGGGTTCAGCCTCTGTTAAACTATGAGAGTGAACTGACTGAGAATGTATTCTTGGGCACACTAACTTGATTCTTGGTAACTTTGATAATTCAGATAAATTATGTTTTGGGGGGAAAAAGACTGTATGCTTTGCTCCTAAAAAAATCAAGAAGAAAAGTTAGGTATACTAAAGCGTATTTATTTTTGTAACAATATTAATTTTACTTTCAAAAATATGTTATGCTGAATCAAATAAAGAATACAAGAAAGACGAATAATTTTATAATTCAGATTTCTTTGGTAAAATTAGTCTTTCACCTGATTCTCATTAAAAATCTGACAATGTCAACATTTTTAAAACTCAGAGTAAATAGATTGTACACACATAGTTTTACATTTTGATGCAGATATTTCCTTATGAAATTTTTCCATTTAAAAAGATGTCTGTATAGATTAAGTGATCTCTTGTCTTTCAGTATTTATTTAGCATTGCTTCTGTCCCTCTTGAAATGCACCTTTTGAAATGCAGGAGTAAAGTTCCATAAATATAAAATAGTTGCCTAATTAAGTTTTCATATCGCTATCAAACTGTTTTTGAGATCAGGTGTCAAAACTAAAATTGCAAGTTAATTTTTTGAAACAGACTGTCTGTTAGTTTCACTCAGAATGGCAGTTCTTTCCTCCTTGAAAATTACTTTCCTTTCCCTTCCCCAAATAATACTAGGAAATACATATTCAACTCTAATTGACATGTCTTCAGATAGAACTTAGTTGCTTTGGCACTCGAGAACTCCAGTTTGGGAACCTATAAAAGGTAGCCATACTTTTCTATAGGTTTGTAAATAGTCCCCTCAAAGGCTTTGGTTCATGATAGATTGTTTTATTATTCCTTACATAATCATCAAGCTATTAAATTCAGAAATAACAGACCTTTACCCTTTTTATTCCTATCATTCATAAATATTAATCTAAGCAATTCCTGTAAGGAAATATAGACTTTTTGTGTAATTACTTCAGAGAGTATTTCTTGTGATGACATTTATAAACTCATCCTATGAATAAAACGTATTTTGAATGAGGAGCTTGGGATCTCCCTGGTTCTTTATTTATAGAATGAGCATAAACAGTGTCTGATTCATAGTGGTTTTTTTTTTTAATTTTTCTTTTAGCAGACAATGAGATAATAGGTTAAATGTTCAATGTTTTGCCTAACTTTTAGCAGTCAATAGACTGTGTCTTTCGGCTCCACTGTGCTGATCTTCCATTCCTTCTGGGTGGTGTTGACAGAGATGGTGCTGTTTGATAAATCCTAGTACTGCTTAAGAAAACAGGGCCCTGAATCAGCCTCACCATTAAGCACTATGGATCCCAAGTGGCTGATGGCCAGTTTGAATACTAGCTCTGGTAGCTTAGAACCATGCTGGGCAAGTGTGGGTGGTTGTGTCCAGAATCCTGATGAAGAGGAGAAATGGAAGAAAAGGGAATATGGCATGACCACACCCCATGGGGGCAGTTCTCTCTCTCCTTTCTCACTCTCTTAGGTGAGGACATGTGCCCATTAGCAATAGATTAAAAAAAAAAGAAAGAAAGACCACATGAATAATGCCAACTTAGTTAATTTCATGAGAAAAGTGGTATAATTTTCCATTGCATCTTACATGAAAATTCCTGTTTGTACAATATAGAACTTAAAAAAATTGAAAAAACATTGAATAGCAATATTAATATTAATAAATATTAACATTTTTTCTGGTTAAGGTTAGTGCTTAACATGGAGTTGACAGAACACTGTTAAATTCTGCTTTATGACGAGAAGATAGAGAATTAAAGATGACTTGCTCTTTGTCTGACAGAGGTTTTGGTGGCCAGTGAAATGACACAGTCTAAAGAAGAAAGATGACATTTTAAATGGAGGAGAAAACATTTTTTTATGGTACATTAAGACCCATTCACCCAGAAATCCAGGATATTACACTAGATACAGCTGATGGCAGGTGTTATTTATTTTCAGAAAAATCTGTATTTCAGAAAGATCATAAATAAATGTTGACTTCTAAAGTTGATATATTGTCAAGGAAGAATAATATGTAATCAGTGTAATGGGGGGGGAGAAAATTTACTTTTCTGGGTTGTCTTTTTCTCTTTCATTATTCTGGAATAATTGCTTGGGTAGAAACTGAGCAATGCTCATAGCAGTCCAAAGAGTACCTTGTGTTAAACCTTCCATGTCTGTTGCCATAAGAATCTCTTCAAACCAATAATATGTTTATTTCAGTGGCTTCATTGGTTTAAAGATTACAGATGGACACTATGAAGCACTAATTGCTTTAGTAAAGACCACCTAAGGTGAACATTTATTTGGATCACTTTTATTCCGACTAATTCCAATTAGAACAGATGTGTGTTATAGAGGTATTATTTTAGTTTTATTACTTGTACACCTAAAACTGAGCACAATTTTATCATTTAAATCTGCAGTCGAAAGGCTGGACAAGAAGGAAGTAGAAATCCTGTTTGAGTTTGACAAACACTCATATACAAGATAAAATTAATTTAGAGAAGGAGCATTGAATTCTCCCTTCACTCATTTTGGTCCAGACTATATTAAACTACAGAATTTTGCATCTTTATGTCAAGACCACATTATAGACTTAACTATTCACCTGTTAGCGAGCACTTTGTTTAATCTGTTTTTTACCAAGAGAAACCTATGAATCGGCACTGATAGTTCTAAGAGATAATTAGGAAACGTCTTTAAAAAATAATATTTTCCCTTGCTTTCTTTACTTACCTCATTTAAAAGCCTCCTTTTTCATTGCTAAGAACTGTATATAGTATAATACAGTTACATTGCAACTATCTTCTGATGTACTCAAAGTATTCATGAAATGGATTCATGAATACTAAACTATAACAGCAACTCAGTGTGTGACCTTGTTCAATATTTTGACCATACTTCTATTTTTCTAAAATCTCCAACAGAATAAATTCTGAAACTGTCATTCAGTGTATTAGAGTCAGTTGCTCCATTTAGAATGATTTGTTAATGAACATAATGTAAAGCACAGACCGTAAGTGCAGATGAGCTGATCGTTGTAATGAACATGGGTTGTTTTCATCTGGATGGGTGCTAAGCGTTGAACGAATGTATTACAGTAACTGCAGCCCTAAGCATTTCCAGATAGCAGGCTCACAAATAGTTTTGTGTTTCTGGGACTGTATTAAAGTGTTTCTAATTCTTTCACTTACTTTATCTTATCTTTGTAGGAAATAAACGATGTGGATGTACAGGAACTTGTAAGAAGGTCAATTGGAAGGTTAACGATTATTCGACAGACATTTCCAGTCCCCCAGAATATAAGTCAGAGATGTTTCCGTGGCAACCATCGAATATCTTCAACATTGTGTGATCCAAAGGATCCATTTGCTCAGAATATGGAGGTATATTCTAAACACTCAGTTATTTCTAAAGGCTACTTTACTGGGCAATAGTAAACAGAGCACAGGAACCCCATGAGATTCAGAATTATATATGTAATCACTTCCGAACAGTTCACCTCTTCCGACAATTTCATCAGTCTGATGAGGACAGAGAGCTAAGAATCTGTCTTTGATCCTTTTTATCTCATTATAGAAACATATCCACTTGTTTAATAAAAATATGTGTAAAGGTTATTTCTTTCTAGGCAAGTAGATCCATAGCATTTCCTGTGGTAGAATTTGCAATTACTACTCCTACTGCCAAATTCCAAATTACTAAGCTAATAAATTTGCTTGACTTTTCTGGCATATCAAGGAGATAGATGCTTATTCTTTTCTAAATGATTAGTCTCGCACAAGAAGAATTCAGCAAAACACTATTTAGAAATGCAAAAGATACTAGAGCGCTACACAGTCATGTCCAACTCAGATAGCATGTGACTGAAACCTTAGCCGTCAGAAGACAGCAAAGAATTTAAAAGTAAATAAATAGAATCTCTGAACAAAAAAATAGCGAAGTCCTGGCAGCTGACTCATAAGAATGCCCTTTAAATACTCCCTTGGATTCTCTTTTTCTTAGAGGAAATCTTATCAGATTTTCTTTCTCTCTTTGCACTGAAGATCTCAATATGTCATTTTGAAGGGGGTGTTATAAAAAGCAGTCACACTGACAGCAGCAGGGAACCTTGAGAAGCTCTCTCTAGCAAGGCAAAAGACAAGAAAAGAGAAATCAATGAAATAAGCAAGCTCATATAGCCTATGAGCATCGGGCTTTTCCTATAAAAACAAATCTGTCATAAGACAGTTCCTAAGGGTTTCTCTGTAGTATAACACTAACTTATTAGTTAATATTTAAGCAATCACCCTGAGGTATCAGCAAAAATTAAAGTCATGGTCAATTGTAGAAGTCAGAAAAACATGATCTATTTCAGAGGCCTATACTTTTAAAATGCTTACTATGGAAAATATTTTCGTGCTTAGCGATGTTCTGTTTGACAGCTTGGAAATATATCCCCAGGAAGACTAGTTCATCTCCAATAATACTAGACAAATAAGGTGATTTTGCAAAATTACTTTTCCTCTGGAAAGATAACCCCACAGCCTTCTCATACTTCACCACCTTTAAATATTTTTTATAGATGAATTACCATTTATCCATCCATTTCTTCATCCTTACTAGGATGAGGTAATGATCAGTATGGCTCCAGGATCATTGCCCATATAATTTTTTGTTCCCTGCTAGATTATTTTTTAAAGAATTATTTATTTAGTTCTATTAATTAGTATAATTATTTAATATGACAAGAGAGAGACAGAGAGAGAGAGGGAAAGTGAGAAAGCAAGCTGTCAGGTCCAAGACTCAAACTGCAGTTGGCTATGTGGGAGTTCAGTGCCTTCACCACACCATGACCTACCGGCACTCCCTACTAGATTTTAAGTTCTTTTAGAATAGGTCCCTTGCAGGTCAAGGCATCAAAAAATCTCATAAAATTCTTCCCTGTCCTTTTCTCTGCCATACCTACCACAGTGCTGTGCTCCTTGGTGAATATTCGTGGGTTTGAATGGGATTATAGAGAAGGCCTTGGTCAGAGAAAGGCACTCTGGAGCTTAACCAGCTCTGTTTACATTCAGTGCTGCCGTGCCTGACATGCTTATAGTGGCTCTTCTTTGCATGCTAACTGGTCATGAGTATAATTGATGTGAAAATGGTAAATGGAGGAGAATGTGAAACATTATTGATTTAGAAAATTATAAAATATTAAATACTGTTCCTGTCCAAAGAAGTAGCAAGAAATGACATACAAACTGAAGAAAAATTACTAACCGTGCCGTTTAGAGAAAGTGGAAAGCTTTTTAAAGCACATTTGTCTAACACCAAATTCTTCCATTTCAATTGCTGAGGTCCATGAAATCAGGGGGGAAAAGTGTTATATTTACCTCTATATTCCCAAACTTATCTGATGCGTTAGTATGTACAGAAAGACAAGAAGCCCCGCCCCTCACCCTAACCCATATCTACACTCCCTCCAAACACAGTCAAATGGAAGAAAACAGGACAACTGCTTTTTCTTTGAAGATTTGTTACATATTAACTTCTCTTTTGTGTGTGATAAAATTTGACTAAATATTTAATATATAAAAGGAAACCTGACAGAAACTTTATATGTGAAGATTTATGTAATTAACTGAAAACAGGGCTCCTGAATTTAACATGTTCCACTAAAGGCAGATCATTTGACATGCAGCATCCTTGCCTTGGTGACAAGTTTTATCTCACTGAATTTAGAGGAAGCAACTAAATAAAATTCTTCTTTAGATTATATTTTGATCAAGATAACCACTGACTGGTAATTTCAGAGTAGGAGCTTCCCTGGGAGAAGTGACCCTCTTAACTTGGAGTCTTTCATAAAAACAATGCAGGTGAAGATGAACACAGTCAGACACATACCTCAGAATTCAGAATGATGCAATTTTAAAAATTCAGAGGGCCCGCTCCATTGCACAGCAATTAAATGCTTCGCATGGGGAGCTGGATTCCACATGGCAGACTGTGGTTTGGATCCTAGCCCCTGTGTCTTGAAAAACATGCTAGTTATGTGTGTGTACAAACCCCAAATCTAGACAGGATGGAGACATGAAGGAAAAAGTGCTGCAGTGTGACCATGTACCCTGCTTTGAGGGTGCTTGTTCTCTCTCTCTCTCTCTGTCTTTTTTTTTTTCTCTCTCTCTCCCTCACCCCCTGGCAAGCTCTTCCATCTCTGGCAATAAAAAAAAAAAGAAATGTGAAAAATAATTGCCCACAAAATTAAAGCATATCAATATGACTGAAGTGAACTCTAAAACTAGAGACCCAACCATGAAATCGCATGAATGTATGTAAAGAGAGATGAAGAGGCTACAGTGGGTCTGGGTAAAGATCTCTGAGAAGCTACTTGTCCTAAGTACATAGAAAATGACGCAAACTTTAGAAAGAAAAGAAACAAGTTTCATACATTTTTAAGTTGGTGTTGAAAAAACTAAAATCTAGGATTTGCTAAAGTTGTGAAATAATAAAGCTTTTACCTAGGAAAGAGTTTTTAGTGGTAAATGAAATCAGAAACACATGACTCATTTACTGACTGGTCATATTGATATTAACTTTGCTGTAATGGAGAGAACAGAAGCTTTCATGTCTCTTTGCTTCTGTTTTCTCCATCCCAGAAAAATTGTCTTCAAACTAGGGAGGTTAGAGTAAAAGTCATTAGAAGGGAAGTGACCTCTGGTTTGAAGGATCAGAGGCTTGGAGATAGTAAGAGAATGCCTGACTTTTTAAAGTAATTGCTCAAAACAGTCAGTAAATGTGCAGATTCAATCCCAATATTGCAATTTAGAACTATAGAAAAAGACTTAGCAAAAGAACTCAAGAACAAGGGATTGGTATCTTGTCCTAGTTTTCAAAAAAGAAGGAGAAAAGATCCTGACAATCAGAGTTTAGTATATTAAATGCAAATATTTACACAAGCTGTTCAATATATTATTGAATAAGATGGTTTGGGCTCTTTAAATAAAACAGTAAGTTTTTGTTACGAACAAACATCGCCAAACTAAACACTCGATAATAGGTGTTTTACGGTTGAGAGGATGTCATAAAGCTATGTATGTTGATTTTTATATGGTATTAGACAAATATTTTTATGACATCCTTAGGGAAGGCACTGAAATATCTAGGATAGGTTGAGTCCACTTCAATATTTTTTACCAAAGTGTTCCTAAGGGCAGAAAATAGTAAGGACTCTGGCCTTAGATTGAAAAAATAAAAAAGGAAAAAGAAAAATATCTTTTAGTGCTTCAACAAGCCACATCATTTTCCACATAAAAGATCTCCACTTCTATTCTGGCCACAACCAACATAATGATCATTGGCAGCATACAAACATCCACCACCTCTAAAGTCTCCCTGGAAACTCATGACGCATTTCTGCATAGGAAAATACAGGAAAATACGCATGACTTTCCTGACAACCTAATAGTTTGGGACTGCTATGAGTCAAGACCTCGTGAATAAATCATGACCCAAAGTTAATAGATGGTGGCAGAAAGGAACAGTGAGGTGTGGTGTGGGAGAGACTGTGAACCTCTAGAGAATGGACGCTTGCCTGAGGAAGAAGGAACTGATTGTAGGAGTAATGGAGAGCTCAGAGAATGTCATCCCTACTTTTTATTCTTATTTTTATCCTTTTTCAATTTGCCAGAGGATCCATGTGTTCGCCAGAGAGAGACTGAGAGACTGAGAGACAGAGAGAAGGAGGAAACACCTCCCATGGGGAGAATATTCATGCGCAATCCATCCTCCATCCTTCCCTCTTGAAAAATGCACACACCCCCAGTGTGTTTGGGACTTGAACCGAGCAGTCAGCCAGGTGGAATCCAGCTTCCTCAACCACCAGGCCATAGACTGGTCCACCTGCATATTTTGATCCTGCAGTTTGGAAAGTGGACAGATTAGAAGAGGCAATTGTTTGTTGAAAACACCCTACACATATTGGTAGCAAAGTACGTTTTTGGTTGTTTTTTTTGTTTTTTTTGGTTTTTTTTGAGAGATTTTTGCTATCAGGTGTATGTGCTCACCAGAGGGACAGAAAGTGAGAAATCACTTCCCGGGGGGATGTCCACATTGCAAGGCCTTCTCTGCCATTCTCCTCTCGGGACTTTGGACATACATACACACATGCCCAGCATCGGTTCCAGGACTCATACCATGGTTGTCCATGTGAGAGTCCAGCGACGTAACCATCATACCATCTGCTGGTCCCCAAAGCACTCATTTTTAAGACTAGCACAGCTGCTCAAATACATGCCCGGAGGGTGTGCAAGAGTCTGTGCCATGCAAGTGTCAGGATTGCACAGGACCAAATTTGCCAGATCTCTCATGTCTTGACCTTTATCAGACTTTCCTGTCTTTAAACTTGAGTTTCTTTTTCCTCTTTCTTCCTATTGTTTGTCTTCTTATATTTGACAGCTGTTTATCAAAAGCCAAACACGTGTGAGGCTCCAGGCTAAGTTGAAGGAAAAAAAAGTAGGGAAATAAAGCAGATGGGGAAGACAAGATGTAAAATACGTGGCCGTATTTGGAGTAACTCATTCTTTTTTTTTTTTTTTAAGAATTATTTTATTCAACTTTATTATTATTATCATTATTATTTTCCAATTTGATCAGAGAGAGACAGAGAGAGAGAGAGAGGAAGTGAGAAAGCAAGCCAACAGGTCCGCGACTTGAACTGTGGTCGGCCATGTGGGAGTCCAGCGCCTTTAACCACCATGCCACTTGCCGGCCCCAAGAAGTAACTCATATTCTAATGTGAAGGACAGATGAAGAAATCTTAGCATTTGAAATGTTTCAGTAAAAGTTTGTAGTAAGGAGTCTGGGAGATACAAGGGGTCAGTGTATTCTAGGATGAGAACAGAAGATGAGTTGTGAGGGTAGGATTCTCTAGCTTGTAAGTTTTGAGCTGAATTTTGAGGGACGTTCACTAGAAGCAGACAGTAAAGAGAAAGTAAAAATGCTACCATGACAGTCTCACCTGCAACTTACAGCACTCAGTCCAAGTGAGAAGCAAAATAAAGCCAGAGAGAGAAGAGCACGCAGGTTTGAAGCAGTGGAGTCAGGAAAGGTTAGAAAAGGCCAGATAACTGCATATCATTTGAGAAGTTTGTCAAAATCATTTCCTAAATTCTTGAGTGCAACCCACTCATCCTTTGAGTTTCCTTTGCACTTTTTTTCTGGGTCTTCACAGTCTAGTCCCAACTTGAATTTTCATGAATGGACTACTTTTATTTTAAGAATTATTTATTTAATTTTATTTGTTAATATTATTTAATTTTGCTATCGGGTATGTGTGCTCACCAGAGAGAGAGACAGAGAGAGAGAAAGTTTGGTCCAGGAATTGAACCATGGTCAGCCATGTGGGAATCCAGAGCCCTAACCTCCATGCTACCTGCTTGCCCCTGTACAGACTACTTTTAATTTCAAGTCTCACACTTCATTTGTAGCAGATTTCAGATATTCTCTCCTAATCTCTTTAGTACTTATCTGGCAGTGTGGAGTGAGTGTGGGTTGGGGGTGAATGGACCCAGCCCTAATGTTCCTTTATTAAGAAGAGAAACATATTTTACATAAGGCATGGGAGTGTTCTCTTCAAAGAAAGACTTACCTTTCGTAAGTATTACCCGTGTAAAATGATGCTGACAAACACAAAGGATTAAAGATGTGTAGGAATATGAAAGGAAAGCACAAGGCACCATTAGGAAGCTCTTATTAACAGCTGTGCATAACATTGAACTCTAATTATCCCAACAGTTAAAGCTTGGGACCATTCTGTAATGTGGAAGACTGTTGCATACGTTTCTTCATGATTAATTATAACCAAAGGACATTCCACATACTCTCTCTTTTGTTTTTAGGGGAAAAAAAATAAAACTGTGATAACAAGATAATTTTTAAAATCTGAGAAAATATGAATGCTTTAATTAGAATCAATTTTCAATGCTACAGTGATTTCTCATTTTAATTTTCTATCAGATGTTTCCTTCCTGGAGGTAATTATAGAACATTTACCAATGATTATTGACCGAGAGCCCTTTTTGGTGTTTGTGGTTTCTGAATTATTTTTAATTTCTTTGAAAGAGAAGCACTTTTAATAATTAATGGACAGGCATTCTGTCACACCTTCATTATAAGACTGCAGTAGTCCCCAGCAAAAATGGGTTAGAATTCATTGTTCAACCTATAGAGAAAGAAGATGACAACATGATTGTCTTAGAAGACAAAAGTGTTGATATGAACATTCACATTCACATTCACAACAGTTAGTAGTTACGGTATTTGTCATGCCAATTAATGTGGAATGTGCAGTGCACGTCCATACCTATATAACTTTGTACACGACCCTTGTCATTGTAATATTCGTGAATGGTTCTGTTCAATTTTATGTTTTTCATTACAGCTTCCCCATAGACACAAATGTGCACCACACAGCACCTAAGACACTCATCTTATATGTAGGATTGAGTTGCTATTTCTTCATCAGAATAAGCAGAATGCCAAGAACTTGACATATTCGGAAAATGCATTATTCAGTTCGCCCTTCCAATCGGAAGCCCTTAGATCTTTAGCTCCTTAGAAAGAAATAAGGGCCAGTGATTTTTCTAACGTCTGACACTAACAGCCTTGCCTCTGTTGAAACTTCTTTTTTATCTTGTCTTTCACACCTAAATAAGCTGAAAAAGCAGTTGAGGCATACAATCAGACAAGGCTTCATTCTCATAGTAAAATTGTCCAGGAAATGAAAAAGAAACTTCTGCTTAATAAATAACGCAGTACACTAGCCATTTATGACAGGAACAGAAGCAACCAAACTGGTCATTTTCTCCTTTTCTCGATGGCTGGTGTCAATGCTTCTAATGATAACTGTCTAATGTCTTTTCAGATTTCAAACCTCTACATATATGACACGGTGCTTCTGCTTGCCAATGCTTTTCATAAGAAGCTGGAGGACCGGAAGTGGCACAGCATGGCAAGTTTGTCATGTATCAGAAAGAACTCGAAGCCCTGGCAGGGAGGACGTTCCATGTTGGAGACCATCAAGAAGGTAACTTTTGACAAGTGTTTCATGCTTCATTGTTATAAAAAGAGGATACAGCACATCATGGCCTGATGTGATATCTTTTAGAAGGGTTGTTATTCCTCACTAATATTTTTGTCAGTTTGAAGCACAAAACAATGCAATGGAAGAATGAAATACTTTACAAATAAGAAGGAAAAATGTCAGAGTCAAAAATACATATTAAGGGAGGCGGCAGGTGTCATGATGATTAAGGGCTCTGGACTCCCACATGACCAACTGCAGTTCAAGTCCCGGACCTGGCAGCTTGCTTGCTCTCTCTCTGTCTCTGTCTCTCTCTCTCTCTCTTTGTCTCTTTCTCTCTGTCCCTCTCTGGTCAAATTAAAAATAAGTAAATAATACATAAAATAAAGTTAAATAAAATAATTATTTAAAAAATATTTGAAAAAGGAGCTCTTTGGGACAGCCTTTTGGGTGATTAAGTTGGCCAGATCCCATATAGCCAGCTGTGCAGATTGAGTCATGGATCCAGCACTTTAAAAAACATGCCAGGCATGTGTGCATATAGGACCAAAATCCTGAGAAGGGGAACAGAGGAGAAGGAAATGGAGGAGGGTGAAGCCATACCCTCGGACATGGGGTGATTTCCCACTTTCCTTTTCTTTCTCTCTCTGATAAGTGCATACACCTTATAACAAAAACAGACAAACAAAAACTAATTTTTTTTTTAAAAAGGAGCCCTTATTTATTTTTAAGGGAAGTTTATGCAAGTAAAAATTTGACAGTTGACGCAATCTAAATTGCCTTGGTTATGTCATAAGGATCAGTTTATCAGATTATTTTAGTGACTATCACCAAGTAAAAAAGTTTGTGGTTTTTGTTTTCGTTTTTAGAGATTTTTACTCTGAGAGTGCATGTGCTTGCCGGAGAGACAGAGAAAGACAGAAAGTGAGAAATCACTCCTCAGGGGGATGGCCATGCTGCAATACCTTCTCCTCTATTCTCCTCTCAGGATCTCGAACATGCACACACATGTGCCCAGTATGAGTTTTAATCCCTGGATCTAGGACTCGAACCGTGGTCGACTATGTGGGAGTCCAGCAATGTGACTATTATGCCATCTGCTGGTCCCAAGTTTGTGTTTTGTTTTGTTTTATTTTTTAACCAGCAGTTCAACTAAGATAATTCATGGTAGATTATTATTATTTTTTTAATTAAGATGATCCAAAGCAAGACATTGGATGAGATGACCTTTAACTTATCTAACAGATTAGATTTATGAACACTGAATATGTTGCAGCACTCGTGCTATTTTGAGCAGCTGATTGCATTATTCTTCTTCACCGTCAGTGCATTGCTTAGCCTGATAGTGACTCGCCTGGGCTCACCTGCCTGTGCCGTTTCCAGAAAGCAGTTTAGGCTGGTCTGTTCTTCTCAGTGGTATAAGCATTCCGCAGTGTATTAGCCTCTTTGTCTTGTCATCCGTGCCCACATCTTCCGTTTGTCTTGCACAGCTTCTTGGATTTAAAATGAAATGATTAATAAAAGAAACAAATACCTCCTGTAACTTTTACACCATGGAGACCACCATCTGCAAGTTTATGTTCCTTATTTTGCCCATTATTTTCCTTTCTGAGTGTATTTTCACCTCTCTGAAAACAAGATAAAGTAATTATTCTACTGAAGGATGAATTTATTTAAAACAAGAAAACTCTAAAAACACTAACATTAGAAGTGAAATGGATGTACCAGAAACAGGAAGTGGAGGAAAGATATTGAATGGAGAATAGCCTGTATCTCCTTGGTACTGTTTCCCCTTTACAGAAGAGTCACTTTATTGAAAATTTAGGTTTCTATCAACAGAAATGCTTGAGAATGAAATGTATTGAGTATGTTAGTAGAGAGAGATTTTCAATAGAGAAATGAATAAATCAAAAATAAACTCAAAGTGTTGCCAAAATCTCCTAACTCTCTCTCACTCTAGAGACCTGGTAGGTAGAAATCTAAGGGAGATTGTTGACTATGACTCTGATCCTGCCAATTTATTAATTCATGATCTGATTAGGATGCAAGAACCTGAATATATTCATTCTTCTGGAGCCTTCTCGCAAATATAGAATAATTGTTTAGGAGGTTGCTTAGGAGACACTTACTTAGTAAGAATAAAAAAGGAAAGAAATCAAGACCATAATATGTCAGTATTTCTCATGTAGTAATTCAGTATATATAATTTTGCTGTTAGAAAATGTATAGTCAAAACAGTGATCTAATACAATATTATATTATTTTATTTGGGGGGACTATTTACATATTTTCCCCTATACACTTTTACCCCTGTGGCACTTTTTTAAAGGAATATATTCACTCTTAGTTTCAAGAGACTATATCTGAATGATACACATGATTATAAGTATACGATTACATTATTTCTTGTCTCACATAACAAATTGACCTTAGAAAATAGTTCCTTTTTCCAATGATATCACTCGTTACCCCCATGAGTGTTTTCGGTCATTCTGTTCAGGTGAGGAGGAGGATGATACTCGACCCTCCAGGAACATTGGGACATGTATTACTCACACAGACACTCCCAGGAAGATACAGGTTGAGTTGACCAAAGCAAAGAGAGTGGGTTGAGCTTTTTTCCTTGTTAGGCAGTGAGGCTGGGTCCAGGGAAAAGTTCCCACTTATATGGGCTGGAAATTTGAGGGATTTCAGTCCCAAGGATGTCCAATAAGGAGGTACAGGATTGGCTTTGTTTTTCCTTTTTTATTTTTCTTAACTTCCAAAGGACACATGCACTCACCAGGGAGAGACAGAGAGAGGGAGAGAAAGAAATTGCCCCCAACTGGGGTCTGGTCATACTGCAATCCCTATTCCTCTATTTCTCCATTCTCTTGGTATTTGTGGCATGCCTGCACACATGCCTGGCATGTTTTTCAAGCTGCTGGACTGGAATTTCTACCGTGTGGTTGGCCAGGTGGTACAACTCCCTTAACACCAGGCCATAGGCTGGCTCTGACTGTCTAACTCAGCCTATTTAGATGTTGGAGCAGAGGGAAAAGGGAGGGTGAGGCTTAAAAAGAAGTCAGCAGATGGGGCCAGCAGGTGTTGTAGTGGTTAAGGTGAGGTGCTGGACTCCCACACAGTTCAAGTCTTGGACTCAGTGTCTCAAAACTCACTCCAAATGCATGTGGATGAATGCCCAAAATTCTGAGAGAAGAATGGAGGAGAAAGGATATTGGTGTGGCCATCCTCTTTGGGGCATGACTTCTTTCTTTCCATCTCTCTCTGTCTCTCTGGTGACCATGCGTGCTCTATAGAGAAATTTCTCTCAAAAATAAATAAATAAAAACATATTGCTGATGAATTATTCCAGGACATTTTATCTTATTGATACACATTGATACATATTGATATTTTAGTGGGATATCTTGGGACCAGCAGGTGACGTAGTGGCTAAGCTGATAGACTCTCACATGGCCAACTGCAGTTTGAGCCCCAGACCCAATGGCTTAAAACTCACACTGAGTACATGTGCATGAACGCCCAAAGTCTGGAGAGGAGAATCAAGAAGAAGGGATTGTAACGTGACTATCCCCCTGGGTGGGTAATTTCTCACTTTCCCTCTCCTCTCTCTGGCGAATGCATGTGCCCTATAGTAAAAGTTTTCTCAATAAGTAAATAAATATTTTGATACATGTTGATATCTAGACCAGTACTTTTTCAAATATCAGAAATACTGAGGTTATTCTTATATGGTAATTCATATATATTCAACAAATACTTATTAAATATGGCCATATGCTGTACTGTGAGATCATAGAATGAGGGAGGAAAATAGAGATATCAAAATAATCACAAGTGTGATCGGTTTGACAAAAGGGGAAACACCAACTGTTCTGTCAGTGTGTGACGAGAGGACCCACATAAGCCTAGGAGTGATGGGTAAGTGGAAACGTTTAGGATGAGTAGGCGTTGGCCAGGAAAAGAAAAAGTATTCCAGGAATGGGGAAGGAAGACTGTTTCCTAGGAGGCTAGTAGCATATTAGCAGCTTGGAGGAAAGAGAGTATGGTGTAACTTAAGCATCTGCAATAAGCTGAGAATGGCTGGACTAGAGAGTGTGGAAACAGGGTTCCTTGAGCCCTAAGAGAGGAGGAAGATCATAAATGGTTTTGTAAACCATGTTAAAGTTCCTAATTTTTTAAAGCATTATTTTATTTAACTTTATTTATTTATTTATTTATTTAAATTTGACCAGAGAGGGACAGAGTGAGAGACAGAGAGGGGGAAAGTGAGAAAGCAAGCAATCAGATCCGGGATTCAAACTGCAGTCATCCATGTGGGAGTCCAGTGCCATTAATCACTATGCAACCTGCTGGCCCCCAAGCTCCTAAATTTTATTTGAGGGGTAAAATGACACAACTTTTTATTTCTTTAAGAGAGATTTTTGCTATAGGGCACACGTGCTCACCCAAGAAAAAGAGACAGAGAGACAGAAAGCAAGAAATCACCCCCACAGGTTGATGGCTATGTTACAATTCCTTCTCCTCTTAGGATTCTAGGCATGTATGCATGCCTGTTCTGAGTTTCAAGCCTCCAGATCCGGTACTCGATCTGTGGTTGATTATGTGGGAGTCCAGCAACATAACCATTACACCACTTGTTGGTCCTCACAGTGAAGTATTTTAAACAGGGTGATGACAAGGGAAGATTACCCTGTGCCTGCTAAGGAAAGAATTTACTTGGTAGCTACCATTGAATCAGGACAGGCTGCACAAGAAAATACCAGTTGAGGAGTGCTTTGACTGGGCTGGATGTATGGCCTAATGGTTAAGGGAGCCAAGTCCCAAATGTCTGACTAGTTTGAAGCCGGACACTGGCACTCAAAAATATGCCAGGCATATGTGTGTGCATGTGTAAAATCCTCATAGGACATAGAAATGGAGGACTACAGCACGATCATGCCTCTCCCTCTTGCTCTCTGTCTTTCCTGTCTCTCTGTGATAGGCATACATGCTCTTGAGCAATTTGGAAAAAAAAGAAAGAAAGAAAGAAAGAAAGAAAGAAAGAAAGAAAGAAAGAAAGAAAGAAAGAAAGAAAGAAAGAAAGAAAGAAAAGAGACTAATATACCTACTTAGAGGAAGCCTGGGCAAAGCTATGGATCATGGGATGGATAGAAGCAGATATCCTTGAGAGATATTTATAAACTTGAAATAAGATTTAGTGGTTTAATACAAGTTTATGAAGAAGAGGAAGAATAAAGTGATTTCTAAGTTTATAGCTTGGGCAAACATAGCTCTACTAAGTTGTTCTGTTTGATGGGCTTTTAAAAGGTATGTAGAGGAATGGAAATATATACTTTTGCCTTTAGTGTACAATATATGTATCATTTGGAATTGATAAAACTGAAAGAAATCGAATTTAGGAAAATATCATCTGACTTAACACAAAAAGTATTGAATTGGAATATAGGATAGATTTTTATTTTTGTTTTTACAAAAACATGTGCAAATAAACTTTTTGCTATGAGAGAGTGAAAAACTGAAGACCATGCCCTTGAATGTGGGTCTCCTGTGGACTTACTGATGGGCACTCAACTTCAGGCCATTGGAATCGTAAAGTGGGTGAAGTGGAGTAGGTTTTAAGTCAAGTAATTTTAACATACTTTTTGCAGCAATCCAGTTTCATATGGATACATTATATTGTACATGCACAGCTTACATAACCTAAATGAGAGCATGTGAGGTACAAGATAAAGGCTTTAGTTCAGGCTCCTGAATTAACTAGCTCTCTAGGCCTCAGTTCCACCAAGATGTAGAAAGCATGATCAGAATTTTAGTCATGGGCACCATAAGGTGGTGTAAAGGTTTAGGTATTGGATTCCCATATGGCCAATCTTGATTTAAGTCCCACACCCAGCAGCTTGAAAATCATGCCAGGTGTATGTACATGCTCACCCGAAATCCTAAGAGGAGACTAGAGGAGAAGGGATTGTGGCATGGTCATCTCCCCTGGGGGTTGATGGAATGACTTCCTACTTTTTTTTTTTTTTTCACCCCAGGGGGGCAATTCTCATCCTTTGCACAAAAAAAAAAAAAAAAAAAAATGCTAGTTATGTTCTATTGACTTTTCAGCTTGAAGGAAGTCTCCAATATAAATGAATATTTCAGTATATATGTAGAAATCTATATGTGTGCACATCTACATATTTAAATATTATACAGCAGCTCAGTTTTTTCTCAGCATTTCACACGAATCAAACTTTTGGGTTTTATTTTTGCATTTTGCATGTTACAGTATTTTATCTATCCATTTTTATATTTCTTTACTGGGTAGAAAATGCAGTATTTTTATTCTGTTGGATTTTTCTTGCTGAAACTGACACTGATGAAACATGGGGGCATGAAGGCTCACTGCTAAGTCTGGCCCTCCCTGTGTGTTCCCGCCTGGCTGGGCTCATGGTTATTTAGCAAGGTGTCCTTGGTTACCAAGCATGTCGGCAGGTTACCAGGAACCCAGGAATATGCATAAGGAAATTAGACAAGTGTGATAAATATTTGATGTCCCTTATGCTCCTCCAGAAGTTACTTTGCAATTTCAAGTACCAGAAAATATACCTCATAAACAGAGTGAAATAAAGTCTTAATAATAATTTTTTTCTTCTTTTTGCCAACTTTTCTTCTCCATGGGAAAAAACAAACTTTTGCCTTTCTGAAATCTGTTATCCAATGCAAATGATTCCCAATCTTTGACTCTCCTTTTTTTTATTATATTTTCTTTGGTCTCTATATTTGATGTCCACTGTTATTTTTATATTAAGTGGGAAGGATGAAATCCAAATTAATTCCATTTGGTATTTTAAAAAAAGTTTACTCTGCCAGCAATGTTTACTTTCAATGTAAAAGACATTTAGAAATTATGTATGTTGGGGTCAGCAGGTGGCGTGGTGGTTAAGGGTGCGGAACTCCCAAGTGGCCGACGACCGACTGTTCCAGTGCAGGACCTGGCGGCTTGCTTTCTTACTTTCTCTCTCTTGCTCTGTCCCTCTCTGGTCAAATTGAAATTAAATAAATAAATAAATAAATAAATCCCAAAAAAGAGGAATAAAAGGAATTGTATAGGTGTCATTCATACCATCATACCATCAATGGCCAATTAGCTTTTTTTTGGTTTGTTTAGAATGTGCTATGTTACCAAGAGAGAAAAAAATACAAGCATGTGTGGAGAAAGATAATGACCATTGTATACCACCTGACCAGCACACATCTTTATCAATACACTGTTTTCAAGATTAATCTGAGGATAAATGCAAAACCGACCAACAAACAAAAAGCCAGAGAGGTTAAGTCTGGATGATGTAATAGAGGCTTCAGTTAAAGGGTTTATGATTTTGAAACACTGCCCTTTCAAGCGTCCCTGACATCTGCACCAAGAGGGCTTCACTGATCATGCAGGCTAACAGCTCATCAAGATTATACACTACAGAAAAGTCAAAAATTAAAAAGGTGAGCAAGGTATAAATAAGTGAAGGCTGGCTGCAGCAAAATAAATGTAAGCCCCTTGATTTTTTTTTTTTTTTTTTTAGGAGGTACCTTATTCAATGTGAGTATAAGAAGTCACTCAGTGTAGATACAAGCTAGGGCTATAGATATAGCCCAGAGGTGCCATATGAGAATTGATTGGGAATAATAATAATAATCAGGCCACAGATAGTCTAGTGCCCAGAAGTTCAAAAGGTCAGGAGTATAGTATTGCGTTTTATAGCAATCATATTGATACACAGTATCTTTATTTTTACAAAGAAAACGAAGTACTAAGACCAAAATTTAAGATTCTGATGTAAGCAGGGGTACTCTTGCGGGTGAATATATGATGGAGGATAAGAAAATCTCTCATAAAAAAGATTTCTGAAAGCAGTAGTTGCAACTTAGATGTCACAATACAAACTATATTTATTAAACTCCTATATTATTGGGTATTTGAAGGAGTAAATTATAAGATCCCCTGTGTTTACCTCAGTCTTTAAGAACTTAAGTGATGATCACATACTTTGGGATATTAATACTGAGCCAACATATAGGATCAAATGGTGTCTCAAGAATCAGCTGTATTATCCAGATGAAAGATTCAGGCAGGCAAGAGGCACGGAGAAGGGAGGGCATGGTAAATCCTGTTGGTTCCCAATGTCCTTTCTTTCCACACTGACCATGCACATTCCCTTTCCAAGAAAGGTTTTATAGGCTTACCTGTTTTGATAGTAAGTACTTATGTGATAAAATATCTCGGTTCTTCAAAAGAATTATTTATTTAATTTTATTGATTTTTTTTTTAAATTTGCTGCTGGGCACATACACTCACCAGAGAGACAGAGAGAGTGAGTGAGAGAGAGAGAGAGAGACAGTGAAAAGCAAGCCGCCAGGTCTAGGACTCAGTCCACAGTTGGCCATGTGGGAGTCCAGTGCCTTAACCATCACTCCACTGCTGGCCTCAATATCTCGACTTTTTTAACCTAGAAAGGGTAAAGTTTCAGGACATTTTCCAGGGAACCACAAACCATTAATTGATAAATCCTGGGTTTATGTACTACAGTATTTCTTTAGCCTAGGATGTCCTACTAAGGGTTTTGTGTGGTTAAGGACTCTTCTGTCTAGTCAATGTTCCTGGTTAATTTTTCTGTCTAGTCACTGTTCCAGATGACAAGGTCATTAGATCAGATTGTTAGACCCCCACTAAGTGCCCTTCTCCCTACCTTCCTCCCTACATACACACACACACACACACACCACCACCACCACCACCACCACCACCACCACCAATAAAGCAATGAACAGATATCCTACATCAGCTGCTTTAACTCTTATTTCCCTAAGTATTAGTCAATTAAATGTAACAGAGTTGAAATTTGCAAACACATTTTTCAAAGCCATCCAGATCTTTAAGCATGTTATGAAGTTTTGCGAGCCCAAAAAACTTTCATTGAAAAATACCAGGACCATGCCTAGAAAGGCTCCCAAATTAAGAAATGAAATAAGGTGGAGATAACGACAATCCTAGTGATAGTAATTAAGCTCTGACCACATATTAGGCGCTCTTCTATATTTTTTACATGTATTATAAAAACCATAATAATCTTCAAGGGTAGGTTCTATTATGTGTTTCCATCTAACAGATGTAGAAATTGAGGCATAGAGAGTTGAGTTACCCAGGCTTACACAGATAGTAGATTCTCATGTCACTGGTGAAACTAAGAAGTGTGATTGATGTTCTTGACTCGTAAATCATATACAAAAATATACAGTCATATCAAACTCAACAGCAACAACAAAATGGAAGGCCAGAAAGTGTGTGCACATGTACACACACACACACACACACACACACACACACACACACAAGAAAGGGAGAGAAAAAGAGAGAGAAAACACTGCCCAATGGGACCTAGTCATGCCAGCAACATTTTTTCTCCAATTTCCATTCTGTCAGGATCCTGGGCACGTACATACCCTGTGTGTTGTCACCAGGGCCAGAAATGCAGCCTCAGTTCATCATGTAGGATTCAGTTTCTCTATACAGTGCTCACCTTTAACATTCCAGGGATGGCCCAAATTCAACAAATTTTTTATTAACCAAACTGAATAATAAAAGAGAAACTGGCTGCCTAGGAAATAGTGTGGGAAATAAATTTTGCTGATTATTACTGTTGGAAAAATAAAAAAGATTAAATATTGAAATTCGTGAATACAACAGAGAAATATTAATCAGTAATGGTTTATTGAAGTTCTATAATAAACCTAGTGTCAAATGATGAGATAGAAGGCACAGATGAACTAGGCGCTAGAGCAGACAGCAGAATACCAGCCAAAAAGACTAGAAATGGAGCTACAGGTTATGGCAAGTGAGATATATTTAAGTATCAACAACACAGAGGTGATAATTGAAGCAATTTACAAGCTGAGATAATTTGTTGTCCAAATAAATGTCATTATCAGGCCAAAACTCTTAGACATACTTTAGCATTGAAGTGACTCAGAATGCGTTTTTCATTTGTAAAATCTTAAATAATATGAAGGCTGATAAACTAAACTGAGAAAAGAATGGTAAACAAGAAGGAGAGAAATATGACCTACATTGCCATCTGTTGGGGAAATGAACATCTGTCATGTTGAATGAAAGATGAAGCTCGGAATTCCCAATGAATCTCAACAGCTAGAACTACCAGTTAAGAACAAAAACAGATTTCAAGCCTCATTTAGCTTTTTCTTTATTTTTTTTTCCACCAATTTGGAATATATATTTAAAGGAGAAGAAAAAAATAAACCTCCAATAATTTAGAAACCATGGATTTTAAGATTCCCAGATATAATTTTAGATGCAATTTGAATAGAACTATGCTGGAGCAAAGAATATTGTCAAAACTTATCTCCAGAGTAGATTGTATGCCCTCTAGAAACATCTTGTTTTCTGACTAATACAATAGATACATGGCTATGGTGGCAAAAATGCCAAGTCTGGAATTTAGTCTCACCTCCTAATGTGGTATCATTTTGATAAGTCATTCCACTCCTTGGCTCTAAATTTCCCTGTATGTCTGACAAAGAGATGAGATTAGATAAAGTGATTTCCGAAGTTACTTCTAGCTATACTCTTCTTTAAGCTGTGCACTTATTTAAAAATAGTCAGAGGTAGCATGGTGGTGAAAGTGTTGGACTCCCACATGGTCAACCGCATTTCAAGTCCCAGACCTGGTGACTTGCTGTCACACTTTCCCTCTTTCTCTCTCTCTCTGTCTCTCTCTGGTGAGTGCACATGCTCTATAGCAAATTTTTAAAAATAAACAAAATTAAATAATTTTGGGGGTAAATAATCTGTGAGTAATTGCATGCTTAAAAAATCATTTTGTGGATGGAAGTAGACTTCCTAGAAGTTCCTATTATATATTATTATATATATATATATTTTTAACTTCTTTTGAAAATTTACATCAGTATCTCTTCTCTCATTTAGGGTGGAGTTAGTGGATTGACTGGCGAGCTAGAATTTGGAGAGAATGGAGGCAACCCCAATGTCCACTTTGAAATTCTTGGAACCAACTATGGAGAAGAGCTTGGCAGAGGCGTCCGCAAAGTAAGGCCAAACACGTTGATCAACGTGCTTTTTTCTGTTCTATCGTTTTGCTTGATTGTTTTCCAATATTGTTGAAGTATAAACCAAGGCTCATATGGTAGTCTGAAAGAGAAGAGAGAGGGAAAAAGAAGAAATTAGACACTGAATGCCCTAAAAATTAAGCAGTAAATTCTAATTATGCTTTAAAAAAAAGAAAAAAATTCTGATGGTTTTCTAGGGACATGGCATCATCTTTCGCTCACTATGATAATGATGTCTACAGTGAATTTAATATTCATATAATGCATAGATTCTTGGTTTTTAATTGTAGCATACTCAGAATCAAAATAAGAGCAAGGCCAGCAGATGGTATAGTGGTTACATTGTTGGATTTTCACGTGGCCGATGGAGGTTCAAGTCCCAGACCTAGTGGCTTGGAACTCACCCCACGTTTGTGCGTGTGTGTGTGTACATGCCCAAGATCCCAGGAAGAGACTAGAGAAGGGATTGAGGGATGGCCACCCCTCTTGGGGAGTAACTTCTCACTTTCTCTCTCACTATCTCTGTCCCTCTCTTTTGTTCTGGTGAATGTATGCACCCCAAGGCAAAAACCTCTTGAAAAAAAAAAGAAAGAAAGAATCAAAATAAAAGCTTGGATTAATTTATATGGTAAAAGAAAATGTATGACAATTCACATGCAAGAAAATGATGAGTGCCAGTAAGGATATTTCATGAAATACTGGGATAATAACTTTCTGTTTTTTTTTTTGGAGAGGTTTTCGCTATAGGTCGCGTGCGCTCACCAGATAGACAGAGAGAGACATAGAGACAGAAAGCGAAAAATCACCCCCCAGGGGGGATGGTCACACTGCAATCCCTTCTCCTCCATTCTCCTCTCGGGATCTTGGGCACGTACGCACATGCGCCCGGTGTGAGTTTTATGCCACCGGGTCCAATACGCGAACTGCGGTCAACTACGTGGGAGTCCAGCGACATAGCCATTACGCCACTGCTGGTTCCCTACTTTCTTATGGAGAAATTGAAAAGCTCTTTGGATAAATGACTCTTCTTTAGTTTGGCTTTGGCCTTTATTGTTGGTAGGGAAAAACCCAAGAAACTGAGCGTCATACAGAGCTGATGTATGCAAACTCCAATTTCCAACTGTACAAAGCTGGAAATTCCAATAGTATACTATTCTACACATTTCCAGTGAGATCAGGTTGACTGACTGTATTGGGAGGAGTTCTTCAGTAGGTGTTTCCTTCCATGCTGAGGTATCAGATGTAGAAAAACCAGGACAAAATTAAAGAGTTAGTTTTATCACCAATAAAACTTCCTCGATAAATTTATGCTAAGAGAGTTGATGCTGTCTTAATACCTTTTTAATTTTTGTTTTTCAGTGAAGAATTGGAAATATAGAAAGCTATAAAATACAAGAATAGTTTAATGAATTATTTTAAAGGGAGCAACTACTTCTGTACTCAAGAAAGATAACAATCCAAACACTCCAAGAATCCTAAATATTCTTATATGTTTCTCCCATAACATGCCAGACCACCCTTCTAAGTGCTGTAACCATTATTCTGAATTTTATGACATTCATTTCTTTACAGTTTAAATATAATTTCATCACCTGTTTGGATCCTTATATAATTAAGTTTTTCAGATATTTCAACTTTTGAATGGGCTCTATATTATTTATTTTTCCTTTTTCTTCTTATGTTCAATATTATATTTCTTATTTATCCCAGTTACATGTAGTTGAAGATTAATCATTTATACTGCTCTATTGTTTTCTATGGTATGAATATGTCACATCTACTGTAGTTTTCTTTTCTTCCATTTTTAGACCTTGAGAAGCAATGTTGTTACAAATATTCCCAGAATATCTCAGATACATACTCTTGCACTTGCACATGTATTTATGTAGGTTTTGTATCCAGGGGCAGAATTGCTGCAATACCAAAAAGCATATCTTGAACTTTACTAGGTAACATCAAACATGTTTTCATAGAGATTTACTTATTCCCATACCTCCAGCAATATAAACAAGTTGCAGTGGTAGGGTATATATATATGCATGTGCGTGTGTGTGTGTGTGTGTGTGTGTGTGTATTTGTGTGTGTGTGTATTGCTGAATATACTATGGTATCTTTAAAAAAAAATGGTTTTAACCA
>NW_006159723.1:1129776-1135962 GCF_000334495.1 Tupaia belangeri chinensis
GGGAAAGAGGGAGAGACATGGAGAAAGAGGGAGAGAAATCAACCACTACCACCACCACCACCACCACCCCACAATGGGGCATGGTCACATTGCAGTTGTTTTTCCTTTCTTTCTCCATCCTGTATGGATTTAAGGCACACACAATTGCCATGTGTGTTTTTCAAGTCACCAAGATTGCAACTTAAACCATCCAATTCCCTATGTACAGGCTTAACAGCTCTGCTACAGAGCTGGTCTATAATATACTATCCTTAAAATTTTTATTTTCTATTTATTGCTAAGATATTACTGAGAATAACACTGATATTTTGTATTGATTGTATATCCAGCTTGCTTCTTCAGCTTAATTCTAATGTGACCTGTAGATTCTTTGCTAGTTGTCTTTTCATTTGCGATTAATGAGAGTTCATGTCTCTAACTTTGTAATTTCCCACCTTTTCTTTCTTCTCGCTTTGGTCTCTCGGCTAGAATGACTGCTAGGACCAGGTTGAATGGAAGTCATACTAGTAGATATTCTTGGGTCACTATTATTCTCAGATAAGAGAAAGAGATTTTAAATTAATCTGCAAAATATAATGTTTTTCTTTTTCTTAATTGTTATCTTTGATCAGATTAAGAAGGTTCATTTATTCTAGGGATATATATATATAATTATTATGTAAACATTAGGCTTATATATATGTAAAAGTATAGATATTTTTATGTTTACATAAAAATTACCTCATTCCCTACCACTTTGCTTAAGGTTTTAACATTGGTGTTTATGACCGAGATTAAGATTGAAATTACCTTTTCTGTTGGATTCTGATACTAAGGTTGTGCTGTCTTAACCTAATAACTTAAATTAGATGTAACATGAAGTAACATTAAACTCCAGAACTGTACCTAGTGCATCGAAAGATGTTGTGATTGTCAGTGAGAGAGAATCTCAGTACAGTAGTAATTCATATCTTTGTTATTTTTTTTTTGTTTTCTTTGTTTGTTTGTTTTGAGAGGCTTTTGCTATAGGGTATGTGTGCTCACCAGAAAGACAGAAAGAGAAAGAGAGAAAGAAAGTGAGAAATCACCCCCCAGGGGAGATAGCCATACCACAATCCCTTCTTCTCCATTCTCCCCCCGGGATCTTGGGCACACACACACATGTGCCTGGCATGAGTTTAAGCCACCGAGTCCAGGACTTGAACTGCAGTCTACTACATGGCAGTCCAGGGACATAGCCATTACACCAACTGTTGGTCTTGGTAATTCATATCTTTAAATAGCAAGAATAAAATAGTTAAAAGAAAGGTGAGGAAGTTAACATGTTTTGGGGTGGTAATTTAATGGCTTTGTGAACTTGAAGGAGACCTTTTTAGAACAGAAGAGACGAGTATATCGAATGCTCAGAGACCATGCCAATAAGGAGGAAGGAAATGAAGATAAAGGAAAGAAAGGTGATCACTGATAGAGGTGAGAAGAAAGAGGAGAGGCCATGCTTAACCTCAGCACAGAGAACATCATTTCCCAGAGTGATTAAGGGAAGGATGTAATGAAAGAATAGTATTTGCAAGCAGGTCTTCAAACACCATTTTTTGGTGTTAATAAAAGAAAAAGATTGTTAAGTATAGCATCTTTTATTAAGGAAGTTGAAGGTGGATTATCTGCTAAGAAGAAAAGAGTTGCAGCAGATAATGAGACAGGAGATTTCAGGGCAGTGAATGAGTTTCAGAATAGCGGCTGTGAAAAACGGAAGAGAGCTGTTTACCAGGGAGCATAGAAGAATTGCTAGATAGGGCCACTGGCTCATCTGAGGTCAGAAATTACAATTTCACTGTAGCACTCGTCTACACGGTCGCGTGTGTTCATCAGTGGCACTCAGCAAGCTGGATGAATTTGAATGTAGGCTCTGGGTTTCATTAGGTTGCTTCTCGTTTTGTTTTTGATCATGGTACAATGAAGCAGTGAGGTTAAGGATACTGGCAAGACAGTGAAGTGACAAAGCATGGAATCTAAATTGGACATGGACGGCAGTGAAGACAGGAGGATTCTGAGCAATGTAAAGTACAGCTCAAGAGGAAAGAGCCCTCAGCACTTCAGAGAGCCTGTATAATTAATGTGGATTAAGTGAGAAAATGTCAAAGCCAGGAAGCTGTTTGGAGAGAGAGAGAGAGACAGACAAGACATTTGAGTTCATGATTCCAAGGGTGGGTGGATTCCAGGTACCCACCAAGTCCTGCCTATGAAGGTGGCCGAGAGGGCTTCATTTAGCTTCCAACGACCAGTGCAGTTCAGTGCAGTTCCAAGGTCAACGGCATTGCTTCACCCTGCTCTGAAGTCGACGTCAGTAATTTGTTCTCTCTGTATTAAGGTGACATTAAATGATACATATGAAATCTTGTCTAGTGTATTCTTAAGTAATAGTAAATAACTCTCGTAATTAGTTCATTGCATTTCTAAGCTCCAACACCCAATCTGGACTCAAATGCTCCTGGGAGCTGGCATTATACAGACACCATGTGACAAGCACTCTAAATATTTACTCTATGGTGCCTTTTACATTGTTGATACTCAAACTATTTTTTTTTAATTCGTGTTTTAAATTCTTTTAAGCATTCTTTATTCTTACATATGTATTTACTTTTATAACTCGAATGTTTGTCTATTAAACTGAAAGCTCAATTAGTTACTGGCTTTATAAAACTCCAAACTTGAGCTCTCAGATAATTTTAAGAGTATTAAGAATTAGTTCATGGATTGCAGACATTATTCATAAATAGATCCCTTCCTTCATACAGGCGTTAGCACATGTAATAATGTTTTCAAAGATACTTATGAAGTGAAAACCTGGCCATGCAGTTTATATTTACTAGATGTGTGTTTGACTTGAAGGTCCCACTTCCAGTTTTGCCATGACTCAGAAAGAGTGAATGGCTTTCCAGCTGATGAACTGTCAAGTTGTCAGTGTTTATTCCGCTGCCAGTGGCTAAGTGTACACAATGCCTGCAGCCTTATCACCTCGAGCAGGAGTACTGTCAGATCCCATAAGCTAAGCAGGGTTATGTCCGCTGTGAATGTGAGATGGACCAAGTGTTCACAGTCCCCAATTTTGGACTAGCCTCAGCTCTCTTGGCATGTATTAAGTGAGGATTTCATTTCTCTGAATTTGGTGAGAACGTGAAAAGGATTATTTAATTTTTACTGATGCCGAGTAAAATGAAGAGCCAACCTGCTCTGATATGTTTTACATGTTGTTTTACTTTGATAGAAGGTGGTGTTTCATTCCGTGGTTTGTGTATTGAAGGTGTTAGCGTACAGTATATCCTTGAAGGTAAATGCAAGGAAAATGCAAAGCCAAATTCTGAAACAAAGGTTTATATAGCATTAAATTTTGCCCCAAAATATGGTTCTTCATGTTTATGTTCACCACCATGCAAAATTTATAAGAAAAAAACTGAGAGTAATAACGTCATATCAAATCATCTAAAACCAAACATAAGACATTACAAAGTAGAGATTAAATTAAATAACTTTACATTTAAAGCACTAATGTGTGCTTTTCCCTTAGAAGAGGAATTATACATAATAGCCTTTTTGCTTGTTTGAATTTTCTTTGTTTGGTTTGGTTTGCCAGTGCTACTCACATTTTATTGTAAAGACGGAGTTCCAGCATTAAAATTTAATACTGTGGACTTAATGTCTTTGAACTTTATCACAAACAGGAAAATAAACCTAGGAAAAGTAGATTAAAGCTGGTTTCACAACCAATCTTAATTGCATAGTAATGCTCAGTATCTTCATAAAAGTGTTTTCTCATAAGTTGATGAAATAAAATGGCACAGCGGAGATATTTTAGCTCCTAGGTACACTGGTTTCTCAGATAAATTTAGAATCTTTGCTCAGGTTCTCCAACATTAAATTCACAATTATAAAATCTGCAGCTTTGCATTCTTGGGAAAACCTAATGTGCTGTTTCCACAAAGAATATTATATAGATTGTTGTTGGTCCATTTTTAATGAACTGAAAGCTTTTACTGCCTTGTGCTTAGAAAGAGGGATAAACAACCTTGCTTTCAAATGGCCGACGATCAAATATTGTACTGGTATTCTTCAACATTGTGTTTGTATTCGGATTCTGTAATATCTAAAATCACATTTCCTTGTTTCATATTACTTAGCTCTTTTCGTTATAACCTTTTTGGCAAACTAATGTTATATGTATAGGATACAATTATATGATAATCCTGTTATTGGTACATATATTTCAGAGGGTTGCATGTATGTAATCAATACTTATAATTATTAATACTTGTTTGTAGTCTTTCTCATTGAAAAGTAACTCTGCAAAACAAACTTTTGTTTCTTTATTTTCCCCCAATTCATGGTATATAGTAGATACTTATTAAGTATTTAATGAATTATTTAATGCATACTTATACATACTGATATAAGCATCCATAAGTTTCTCTGCACCTATAAGTTCAGCAACCTTTTTTCTTAAAAGACTTTTTGTGATAGGACATGTGAGCTTGCCAGAGAGACAGAAAGGCATAATTCACCTCCCAAGGCAGATGGCCACATCACAATCCCTTCTCCTCCATTCTCCTCTTGAGATTTTGGGGATCACATACATGCACACATGCACACACACACACATGCCGCCAAGTCCAGGACTTGAACCACCATCAACCTCATGGGAATCCAGATCCTTAACCATTGTGCCACCTGCTGGCCCCAATCACGTTTCTTCTTTATTCAAATGAAAAATAAATAAACGCACATAAACTAATTTTTAACACACCACATTAGAGTATGAGCGTGTGAATACACTCTTTCCATTTTTGTATTCTCACTGTCCAGTGGAGTTGGGTACTTGGTCACCAAAAGTACAATTACGGATTTTAATGGTTACTAATAAAGCTGTATGTGTAATTCGTTTGCTAGAATTCATAGAGAATATGGAAAGAGTAGGTAGTTAGTTTGGTTATTCCAAGGCTCAATAAAATTATTAACATTTATAGTTTAAAATTATTTTCTGGCAACTAGACTAGTTTAACATTTGTAATGGAAACACATGTGTAGCCTTTATGATCAGAGAGACCTGAATTGAAATTCTGACACTGTCACTTACTAGCTATGTGATTTTGGGACTTCTAAACAAAGTCAGTCTTAATATCTTTATTTGTAAAATGTCAATAATATTAGGTTATTGGGAAAGTCATGATGTACTTTTTTGTTTATCTATGCAAAAATGTGCCATGACATTTCTGACAACCCAATAATAAAGCACTTATCTCTCAAGATTGTTGTAAGGATTAAGTGAAATTATGTTTGTCGGTTGCATAATGGTATAATTAAAATAATGCCCATTTTCAAGTGGATGGTACTCTATGTGATTTATTTTCAAGCCAACATAAGAAATATAAAGTTGAGGTGTTATTCTGACAAGAAATTTCTATGTGAAGTGGAGGAAGTAATTTCATTTTAGGTGTGATTGATAGAGCATTATACATTTCAATCAAAGAAATGGCATAAAATAACCTTTTTGTTTTGTTTAATGTCCTTTCTGACTCTAAATTCTACAAATCTATTAAGGCTTGGGAGGCACAGTGTCTACAGTTAGGTGGAAAGTTAATAGTAGAGACTCTGGTATTAAATGTAGCCTGCATAAACTCAGTCTTTTAATTAAGACCATAAGTGTATAATATACCATCTTTATTTACTGTCATATTTCTAACAATGAATTTATGTCTGGGAAGGTTTTATATAAATAAGGAGAATCTAGAAAATGTTATAAATCGACAAAGTGTCCTGAACACAAAATTTTTTGTTTCTTCCATTCTCTACTGTAATCAAGATCATTTTAACTCGACTTGCTTTTATTCTGTGTCTTTAAGAAAATAGTTTATCCCATAAAGTCATGAGATTGTGTTATAACTGGGAATGTTTACAGGCACATATATCTAGGTGCTCATAAAGAGACCCAGAGAATCTAAGTATTCAATCCAATACTTTATAAAATCTCCATTGTGTTGGACACTCAAAATTATTGATCCCAGCAGTCTCCTCATGGGTAGAGAATCTTTGCACTCTCGAAAATTATATACCATGACAAAATTGTTTCTGCTTCAACAGAAGCTCATCTGCTATCACTGCAGATGAGAGGCAATAACTGCTGCTGTTTAGTGTTACTTTGACTTTTCGGAAGAG
>NW_006159723.1:1135993-1179374 GCF_000334495.1 Tupaia belangeri chinensis
CTGCTTCGATTGAGAACACTCTGGAGGAGTCCTTATTCAGATAAGCAACATTCACTACCTCTTGGAGAGAATAAGAACTATCTAACTATCTCTTTTGGTGGTTAGGATGAGACTAGCCTCTCCAGAATGGAGCAAAGATGCCTGATAGAATTCAATTCTGAGTCTAGGTCTGAATGGAAATATAAGCAATAACTTTTAAAGGCTGGCCCCATGGCCAAGTGGTGCAGGAAGCTGGGTCCTACATGGTCAACCGCAGTTCAAGTCCCAGCCCTTGTCACTTGAGAAACGTGCTGGGCACATGTGCGTGTGTGCCCTTAATTCTGACAGGATGAGATAATGTAGAAAAAGGGATTGTGGCATAACCATACCCTATTGGAGGTGCTTTCTCCCTCTCTCTCTCTTTCTCTTTATCTCTCTCTGGTGAGCACATATGTCCTCTAGCAATGAAAAAAGTCATTTAAAAAAGCAAACAGGGACCAGCAGTTGGCGTAATGGCTATGTTGCTGGACTTCCATGTAGTTGACCACAGTCCAAGGCCCAGACCCGGTGGCTTAAACTCACATCAGGCACATGTGCATGTGTGCCCAATATCCCGAGAGGAGAATGGAGAAGAAGGGATTACAGCATGGCCATCTCCCCAGGGGATGATTTCTCGCTTTTTGTCTCTCTCTGTCTTTCTGGTGAGCACACGTGCCCTATAGCAAAAACCTCTGCAAAAAAAAATAAAATAAGGCAAACTGGAGTACTGAAAAATTTCAGTTTCTTTCTTGATTTAACTGTTGATCTTACATTTGACTAGACTGAGTTAAGGGATGCCCAGATGCTAGTAGCACATTATTTATGGGTGCTTGTAATGAAAATTAGCATTTTAATTGATGAACCTACTAGACAATGTCTCCCTCAACAATGTGGGTGAACATCATGTAATCTGTCTAGGGATGAACAGAAAGAACAGGCGGAGGAAGAGTGAATTTATTCAACCTGGGATATCCATGATCTCCATTACTCAGACACGGGGATTACTGGTCCTCACATCTTTAGACTCCAACTGGAAATTATGCCATCAATCCCCCAGTTTCTGGGCCTTAAACTCCAACTGAGACTGGGAACCAGCAGTTAGCGTAATGGCTATGTCGCTGGACTCCCACATAGTTGACCGCGGTTCGTGTCCCAGACCCGGTGGCTTAAAACTCATGCCGGGCGCGTGTGCGTGCGTGCCCAAGATCCCGAGAGGAGAATGGAGGAGAAGGGATTGCGGCGTGACCATCCCCCCTGGGGGGTGATTTCTCGCTTTCTGTCTCTATGTCTCTCTCTGTCTGTCTGGCGAGCACACGCACCCTACAGTGAAAATCTCTCCAAAAAAAAAAAAATCCAACTGAGACTTACACCGTTGGTTCTCGGTTTCTCTAGCCATCAGACAAGATGTATTGAAGTCCAAACCACCCACATTTTTTGATATACCAGCCACATTTTTTATTCTGCAGTTTCTAGACAGTGATCTGGGACTTATCAGCTTCCACAATTGTGTGAGCCAATCCCTCATAATAAGTCTCTTACTATCTATCTCCATCCTCTCAGGATTTGGGGCATTCATGCACACACAGCCAGCATGTTTTTCAGGCCGCCAGGGCTGAAATTTGAATGGCAGTAGGCTTTCTCTACATAGCACTTAACACCTGCACTACAGGGCTGGCCCTTTACCACTTTTGATGAAAGAGCTTATTGTGAGGAAAATAGCTGCCATTGGCCTGCAGACTTTCAGGGACTGTTTACAGATAAATGCATCTGGGTGCTCATAAATAGACCCAGAGAGTCTGTGATCTCATCTCTAGTCCATTTTCTGAGGATTGGTTGAGTTAAGAGTCTAAGACTTTAGCAGATACAGAGAAGGCAAGAGTCAGTTTCCTTTCTATTCTACCAGCTATCACCAATAATTGGACACACTAGAATCTGTCTCTCCCCATACACACACACACACATAACACACACAATGTACTGATGAAATTTCAGTCATACACATACACACTCACACACACACAATATACCAATGAAACTCCAGTCCAGCTCAAATTCACCAGTGTACTGTAGTGGTGAATTCATTTACTGAACAATCTTGTTTCTAATTTCAGCAATAAATGGTAATTAACATCTAGGACCCATAACAGGGTGACAATTATTAAAGGGACCTATATTATGAATACACAGAATTGAAAAGCATTTGCTTAGATAGCTACTCCTATGACATGGTCTCATTGTCATGATTGAATTCGAAGTGGCAGACATCAAAGGTTTACTTCAAAGAGGTTGTATTAATGAGCAGATGGTGGCAGGAGAGGGTCAAACAGTGGTAATTTATCCAACAAATGTTGGAAATTCACAACAAACGATCTTACTATATAGTGACATTCATGGGACAGTGGGTTCATTGAATCATATTCCCAGGAACTTACCATTACATTCAAATTCCCTGTTCCCCTCCCTTCTGAATTTCTTAATGGTCTGTTCAAATATTTGTTTATATGTTTTCTTACTGTCTGAGACCTGTCAGGACTCCTCAAGCAGATGACAAATTCTGTCTCAGCAGAAGTTGAGTTTTATACGATTGGAATGTCTACAAAAACTTGAGTAGTTCTGGGCACATCTAACAAAATTTGCTAATAGAATTTTCATAATTCATTTTTTCAAAGAGCAGTATCCTTCATTCAAACTAATGAATATTATGTCCATATCAATGATGAATAATTGAAATGATAATCATGGATTTTCCTAACTGCTGACTCTTTGCCTTCCTTATTTTATTTTCCTTCTTCACCAAGACACCTGACCCATTAGAGCTACTCATATGACGCTAAGACTTTAGTCATAATTAAGCTGTTCTAGAGTGACTAGAACATGATTGATACTCATTCACTTGTTTGGTTTTTTTTTTTAATGAAAAACTGTGGTATTAAGAAAAACCTTTTTTAAGAATTTAGGATGAGTTGGATATGTGTTATTACTCTTTTTTATTTTTCTTAGATTTCTTTTATGAGAGTGAGACAATGAGAGAGAAAGGGAGAGCTTGAAAGAAGCACAAGCATCCTCAGCAGGGTATCCTCCATGATCTTCTTCTCCCCAGTCAGCCAGGATAATGGGCACACACACTTGGCATATATAGCTCAACCACAATCTTTCACGTGGATACAACATCACTTGACCAGTGTGACTCTTGAGCCATTCTTTGAAATGTCTGCCATTAATTTGAATACTGCTTACTACTTCTTTTTTGATGAGTGAGGGATATATTGCCATAAAAACCACACATACTGTTACAGTATCAGAGTAAAATCATTTACTTTTACGGTTAAATCAATCAAAATGGACTGAGCCAAAAAGCAAGAATATGTTGCTTGACTGTTGACCTCATTCCCTCAAAGCAGGGGGCTTAAAATGTGATTGTGAATGGATAGCATGTTTCTCATTTATCGTCTTTATTTCTGAGGGGAAGATAATCAAATGCACAATATTTTTACTGAGCACCTACACTGATACCCACTGTTAATGTAAAGGTGTTCTTACTTGCCTGATGGCTATTATTTCAGGAAATTGAGGGGTTTTTTTCCCTTTAATTGTGCCTTAAAAAAACAAAATGTGTACAACTCTAGGGCCTACCATAAATAAGCATTTATTTCTAGCTACTGAAGATGAAGTAAAGTAATATTTATTTTCTCCATGTTAGTTGCATGGTTCAGTATTTTAAAATGTTAGGTTTTGAATTCTGTGTATTTTGAGGGCAGTAAATATTTCTCAGTTTAAGAGAGGTGTACAAGAAATTTAGACTGTGAGGACAAAAGTTCTCTAGTTTGTGATCTGAAGTGGAGTCTTGTCTCTAGATCTAGCATCCTATGATTCTTTTATTCTAATACCACTTTGCATTCATAAGGGCTTCTAAAGCTCTATTTTTAAAAAATAGAATAATGATTCATTTTATTTCCATTTAGTATCTATGACACTAGAATCTATATTTTATATCTTATTTGAAGCAAGACTCTGATGTGTCAGATAATTTGTAGTCATATTTAGTAAACATTCTAATTTTAGATTTTGATAAAAACATGTAACAATTTTGCAGTATGGTAATTTTATATATAGTAATAAACCTCAAAATTATTGTCATAACAAAAATTATTTTTGACACATGCAACATCTTCCAATGATTGTCTTTGGTAGGTATTTGAAAGTAAGAACTCTGAAAAAGAACCTTTAAGAATTATTTATTTATTTCTTCTTATATTTTAAAAAGAGTTAATATTTGATAGTTTTTCCCCATAAAACTTAGGGTTACTTATATTTTAATGACTGAATAATAAATGTAAAATAATTTCTGGTCAATTATTTTCACACTATCAATAAAGTCTTATTAAAACATAAATCTCCTCACTCTTTCTAACCTGTGATTAGTAATCATGGTGAATCCCAAATGTTGACTAAGCATTGAGTAAGTATATAAAGGATCAAAGAAGTAAAAAGGAAATAAAGTGGGGCCAGCAGGTGGCATAGTGGTTCAGACACTGGACTCCCTGGTGGTTGACCATGGTTTGAATCCTGGGCCCAGCGTCTTAAAACTCATATCAGGCGTGTGTGCATGTGTCCCCAGAATCCTTAGAGGAGAATAGAGGAGAGGAGACTGCTGTATGGCCACCCCACCCCGGGTGTGTGTGTGTGATTTCTTGCTTTCTGTCTCTCTGTTTCTCTGACAAGCACATGTGCCATATAACAAATAGATAAATAAAATGCAAAAAGAAAAAAAAAAAGCCCTCTCCAAAAAAAAAGAAGAGAAGTAATTTTAGGTTAGCCTGATAACCTGCCTAGTGGTTACAGGAGCCAGATGTCATGTGGTTAACCACAGTTCAAATCCCAGCTCCAGTGGCTTGAGAAGCATGCCTGGCACCTATGTGTACATACCCTAAATCCTGACAAGATGAAAAGATGAAGAAAGGATTTTGCAGCATGGCCACACCCCATTTCAGGGTGCTTTCTTCCTCTGTCCATCTCTGGCAAGCACACAAGCCCATCCACCAGCAATTAAAAGTAAATTTATTATTTTTATTTATTTATTTATTTTGAGAGGTTCTTGCTATAGGGCGTGTGTGCTCTCCAGAAAGACAGAGAGAGATGGAAAGTGAGAAATCCCCTCCCCCCACCCCAGGGGGAATGGCCACACCGCAATCCCTTCTCCTTCATTCTCCTCTAGTGATCTTAGACACATTCACACACGCACCCAGTGTGAGTTTAAGCCACCGAGTCCAGGACTCAAACTGTGGTCAGCTACATGGGAGTCCAGTGACATAGCCATTACGCCAACTGCTGGTCCCTTAAAGGTAAATGTAAACACACAAAATAACCCATGTCTGTAGTTTCTATAGAAGCTTAAATCAACAAATATATGAACCCTCAAATTTTATGAAATTTATTGTCAAGTTCTAAGAATTCTGAAAAACAAATTTTCAAGGTGATAGTTACACAATTTTATTCAAAATAAACCCTTACTATTAAGATGCATAGTATTATCACTTTTAATTATGACATTTATGTATTTTAATATCGCTGATGCATGTTCAACAAGTTATACTATTTCCCATGCTACTTTTTCCCTTCATTTTTGGTTGAGGCTACAAATGTTATTTTGAGAAACTATTAGTTTGACTTTAAATCGTCAGCATTTTGACTATGGCCTTAAATGTCTTTGCAGTATATTTTCTACAGATTTAATAAATAATATAACAAAGTTGAATAGAAAGCTGAGTTTGTATAGAGCTATTTCCAATATGGAAAATAAATGTTTTGAAATGGACATGCTGTTTGGGTAATTAGAAGCACTTTTATTAATTATAGTAATTCGGGTGCAATAAAGGGCTTTCACATATATTGGCAGTGAATTTTGTTTTTTAAAAATTCTGCAAGTATACTTTTTCTGAGTTATTAAACTCTATTATGATACTAAAACAGCATTTCTGGAGTTTAAAAAAAAAAGATCCAAAGTGAGAAATGAATCTCACTTTTAACACAATTCCACAAATATCTCAGATGAGTACAGGCTGTGCTTTGAAAAGTTTAATTAATAAAATGAATGCATGTCATTGAATATAATCACCCTGAGTAAGTCACTTGATGCTCATGAGGAGAAAAGCACTTATCTACTGAAAAAGTTTTCAAGCAATTCTTAATCAGAAGCTATGGAAGCTTTTATTATTCTGGAGTACCTGAATAAATGTAGTTTTGTGGTTTTAAATGGAAATGTATTTGAAATGCTTTGCTTGTGAATTTCTTCTTTTGAATCTTTCGAGGGTGATATGAATCTATATCCCAAACTGAGATGAGAAAATTTTTCAGGTCCAGGCTTAAGCATTTCAGAATGTCTGATTCTAGCCATCTGGAGCAATAATACGATTTGAATAAGTGAACTTTCATTAAATGGGAGACAATGTCTTTTTTAGAATTGTGGGGGAAGAAGTCATATTTCTTCCTCTCATGTAGAAAATGTATTAATGTATACTTTTTCCTTCCTAAGAAAATTGAAAACCAGATAATTATCCTTGGATAAACACAGTAATTGTTGGGCAGATATTGGTTTCTCATCTCATATGATTTTTATTTGTTGAAAGTCATATAATATCTCTTTCTTCTTTCCCTTTACATTATTTCTAGTATTACCAATTTTCTACAAACTAACAATTTCTTTCTTTTTTTCTTTTTTAAGAGGTTTTTGCTATAGGGCACATGCACTTGCCGGAGAGACAGAAAGCGAGAAATCACCCCCCAGGGGGGATGGCCACACTGCAATCCTTTCTCCTCCATTTGCCTCTCAGGATCTGGGCACACAAGCACATGCACCCAGCATGAATATAAGCCACCGGGTCCAGGATTCAAACCACGGTCGACTACATGGGAGTCCAGCTACATAGCCATTGTGCCAACTGCTGGTCCCACAAACTAATGATTTCTTTCTTTCTTTTTTTTTTATTTTTCTTAAAAAGATTTTTGCTTTAGGGAGCTCCCCAGAGAGACAGAAAGTGAGAAAGCACCCCCAGGGGAGTGGCCATGCCACAATCCATTCTTCATTCTCCTCTTGGGATCTTGGGCATGCACACCCACGCGCCCAGCATGAGTTTTAAGTCACTGGGTCTAGGACTTGAACCATGGAAGACTATGTGGAAGTCCAATGATATAATCATCCCTCCATCTGCTGGTCCCAAACTAACAATTTCTAATTTCTAGATGTGTCCTATTAATAATAAGTAAATTAATTATACGATAGTTATTTTGTATATTTCCTTTTTGTTTTCTGATATTAACTGTGTCTAAGTACATGAATATTTTATTCATTTTTAAACATATCCAAACTTTTCAATGTGGACAAGCATTTACACTAAATATTTCTGAGGGTGCAACCAGCCGTTGGCATAATGGCTAAGTCGCTAGACTCCCATGTAGTCAACCGCAGTTCGAGTCCCAGATCCGGTGGCTTAAACTCACATCGGACACATGTGCTTGCATGCCCAAGATCCCCAGAGGAAAATAGAGGAGAAGGAATTGTAGCATGGCCTTCCACCCTGGGAGGTGATTTCTCGCTTTCTGTCTCTCTGTCTCTGTCTCTGTCTTTCTGGGGAACACACATGCCCTATAGCAAAAACCTCTCAAAAAAAAAAAACAAAAACATATTTCTAAGGAACTACAGTATTATGAAAAAATTAATGATAATTTTATTGCTTACACAGTGAAACATTTCTATCCTATGTAAGCAGTGCTTGAGTTTTGTAGGTTGACTGTCTTTCCTGAAGCCCTCTAGTTTGTCTGAAGAATTAAGATGAGGTGAGGTGAGGTCTTCTTTGCCTTTTCTTTTTTTGTAAGTATGAACCTAAAAGTAATCTCTAAATATAGTTATGGTTGTTTCATAATTGAGAAAATTCAAAGAAAAAAATCAATCTAAATTCTCACTTTTAATAGTTCTCACATTTTCTTATCAAACATCAATTTTGTCATCCTTTTCTCTTGGAAACCCTAATTATTAAAATATGGAGACTTTTGACTACATTCCATTCTATTCTTGACTTTCTCCTACGATATTTTATGGAGCATTTATTTTTAGCCTTGTGTTTTTCTTCTACTCTCCTAATTTATTTTTGATAATAGAGGCAATGTTTCCATTTATTCCTTCAAGGCCCTCCCTTCTTTTGATTAAATGGCAGCCACAGTTTACCTCACTATGAAACTGGCATTCAATTTTATCTTATTGCTAACAAATATATTTTGATTAGAGATTGGTGCACATGAGGGAGAATTAAAATTTCTGATAAAATATTTTCATTAACCACAGTATGATCTTCTATTTTTATATCCTAGGTAAATTTTCAAACCTTTTTGTTAGACAAGAAATCTGATGGTGCTATTGTGCCAACCCCATTTCTTCAAGGTGAGATTTGGGCGAATCGTGGCATAGCAAGGTGAGCTCGTAGGGAAGCATGATATCACAGGGTTCTTCAAGGTCAGGGAAGAATCATCAGACAGTTTTAAGGACTTGCTATTGGCTGGTTATCTTTTTGTATTTTTATTTTTGAGAAGATATAGAGAAATAATAGAAAGATGGTGGATGTTATGGGTATAGATACTAAAGAGAAGACCCAAAAAGCAACAGAAACGAAATATGTGCTATCTTGCATAGAAAAATAAGTCATGACTTTTCCGAATACCCAATATATACAGAGAGAAAAATGGATCAGATTTTCGGAGATGACTTATTATATGCTGTGTTCTGTCGCTTCATGACAGAAACATACAAAACAAACAAACAAAGAAAAAACTCTGACAGTGCCTTAGAGTCTTGTGCTTATGTAGTGTCCTAGTAAAAGAGAAACGTAAATTCACTTAAAACATTACAAGATTGTGCTATGCTTCTGTGTTGGCCTTATAGTTTTATTAAAACATATCATTTAAAAATTTACTTATTATTTGGTTCACATAACCCCCCCCCAAAAAATTTGCAGTTATAGCAGGAGAGCTGCAAGTAATTTAACTATTTTAAAATCAATACTCAGTAGGAATAGAAAAATAAAGCTAATTCTGGATGATTTAAAATATAATTTTATATGTATGTATGCAGTGCCTAGCACTTTAGTCAAATCTCCTAATATAAGACATTTCTAGGAAGTGAACAAAGTTTTGATTGATGCTCTGGCTTGGTTATGGCGATTTAGTGATCACTGAAGCAAGTGGATCATGCAGACACATTACATTTTAGTGAGTGATACTTATCTTTTATTTATTTTTCAAAGAATTTTTTTGCTATAGGATATGTGCACTCACCTGAAAGACAGAAAGCAAGAAATATCCACTCCCCCCCCCCCACAGGTGGATGGCTATGCTACAATCCCTTCTCCATTCTACTCTTGAGATCTTGGGCACGCACACACACTTGCTGGCCTGAGCTTAAGCCACCAGGTCTGGGACTCGAACCACAGTCGACTACATGGGAGTCCAGCGACATAGCTATTACGCCATCTGCTGGTCCCAAATAAATGATAGTCTACAATTAATAAAGGACAGCAAATATGTCTTAACTAACAATAACAAATTGGAAAGAGATACAGGCTAAATTTTTTACTTGCAAGAAGGAAAGATGTGGCAGTGATAGTATTGGCAAAGTTATTTCCTTATAGAAGTATAGATGAAAAAGAACTTGACTTTACGACAAAGAAATTATTAAAGAAATTATTAAAACTATATTGTGTGGGCCAGCTGCAGGGGTGCAGGCAACAGGGTTTCCACTCAGTGCTGGAGGTTACATGGGAAGGTTCGAGGTTCATTATCCTGGACGATCCTGGGTGGCTGCAGGATTGTGGGAGGATAATCCAATGAAGACTCTGAGGATACCTCTCTTTCTCTCTCTCATGAAGGAAATAAATAAATAGAAAGAAAGAAAACTATGTTGCAAGAGAAACTCAATAAAGAATTAACCACTTTTTATCTAAAAAAAATGTCATAAGTCATATCAAATGCTATTTTCATGTGAAAAAAAGAAATGGACATACTTCATTTAAGGGGCATATTTTGAAGCAAAGATTTAAAGTTATAAGAAGACCAATATGGTTTTAATGCATGACTTCTTTAGTGTATCATGGTTAAATTTAAAAAGCAGCACAATGATATTCATTCTGGGACCAGCAGATGGCCTAAAGGTTACATTGCTGGACTCCCACGTACTGGACCATGGTTTGAGTCCCGAACACGGTGGCTTAAACTCATGTGGGTGCGTGTGCGTGAGTGCCCAATCCCAAGAGAAGAATGGAGGAGAAGGGACTGCAGTATGGCCATCCCACTTGGGGGGTGATTTCTTACTTTCTGTCTGTCTGTCTCCAGAGAGCACATGCACCTTATAGCAAAAAATCTCTCTCTAAAGAGCAAAAAGAAAAAAAAAAGAATGTTCATTCTGGCCCAACATATTCCTAAGGTGCTTAATAGTTTGTGATTCGTTGTATTGCACCACACAGAGACAACAGCTTTAAAAGTCATCTGAGGGACTAGCAGGTAGGGTAATGGTTACATTGCTGGACTCCCATGTAGTCGACTGCATTTTGAGTCCCAGACTCGGCTTCAAACTCATGCTGTGCACATATACATGTATGCCCAAGATTCCAAGAGGAGGATGGAGAAGGATTGTGGTGTGGCCACCCCATCTGGGCAGGGTGTGTGGTGTGTGTGTGGGAGGGGGGGGGAGCTGGTGATGTCTCGCTTTATATTTCACTATTTCTGTCTTTCTGGTGAGCACACATTCCCTATAGCAGAATTCTCTATTAAAAAAGAAAAGAAAAGGGGACCAGCAGTTAGCGTAATGGCTATGTTGCTGGACTCCCACATAGTCAACCGTGGTTCAAGTCCTGGACCCAGTGGCTTAAACTCACGCCGGGCACATGTGAGTGCGTGCCCAAGATCCCAAGAGGAGAATGGAGGAGAAGGGATTGCGGCGTGGCCATCCCCCCTGGGGGGGATTTCTCACTTTCTATCTCTCTGTCTCTCTCTGTCTGGCGAGCACATGCGCCCTGTAGCAAAAACCTCTCCAAAAAGAAAAAAGAAAAAAGAAAAGAAAAAGGTCTTCTGAACCTGGACAATTATTTTAAGCTGCAATTAACCAGCAATGAATGAGAGCATGGACTCATCTATCGTTCTTGTTTTCACAGACAGGATGTAAGCGTATGGTAATGAGGTAGGAGGGAAGAGTCAAATCACAGGGAATCTATTGAAAGAAAGTAGCCCCAAGTGAAGGATGTTGTTTTAGTAAAGACCAGTCTAACTAGAGGAACTCTTAGGCAGTGGTAACAGGAAAAATGTGTCTTCAGGGAAAGGGAGAGATCAAACCCAGTGGAGTACAGTGTTCACTTTACCTATGACACTTTTAGTTTGAACTTGGTTACACCCTCAGACTGTAAATATTGGCTCAGTTTATGTTGCATGAATAAATGGAAAAAATGGTGGATAGTCACAGATACCTAGCACATAAGTTCGTTGACTTTGTAGTGTCTAACAAAACTGTGTCAAATTAAGATTCTAAACTGTGAAGGGATTTAACATGTGAATACATCATCAATTAATAGTATACTATGAACACACAGCTTCATATCTATCAAAATTATGCATCGAAGCTTCCAGAGTATCTGATCTCTCCCTAGCTAGTTTTCTAGTGCCCTAAAGAAAAAAAAATCAATACTCCTTTTTAGAAGAGCTCTGAATTTGTTCATTATCTTGGTTATTGAATTGGTTTCACAGCTGCATACAAATGTCAAATCTTATCAAAGGGTATACTTTAAATATATGCAATTTATGCTGTGGCAATAATACTTCAATGGAGAAGTTTAGAAAAGCCAATTACAGAGGTAGTTAAATAAATAAAATATCTTTGATTGTCAAAACATATTTTTAATTTTTATGCAAAGCCTTTGATTTTCCAGATGTGTTTAAAGATAGGAAGGGAATAATTAAGACATCAGTTATAGATTTTACCCCACATTTCACAGGAAGTATAAATGCAATGATTATATGTGAGGTTCAAAAACCATATTTTCTCAATTCATTCTATAATGAAAATTAGGCTAAACAGTCCTTTTAAACATACATATTATCATTTTCTTAGTATTTTAGTTTTTCTTAGTTCTCTGAAGATGGCAATACTTAGCATTTTCTAAGTATTTGGGGGATGCATGTAAAAATATGTACATTTTTGCTGCCATTGTCATGACTAAGGTGCTGTTAAATGAGCAAGAAGAGCAATGGATTTATTTTTTAACTGTAGCTCATTGCCCTTATAACATTAAAATTTGTCATTTTACTGTGTTGCTTTACATGAGAAGATTTAGATAAATTAATTTCTTATACAGGATGTAATTGTAAAAACTGTTAAGTTACCTAGTAAGTTATTCTAACTTGAATTGTGACTTTATTACATATAATGCATGCTTACTTTAGAATTATGTTATAAAACAGCATTGAATCTTTGCCACATGAAAGGATGACTTTTACCAGTGTTCTGATTAAATATATGTCCATGGAGTTTATTACAAAACCAATTTATATTACTTTGTTTCATGAAAAAAAATGCTTAATAATAAAAATTGCTTTTATTCTATGTATTATCTGTGTCAGAGGAACTGATGACATGTATTATATAATATCATTGCCTATATGGTTTTTAAAAGGCTGGCCAGCACGTGGCGTAGAGGTTAAGGCACTAGGTCCCACGTGACTGACTGTGCTGTTCAAGTCCCGTACCCCACAGCTTGAAAATCACAGGTGTGTGCCCAAACTTCTGGGAGGAGAACGAAGGAAAAGCCATTCCAGTGTGGTTACCCCCCTGAGAATGACTTCTCATTTTCCCTCTCTGTCTATATTGCTTCAGTCTTTCTCCAGCAAGCACACATACCCTTTGAGAAACTACCAAAAAATAAATTAAAAAACAACAACAACAAAAACACTAATAAAATCCTGTAATGAACAGGAGAAATAGAATATTAAAACAACACAGTTGGGGATCAGCAGGTGGCATAGTAGTTAAGGCACTGGACTCCTACGTGGCCAACCACAGTTTGAGTCCTGGATCCGGCAGCTTGACGTTCACACCAGGTACATGTGTATGCGTGCCTCAAATCCCAAAGGAGAATAGAGGAGAAGGGATTGCAGTGAGGCCATCTCCCCTGGGGTGATATCTTTCTTTCTGTCTTTCTCTGTCTCTCTGGCAAGTGCATGCACCCTCTACCAAAAATCTCTCTGGAAAAAAACAAACAAACAAAAAATAGCAAAAAGCAACACAGGAAAGATTATCTCGATATTTCTTTTATTTACTGGAAACTCCCAATTTAAAGGGTGACAGCCTTTGCATACCAGTACATTTTAAAAATGGAAGCAAACTTAAATAAAACAAAAGGGAAGAGTAATTATAGCATCAATTGCTATTTATACTAAAATTTATCTATCTTATGTTGTGACATTTGGTCTTTTCAAAATACTTACAATATAAAACAGGGCTTTGTAACCAGCAGTTAGCTTTTTAGCATGGTAGTCATGCATCAGTTTGTAGTGGACGTTCAGAACTCCTATTGCCATTTTCAACAGCCAGTTATAGAGTCATCGTGGGGTTTCTGATTCACTTGTGGTAGATTTCGGTGAACTGGAATATAAAACAAATGCCTTGAAATTCCCTAAGTATGAATACTGATATAAGAGACATGCGGTAGCAAGAAATACACTGCAGAGATCTTTTTCTTTTCCGCTAACTTTTTTTTTAAAAGAATTTATTTAATTGTATTTCTTCTTATTATTTTCAAATTTTCTATGGGGCTCGTATGCTCACGAGAGAGAGAGAGAGACCGAAAGGGACCAAGAAAGTGAGAAAGCTAGCCAATAGTTCCGGGACTTGAACCACAGTCGGCCGTGTAGGAGTCCAGTGCCTTAACCACCATGCTGCCTGCTGGCATACTGCAGAGATCTAAACTACACGCACTGGTCGATATCGTAGGCTGCTCCTAACTGAAATATTGGCCTACAGAAGCTGAAAGGTAATTGCCAGTGCCTAACAAGCACACTGTTCCATGGCCTGAAGAACTCATTCTTGAAAATATTGAATGATCAGGAGGGACCAGCAGTTAGCATAATGGCTACATCGCTGGACTCTCATGTAGTCGACCGTGGTTCACGTCCCAGACCTGGTGGCTTAAAACTCATGCCGGGTGCGTGTGCGTGCGTGCCCAAGAGTCCAAGAGGAGAACGGAGGAGAAGGGATTGCAGCGTGGCTATCCCCCCTGGGGGGTGATTTCTCGCTCTCTGTCTCTCTGTCTCTCTCTGCCTGTCTGGCGAGCACACACGCCCTATAGAAAAAAACCTCTCCAGAAAAAAAAAAAAAAAGAAAATATTGAATGATCAGTACTAAAATGGGCACCTTCTTCATCACAGTTCCGGGTTTGCTGTACACTGACATCATATATCTGTATATCTGTGGTGAACCAATAAATAGATACCCATCTTTCTCAAACTTTAGTCTAACTAAAAATGTCTTATAATGCATGTTTAGAAACATCAGTTCTCAGGCTTTCTCTCTAGAAATGACCATTGAGAGCCATCAAAAATCTGTATTTGTAACCAGTTAGGTATTCACGAATTGATATTTATCACCAGTTGGTGTCTATGGAACTTCCATACTTTAAGAAACAACGGCTTACTAAGAAGCTTGCAAAGTCTTGCGGTAGTTTGAGAAACATACGAAATAGAAACCAGTTAGGTATTCACGAATTGATATTTATCACCAGTTGGTGTCTATGGAACTTCCATACTTTAAGAAACGACTTACTAAGAAGCTTGCAAAGTCTTGCGGTATTTTGAGAAACATACAAAATAGAAAGTGTGATCTCTTTATCTAACTGGTTTACAGCCTATTTGTGGAACAAGACATGTACTCAGGCTGATACAAGCATGCATTAGTGACAGGCTCTTGTAAACATCGCATTACATACTACGAGTTCTCTAAGAGTAATTTAGCAAGCCTTCAAAGGCTAGGATTCCCAGAGAAATCAGGAAGTAATGGAGGAAAGGGTGAAGAAAATTCTGAAGGGTTGACCTGTATCAGGGAGCAGAGAGATAAGAGTGGGCATGGTGTGTTTAAGAGAACAATACTTGGATGGCTGCTCAAATAAACAGATTATAACAGACTGGATGACAGGTTAAGAGATGAGCATGTACTGTGTTAAGAGGAGAGTTTGCACAGGAGTATACCTTCTTATTGTGGAGAGTTTTAAAAGACTAAATTTGTAGCTGACTGGCCATCTAGTCTTCTGTATGAGCCAGCAGTTGGCAAACATTTCCTGCAAAATACTCCAGGCTCTGTGGGCACCTACAGCTTCTGCTGCATATCCTTCTGTTTATCAAGGATATATACATCCATGCATGCATTTTGTACAATGCTTTAAAAATGTAAAAGAATTCTTAGCTCAAGGGCCTTACTAAAAACAGGGCCCAAGGTCAGATGTATTGATAATTTGCTGACTCCTGATCTTTTCTATCCAGATATGGAGACTTGAAAGAATAAAATGTATTTTAATAATATAGAAATTAATCATAAATAATTAGCAAATATGCTAGAACCGCATTAACACTTAATAAATGAAAACTAAGAAACAAAACTAAGTACAGTCATGAGCTGTGTAACGATGCTTCTGTCAGCGACAGACTGCTTATATGACAAGTGGTCCCATCAGATTGTAATAGGTTATACTATATAGCCTGGGTGTGCAGTAGGCTGTTCCATCTAGGTTTGTGTAAGTGCACTCCATGATGTTCACACAGCAATGATAATAGTGACACGAAGCTCAGAAAGTAGCCCAGTCATTAAAAGAAGGAGACATGACTATATTCTAAAGTCAACTAGTAGAGTTATGTACTTGAGGTTAAAAATTTGATTTGCAAGCCAACCAGGAAAGTGGTAGGTAAGAGGCCTGGATCCCGCATGGCCTACAGGTAGTTTGAGTCCCATACATGGTGAATATATATTTTCCATTTTGATTTACAGGGAATGTAAAATAATTTATTTTTCTTTCATTATATATTACCTACATTTTGTTAAAAATTTAGAAAATTAAAAATCATCTATGATCTTATTATGCCAGATAATACCTCTGTTAATATTACGGCAATTTTTCCTTGTTTTACAGATAGGTTAAAACTGAATAGATGGGGGCCAGCAAGTGGTGTGGTAGTTAAGGCACTAGATTCCCACATGGCTAACCATGGTTCGAGTCATAGACCCTGTGGCTTGAAAATCACATCTAGTGCATGTGCATGTGCATGTGTGCCCAAAATCTCAAGAGGAGACTGTAAGAGAAGGGGTTGTAGCATGGCCAGCCTCCTGTGGGGGTGATTTCTCACTTTCCCTCTCCTTGTCTCTCTCCATCGAGTGCATGCACTCTATAGCAAAAATCTAAAAAAGAAAAAAAAAAAACCTAAATGGATGTATTATATTTTATGGTTATAATTGAAATTATACAAGTATTTCCATTTTGCCATCTTTTCCATCTTTTACTCTTTAAATGTTTTAATGAATACAATTAATAGATTTCTAAAAATGAAATTACTCTACTAAAGTGTTTAGCATTCTTTTTAAGTTTTAAAATGTTATTTCCAGTATTTAAAATATTTTTCCATTTTCCACTTTCATAAGCAGTTATGAAATTGCCTATTTGCAAAAATTGTAATTTCTTAGTTTATTTGGCAGTATTAATGAGTCATATTATTGTAAACCTTTGATAACTATAGGAACAATGATATAAATGTGCATTTCTATTGTTATTAGTGTCATATAAGCATTCGTTTGTCTTTTCATTTTTAGTTAAGCATATTATACTCTCACTTATATTTTGCAAGCCTAGTATTTTTATCAATTATTTTTGTGAGATATTTTCATGCTAAGGATATTTATCCTTTGTGATATTTCTTTTATCACATTCTCAGGTGGAAAATTGCTTTTTAATTTTTGTTTTGAATTACACAAACTATATAGTAATTTCAATAGAGTCAAATCACTTTCCTTGTAATCTCTTCCCCTGAAATGAAAGCCATACACAAAAATAAATCAGATTTATTTATCCTCTTCTCCCACTACGTTTCCTCATTTTATGGTTTAAATATTTACAATCATGTTTTCAACCAATCTGAGATTTATTTTTGGTATAGTATTCTTTTCTAAATTTTTTTAAGGTTTTTGCCATAGGGCATGTGGTTTTTTTGTTTGTTTTTTGTTTTGTTTTGTTTTGTTTTTGTAGGAGAGAGACAAAGAGACAGAGAAAAGAAAAGAAAGAAATCACCCCTCAGAGAAAATGGCCATGCCCCAATCCCTTCTCTTTCACTCTCCTCTTAGGATTTTGGGCATGCACATACATGTACCCAGTGTGATTTTTCAAGCCACCAGGTCCAGGACTCGAACTGTGAGTCACCCATTTAGGAGTCCAGCACCTTAAACACTATGCCACCAGCTGGCCTGGCCTTGATTTTTAAATGTCGCAGATTTTCATTTTCTTATCTTTCTTTGTAGATGTTGAAGTAAGTAATTTGAAAAGGCAGTGTCAGAAACAACTTTTTTTTTTTTTAAAGGAACCTTTATAAAGAGCTGAGAATTTTATCCTTTGAAAGCAGGCCACTACTAGTTTATATCAATGACTTGACATCATTATAGAGAAATGCACTTTAATTGCTATGAAATGGGAGCATGGAAGTCAACTGAAGGTACTGTCAAGTCATTAAAATGAATTTGTTTGTTTTAGGGCAGTTTCAGAACAGTCCTGTTTTGTGCTGCTTGAAATTATTATCTGACCTCTGATGACCATACTTGCTGAACTTGGCTTTTGCAATGCTATTAAAATGCAGGTTACATTCATGCAGTTAATGATAGGGGTTCTACGTTGAACTCAGTTTGAACATAGAAGGGGCTTTTGTCCACAGATTCATAGATCCAGGGACGATCATTGAGATGCACAAACAAAATGTTATTATTTTTGTCTTATTTGTATCTTTGACCACATATAATATTGAATGCAATGCCTGCAATTATTCTTCATTAAAGATTGCACTGAGAACCCCAGAGCAAGTAAATTACAGGCAGAGTAATGATTCTGTCATTTTGAGGGAGTTGACTTCTTTATTTGACTTAGGTTATAATGTGCCGTTATCTGGGTAAGGTCATAGCAAAATTATGGCTAACAAGGTAAAGATTAGACCTCCTTTATGCTTTACACAGTGCCAAAATAATCTTAATTGTTAGTTCACCCTGAGCTTTCTAGGAAAACAAGCTATGTGAGGAGATATTTTTAAGCCGTAGACTGAAGTCTCTTGGGCATATCGCATCTAAGGCATTTATACAAAGCCTCGGCAACCTGGGAAAAATCAGCTTCACAGTTGACATCTGGTTTCTTTGCTCCAGTATCTCTCTTCCTGCAGATGTTTCTAGTACTAAGATTTATTCTGGTTATTGGTCATAAGCTCCTCCACAAGGAGTTATGTTTAGGTTTTGAATGTTATAAACTTTTTTTTTTATGAAAGTAGAAGTTACACAAATAACCCATAGACTCTGGGATTCCATTTAGTCTGTTGGTCAGTTTGTCATGAAACTGTTCAAAGCTCGTTTGAGTTCTAGATATCTTTGTGAAATCAGGAACGAGGAAGACAAGATCCATTACTAATTAGTCCCCTTTTTCTACAGGTGGGACATATGCAAATCTATTTTGATTTACCAAAGGTAAAAACAAGAAAGTCTATTTAGAGATGGGGACAGTACTTTCTTCTATGTGAAAGATTTAGAAAAGCTTATATTTATTTAATTCCTTTTTGCTTCCTAATCTTATCAATCTAACCATGTTGTGAATATTCTAAAGAATTGCTTTATTGGTGCCTGCAGGTGGCATAGTGGCTAAGGCACTGGAATTCCACATGGTTGCCTGTGGTTCAAGTCTTGGACCTGGTGGCTTGAAAGTCATGCTGGGCATGTGTGTAAGCATGCCCAGTATCGCAGGAGGAGAACAGAGGAGAAGGGATTGCAGCTTGACCTTCCCTCCTAGGGAGCGATTGCTCATTTTCCCTCTCACTGTCTCTCTCTCTGGCAAGTACATGCACTTTATGAGAAAAAAAATCATATTATCAAATGAGTGGGAAGTTATTAAATTATAGAAATATGTGGAAATTAAGGAATATTAAGCCATATCCATAGTTTGTTAACTAAAATTTAGTCTATAATAATATGGAGTATGAGGGAGAGAAAACTCAGTATCATCCTTAGACATATTCTATAAGCCACATGTGTTATCTTATATATTCAGAACAGCACTGCCGGTATCTTACACATGCATACACACACACACACACACACACGCAGACATACACACCAAAGGGTTACGCTTATGTCATAATTGTGATATCCTTCGTACTAACCCTTTCAGTTAATCCAGTTGTGAACATGTCATTGACATGTGTCAGTTGGAATCTTTTCCCATAGTTTTTATAAGGAAAACTTATTGAAAAGGGGTATTTTTCCTCTTGATTCTAGGCCCTAGAAAAAAACACTGAGCCAGCCACGGTGGCACAGTGGTACCTCAGCACTCTCTTGTCACCCCCAGCCTTAGCTAGCCAGGAACACAGCCACACAGGGCACTCAGCATGCATGGGGGGAGTTTAGGACCTGATCCTGCTGGCTGGGCCTGAAGGAAAAATCCTGGAGTGAAGACCTGTAGGAGGGCTCTGTGTCTGTTTCTCTCTCTTTCTCTCTTCTTCATTGTCTGTCTCTTCCCCTCATGAATGAAAGAAAAGACCTTTGGGGAAGGAAAAAAAAAGAATGAAACTCCAGAGGCTCCCGCAGTCCTGGTTCTTGTAGATCAGTCACCACACTGATAGAATAAAGCCCCTTTCAAGAGAGCAGTGATGGCATACAGAGATTGCAAATACCACTTGAAGTCCTGGATCCAGTTCTTCCCCAGTTACAGCTCATAAAATCCACACTACCACCTTACTATGTAACACCGGATTAATTCAGTTTGTATGTACATTTGGCAGGAAGTAGACAATTTAATCTACTATGGATAAAAGGTCTCCTTTCTGAATCCATTTCAGGAAGGGCCCTGGAATCTTACCATCATTTCTAATGTTTAAATTCCATAATTTTTAAATCAATAATTACAACAATAATATTAGCAAGGTTTATTAAGCTCTGATTAGGTATTCTTTTCAATTTTATTTACTTTTTAGTTTGCTAAAGTATGTGTGTGTGTGCTTGCTTGAGAGATACAGAGAAAGAGAAGGTAAGAAATCGCCCTATAGGGGAGTTGGCCAAGCTGCAATCCCTTGTCCTCCATTCTCCTCTCAGGATTTTGGGCACACATGGGTGCCTAGTGCGTTTTTAAAGCACCTGGATCTGGGAATCAAAGAGCACAACTGGCCATGTGGGATCCAGCCACTTTAACCACCATGCCACCTGCTGGCCCAGATATTCTTAAGTGTTGTAATACCCTAACGTTAAAAGATAGATCACCATAATACTTTGGGTTGTCAGGGAAGTCATGATGCATTTTTGCATAAAAAAAATACGTCACAACTTTCCCGGCAACCTAATATATGTATTGCACCAATATGAAGTAGAAATGTAGTATTCAAACTTCAATTTGTATGATTTCAAGGATGTGTCCTTAACTCCCTCACTACCTTGCTTCTATTCCAACATCCCTACTGTGTGCCAGAACTGTTGCCAAACACTAGGAGTGCAGAGTTAACATGATAAACAGGTCTCTCCTTTACAAGGCAGGTAGTCTAGACAAGGATACAGGTAAATCAACGGATAACCCTCAGGACTGTCTTGTTCTGCTCGAACTGCCTTAACAGTATAGACTACATGACTTAAACAACAGAAATTTATTTCCTCCTAGTTCTGGAGACTGGCCATCCAAGATCAAGGCGCCAGTAGGTTTGGTGCGTGGTGAGGGCTGTTTTCTAGGTTGAAGATGGCTGTCTGCTTGCTGTGTGTTCAAACGACCTCTTCTTTTAGCATTTGTGGAAAGAGAATGAGCTCTCTGGTGTTCTTCCCAACACTAATTCTGTTGGATCAGGATCCCATCCATCTGGCCTCATTGAGCCTCTACCTCCTTTGCACAGGCTGTAGATCTCCAAATACAGGAACTATAGGGTAAGGGCTCTGTTAGGGCCAATCGAAGCCTTAACAGGACTACCTCATTAACTCAAATAGGGCCTCCTACTATGCTTTTCATGAAATGAAAATACATTTCAATATACATAGATTTCATAATTTTCTGCCACCTCTTCTATTTTACCTTGCTCAGGCTACAAGGACCACTGAAAACATCATTATACAAATTAATGCATAAAATAAGTAAGGACAAAAGACTTTATTAAATGATGGCCAGATAGCTGAACTGATGGCAAGTACCTTGGCTGGAAAATATAAAAGCACTGAGCCAAACATGTCCATCTCAGAAAGCTGAATTAAGACAAGAAAGAAATGTTTATTGCAGGATCTTGGGGGCCTGTTGCAGATTCTGTAAAATTAATGGAGAACTGACCAAATTGTCCTTCCTTTCCTGTGTCTATTATCAATTGATCGGGAGCAAAGCAAGTTTTTATGACTGAGCATAATAAAACTATGATAATGATTGAATCTATTTCCTGAAACCATAGCTCTTACAGATATATAATTTTGAAACCCCAGAGAAAAAAAATTAACATGTCCAGTGTCTATTAATGCAGCATCATATCCAGACATAATTCAGAAAAATTTTAGTCAATGCTGACTCTAGAATGCCCATGTCTAGAATAAAATCATGATTAGCCTAGTACAGTGATTCTCAAGCTTTGATTACAATCACCTGGGAAACTAGTAAGAGCAGGCCTAGTACCTATTTCTCACCCCCAAACCAATTAAACTGTAGTTCCTGAGGATGTAACCTGGCATTTTAAAAAACTCCCTGAACAATACTGTGTAGGAACTGCTGACATAGTGTTGAGAAACAATGACCTGATACAGGGAGTCTTTGAAAGGCTCATGAAAAAGGTGTATTTCGAAAAAACATGCATAGATTTCAATTTTTTTTTGTTTGCACCAGAATAAACTCATGTTTTAATTCTGTTTTCTCATTGACTTTTGAAGTTTTCCCATACAGCAGCTAATTAAATTCCTTAGTCTGAAATGAGAAGAGCCTGCCTGGGTGGATCAAAGTGAGTACAGAAATGTCACAGGAAGGGGGCAGAGCTCACTGAAGAGTTATCAAGACAAGTCACTATCAAATGGGATCAAGCAATACTGAGAGGCAACTGAGGATCTAAGCCCATGGTGGGAAGGAGTTTAGTTCCCTACATTATAAATATGAAATCTTTTAGATCATTACCATTTAAGATCATCTTTGACTATCCCTGGTAGATCACCCTAACTTTGCACCTTCACCCTATCAGCAGATATCTTTATCACTGAATACTGTTGATTTCTCTATAGCATTTACTGTACGTTGTGATTGTATATTTATTTATGGGTTCATGCAGTTATTTCCTTGAACCAGGCTTTAAGCAGTCAGAAGATAGGATCTCTTTTGCCAGAATCCACTCTGCAGAATGTGTTTTACTGAATGTAGGTGCTCAGAAAAACAATTTTTTATACTTTTATTTCTATGTTTATTTCTAAAACAAACATAAAATAGAAATTAGAAATAAACATAAAAATAAACTCGAAAAGACATGTAAGTATAGAAAAGTGAGGATCAGGTGGACCCAACTTCTCTGATGAAAAAAGCCATGACCCCAAACTGGTCTCAGGTTTATTCTTTTAAAAGGCAGAATTGGGGAAGAGGAAATGGAATGCAAAGTCAATTGTTTAGGGATATTAATTGACTAAAGATGAGAAGATAACTGGTGCAATGTAGTTCCTCTGCTCTTTTGAGGCCAGTTCTGATTAAACACATGTGACTTCCTTTAACCAGTGTTGCTCTACAGCTTCAATAACAACAGGCAGCTAGCATATTCACATGCATATTGCCATCATGGTCATGCAAATGACAGCTCACAGAACTGCATTTCTGCATGTTTAAAGGTTACTATGTTTGCTCTGATTGGGTGCTCCCTATACTGTTTGTACATAATGAGTGTCTAGTCTACAACTGACACAGGGTAGTTAATCAAGAATATATTTCGAGTCAATGAATAAAATAATTTTGCCTTATGTTCATTCTAAGGTGTCCTAGTTTACTTCTCTTGTCTCTACATCAAAAAATTAATGATGATCATAACTGAATAATTTCATTTTTTGCTACAGGGCACATGCACTCACCAGACAGAGAGAGACAGAGAGACAGAAAGCATGAAATCACCCCCCCAGGGGGGATGGCCATGCCACAATCCCTTCTCCTCCATTCTCCTCTTGGGATCTTGGGCACACACGGATACGCGCCCGGCGTGAGTTTATGCCACCGGGTCTGGGACTCGAACCGCGGTTGACTATGTGGTAGGCCAGCGACATAGACATTACGCTAACTGCTGGCCCCAATAATTTCATTTTTTGAAAAAGTATTAGTTGAGAAAAAGAATATCCCATTTTCCTATTAAATTAATCATTTTTTTGTGATAGCCAAAATAACATCCTTCTAAACATATTCATGCCATAATCCATAGAATCTATATATATATTGAGTCGTTGGAAAAGTCATGAGGCATTTTTGCATAGAAAAGCATAGAAACATATGTCATGGCTTTTCCAATGACCTAATATATATTACATTTAAGGAGAAAAATAAATTATATGGGAAAGAGGGATTAAGGTATAGAATTAAATTAGCTAATCCACTGGCATTAAAATGGGGGAGATTATTGCAAAATATTTGGGTGAATCTGGTATAACCTCATGAGCTCTACAAAGGGAAGAGAATTTCAGAGAGGAGATCATAGAGATGATGTACCCTAAGAAGGTCCAGACCTGCCATTACTGACGTTGTTATTTTAAACACTAAATTGGTGGCAATTTCTTAAGCCAACAAAAGAAGAAGAATAGAATTTCATTTGCAAGTGTGTTCATTTAGTTATATTCCTTTTTATAATACAAGACCCTTATAAATATTATAATGTGAATTAAAGTCTTTATGATTATCATCTTTGGGGAAAAAAGATCATTTTCTCTTACATTTTTGTTTGTACTTAAATTTCATATATTGTCGGTAACTGTTTTGTAATAGCTGATGTTATTGGAATATATTTGCACTTTCAAAAACATTTCCTCATAATCTTATCATAATAATATTATTAAAACATTCAGTGGTATTGATAGTGAATAATAAAGATTTCAATTTAAAGACTGTTCTAGATGAAGTCAAATATTAATTATAACATTTGTTTTCTAACAAGACACTTTCTTCTTAAGACCTCTTATTCTTTTCTTGCAGTTTTATTGTTGTATTATTGTTATAGCTCTATTTTACATTTTAAGTCCTATAATTATTATCCAGAGCCACAAGTTTGGATTTAGGAAATGAGATAAGTTGAAAGACAACTTGAATCTGTTCATTATTGTAACTTCTCAGAAGGATTACTAGCAGATTTAAGAGAAAAGAAGTGAAGAGTCTTGACTAAAAAGAAGAGTTCAGATAATCCATGAATTGTATTTCACATCACTTTTCATTTCTACACGATTTTAGGTATGCTAGACTTTAAGGGATACTCATAGACATCTAACATTCTCTTGAGTATGAGAGACTTTTCTCTCTCTTCCGTGTATCACTAAGAACCTGGGAACTTTGAAGCATGTTCATATTTTTATTTCTTTGGTAGGAAGGCTGCACATAAATCCTGCTGCACTTGGCTCCTGCTGCAGTTAGAATCTTGAAATATCATTTAGCTTTTTAGAAGGAAATATTGTGTATCTATCAGTCTTCTCTCTGAGTCTCTGTGATTTAATTTTGTTTGTTACATGCTTGAAAATAAACCTCTTTTACTTCATGAAGCAAATTTAGACTTTTAAAGATATATCAGTTTCAAATACTATAGCATTTACCCCTTTAATGTGTGTAAATTCAGTGGGTTTACTATATCCACAGAGTTGTTCAACTCTCACTAAAGGATATTTTCAATCTCCAAAATGAAACTATGCCCCAAATAGCAGGCATCCCCATTTTTTACTTCCTCAGCCTCTAGCAAACTTTAACACACTTCCTCTTTGTGTGGATTTACCTGTTGTAGATATTTCACATGGAAGCATGTAATGGAAACATACAATACATAGTCTGTGACTGATTCATTTCACTTATTAGGTTTTCAAGATTTATCTTTCTTTTTTTTTGGGGGGGGAGAGATTTTCACTGTAGGGCGCGTGCGCTCGCCAGACAGACAGAGAGAGACATAGAGACAGAAAGCGAGAAATCACCCCCCAGGGGGGATGGTCACGCCACAATCCCTTCTCCTCCATTCTCCTCTCGGGATCTTGGGCATGCACGCACACGCGCCCGGCGTGAGTTTTAAGCCACCGGGTCCAGGACACGAACCGCGGTCGACTACGTGGGAATCCAGCCATGTAGCCATTATGCTAACTGCTGGTTCCCAAGATTTATCTTTCTTGTAGCATGGATTGAGTCTTCATTACATTTTACTGGTAAATAATATTCTATTCTCTGTATATACTACATTTGTTTATTAATCAGTTGATGGACATTGTAGTTGTGTCCATTTTGGGGCTGTTATAAATAATGTTGCTATGAACTTCTGTGAACAAGTTTTTGTGTGCACTTATTTTCACTTCTCTTGAATATACACCTAGGAATGGAACTGATCATTCATATAGTACCTCTATTTTTAACATTTTGAGGAGTGACCAAACTACTTTTTCATTGTTTTTGTTGTTATTTTTGTTGTAATCATTGTTTTTTACTATTATTGCAATACTCTTGGGTGTGAGATGATTTTATTATAGTTTTAATTTGCATAGTTATAATGACTAATGATGAGCACTTTTTATATCTTAATAGCCATTTTTCTATCATCTTTGGAGAAATGTCTTTACAAATCTTTTCCTCATTGTTAATATAGTTGTAATTTATTTTTATGTTATAAAAGTTATAGTTATCTCTATATATGGGATATAAATCTCCTATCAGATCTGTGATTTGCAAATATTTTCTATCATTCTGTTGGCTATCTTTTTTCTTTCTTGATGATATTATTTACAGAACAACAGCTATTAATTTTGATGAAGGCCAATTTATCTATTTTTTTTCTTTCATAGGTGGGGCTTTATTTTATCTAAGAAATTACTAACCCAAGGCTATAAAATTTTCCTTTACATCTTTATCTAACTATTTTTATAGTTTTAGCTTTTACATTTAAGTCTATGATCCATTTCAAATTCATTTTTGTATATGGTGTAAGATAGGAGCCCAAACTTATTCTCATGCATGTGATATTCAATAGTCCCAGCAACATTTGTTGAAAGAACTGTTCTTACTCTTTTGAATGGTATAACGCCCTGTTGAAATACAATTGACTGTAAATGTGAATGTTTATTTCTGGACTCTCAATTGTATTCCGCTGATATATATGTCAATACCATACCAATACCATACCACCTTGATTACTGTAAATTGTGGTAAGTTTAAAATCAAAATGCCTTGAGTCTTCTTTGTTCTTTTTAAGATTATTTTGGCTGTTTTCAGTTCCATGCATTTTCATTTGAAGTTTAGGACCAGCTTGTCAATTTCTTCACAGTAGAGAGCTAGGATTCTGGTGGGCATTGTGTTGAATCTGTAGATCAATTTGCAGAGTATTGTCGTCATTGACATCTTAACAGTATCAAGTCTTCTCTTCTAAGGGCCTGTGATATTTTTCCGTTTGTTTAGATTTTGTTTAATTTATTTCAACAATATTTTGAAGCTTTCAGTGTACAAGTCTTATTCTTGTTAAAAGTATTCTCAAGTATTTTGTTCTTTTTGATGGTATCAAAAGTAGAATTATTTTATTAATTTAATTTTGGCTTGTTCATTGTTAGTATATAGAAATATAATTGACTTTTGTATATTGCTTTTGTATTCTACAACCTTGTAGAAGCAAAAAGATTTGGATGTTCTTTTTTTAAAGTTTATTTTTCTTTTCTGTGAATGAGATACATTTGCACACACGCACACATGCACAGAGAAAGTCAGAGAAGCAACACCTCCAACAGGCTCCTGAAGCTGCATTTCACTACCCACTTGTCAGCCCAGATCTTGGGCACATGGATATTTCTGGATGTAAACCCAGAACCTTCCCATAGGGGTCAGCCTTGAAGAGTGTTGCATTTTGCCCCCGTGTCCTTTTTCAGCCCCCACAATTTTCCATATATGTTCTACTTGACTATTCTAAATGAAATATGGAATGTTTAATACAGCTTTTACTCCTAGGCTCTCTCTTTAAATGAATCTTATAATAATTTTATTTAGTAGACAAGGTATTTCCCTAATAACTTCTGCATCCAAAACCATCAACAAATATTTTTTAGATGATGCCATACAGAACAAAATATGCGATGACAACAACAAAAGGTATCATATATAATTCTTAGTCTTTACAGGCCTCTTACCTAGTGGAAAAGTTAGTAGAGGCACATAAATGTTTATGTGAAATTTGAGGTCCCATTGCTGATGCATATAAAACAGTAAGTCGAACTCTCCACCCTGTAGCCATAGGTTGAATCCTAGCCCCAGTGGCTTAAAGAGCATATTGGGCACATGTGCGCGTGTACCCAGAATCATGATGGGTAGGAGGAATGGAGAAAGGGGAATTGAGCCTGACCATGTCCCATTGAGGGTGAGGGAGAAGAGGTACTTTCTTTTTCATTCCTTCTCTCCCTCTCCCTCTCCCTCTCCCTCTCCCTCTCCCTCTCCCTCTCCCTCTCCCTCTCCCTCTCCCTCTCCCTCTCCCTCTCCCTCTCCCTCTCCCTCTCCCTCTCCCTCTCCCCAGCCACCCGCTGCACTTGGGTGGCCAGGCAGTGCCTCCTTTCTCCCAGGGGTAGGAGTAGTGCCCTTGGAAGGCACGGGAGCGACAGTTTCCTGATAGGGAGTAGGACTCGGGAAGGTGGGTCAGGGTCAGCTGTCAGTCTGCACGTAGGGTGGGTCAGTCCAGGCCCCACCTGCTCCCCGAGGAATGCAGACACCTGGTGCTGCTGATAATGGCAGGATTCCCTTATCTTCCTCTGAGAGCCTCCCGACCAGTCAGCCCCAGAGCCTAACAATTAAGGGAGCCAGGTCCCATGCGACTGAACAAGGTTCAAATCTCAGCCCCAGTGGCCTGAAAAACATGCCCAGTTGTGTGTGTGTCCAAAATCCCAACAGGGTGGAGACATGGAGAACTGTAGCGTGACCACGCCCCTTGGCTTCCTTCCCTCCCTCTCCCTCTCCCTCTCCCTCTCCCTCTCTCTGGTGAGCACATATAGCCTCTGACAATTGATAATGAGAAAAAAAAGTAAGGTATATATTTTGCCTTTAAGATAAATCTACTTTTCCTCCTATGCTTAGAAATTCCTGTTGTTTTATTTGCTTTTGCTCAAAATTTTTATTAAATCATTCTTTGAAAGTAGGAGAATGTGTCCAATAGTTTTGATGACAACATAGTGATATAGTGCAACAGTGCAGCGTAAATGGAGACTTAACGCCAGCAAAGTGGACGTATTTATAAAGGATTAGCAATGGCTACATTCAACTTATCTTTCTTTCACTATATATTTTGAAAGGGGTTTTTAACTTATGAAACACAATTCAATTTAGTGTTGTAAAAAAATCACAAGACATTTGAGCTGTAAGACGTTTCTTTTGTAAAGTATCTCTATGTTTAGTTAATATTTCAAGCATTTATTGGTTCTTTGTTATGAATACTTCAAAATAGCGAGTTTTATTAAATGTAGTTATAATTTAAACATATATCTATAATGTAGTTATTCTTTGCTATTGCTTTCTAAATGTAGGTACCTGTTGGCTGTATTAACCAAGGATAAATATAAATCCACATTTTCGAAGCATGTATTAGATAAAGTGTAGCCACTCTAACTTGCTATTGCTGCTCCCATCCCTGCTTCACCCCCATTTACTCACCTGTCATTTCTTCTTTATTTTTTTTTCTAGAGAAGTTTTTGCTGTAGGGCATGTGCACTCACCAGAGAGACAGAGAGACAGAAAGCAAGAAATCACCCCCCTCTCCCCGGGGGGATGGCCACGCCACAATCCCTTTTCCATTTTCCTCTTGGGATCTTGGGCACACACGCACATGCACCCAGCATGAGTTTAAGCTACCAGGTCTGGGACTTGAATCGCAGTCGACTACATTGGAATCCAGCACCATAGCCATTATGCCAACTGCTGGTCCTGAACACCTGTCATTTCTAAAGTGGCTGTTCATGTCTGTACTTTTTTTTAAAGGTTTATTTATCCATGTCTTCTGAGAGAAAGAGAGAGACATAGCACCTACTTTTATGAATAGCATCCACCCAATAGGAGGTCTTGGTGCCATGGTTCATCTTCAGATTCAGTTTACCTGGATCACAGGCATGCTTGTGCTTGGCCTATACAGGGAGGCTCCAGGACATGAACCCAGCACCATCTCATTTTAGTACCATACTGCAGAGCTTTGCTGTGCCACTGTCTGGTCCCTGTTCATCTTCGTATCATTATTTTTGTCATAGTGTAGCATATTAAGTGTTTATAAAGTTTCTTGAATGAATGAATGAATGAATGACAGAGGGAACATGGATTGAACTTTCAAGGAAAAATAGATCACCATGAAAGTATTAGGTATTAAGAGGAGTTTCCAAAAAGACTTTCAGTCATAAAGAGATACATTGGACTTCCATGATGAGAGAGGAAAAGATGGGACATTTGAGTTTTGAACCAGGATATAGAAATGTAAGGAAAATAAGCAGAAAAATTAGATTGGACTACACACAAGTGTGGACACAATATCATCCTCCTGCCAAATCTGTCCTATCACTTGTTTTATAAATGGAGTTTGTGGGACCAGTGGGTGCCTTGGTGGTTGAGGTGCTGGTCTTCCACATGACTAATCACTGTTCAAGTCCCCTACCTGTCAACTTGCTTTCTCAGTTTCTCTCTCTCTCTCTCTCTCTCTCTCTCTCTCTGGTGAGTGCACATACCCTATAGTATATTTAAAAATAATAATGGGGACCAGCAGTTAGCATAATGGCTATGTCGCTGGACTCCCATGTAGTCAACCGTGGTTCGTGTCCCAGACCCAGTGGCTTAAAACTCACGCTGGGCGTGTGTGTGTGTGTGCCAAAGATCCCAAGAGGAGAATGGAGGAGAAGAGATTGTGGCATGGCCATCCCCCCTGGGGGGTGATTTCTCGCTTTATATCTCTCTATCTCTGTCTGTCTGCCTGGCGAGTACACGCGCCCTATAGCAAAAACCTCTCCAAAGAAAAAGAAAAAAAATAAAATAATTATAATAAATAAACTTAAATGAATAATTCTTTTAAAAAATCAGAAGTGGTATTTGCAATGCAGCTACCTACATCTGTGTGTATACCTGCCTGTAGTTGCTTTTGTCCTATAATGGATGAGTTGAGTAGTTGATACCAATTGTAGACTGCATGTCTTACAAATCTAAAACTATTTACTATCTACCCCTTTACAGAAAAATTTACCAACCCCTCAGAGTTTAGAGTACCCATGAAGGGAAGTAGTGGAAATAAGATTAAGGAGTTATCACAGAGCTAAAACACAAAGGATTTAAATTCATAGCTAGAGTTTAGACTAGTTGTACTTCAGGCTTATCAAAGGAACAATGTGTTGATTGTTTAGGTCACCAGGCAGGAAGATATGACCTTATAATAAGAGGAGATGACCCCCAGGAGGAACAGCCAACTGACAAAGGTGGAAGATACTGAGGACCTGAACCATGGTGGCAGAAGTCAGGGAAGGGGGGAACCAGCAGTTAGCGTAATGGCTATGTCACTGGACTCCCATGTAGTTGACCGTGGTTCACGTCCTGGACCCGGTGGCTTAAAACTCACACCAGGCACATGTGCATGCGTGCCCAAGATCCCGAGAGGAGAATGGACAAGAAGGGATGGCAGCGTGACCATCCCCCCTGGGGAGTGATTTCTCGCTTTCTGTCTCTCTGTCTCTCTCTGTCTGTCTGGCAAGCACACGCGCCCTATAGCAAAAATCTTTCCTAAAAAAAAAGAAGTCAGGGAAGGGAAGGAGGTGATGGTGGTAGTGACCCTGATAGAAAAGGACAGATGTATGGAGAAGGAAATCAGTAAAGGCACTCACTGAGAATTGGGGGGAGTGGGTGGAAAGAGGAAAACATCAATAATGACACCAAGTTTTCATTAGTAAATTACTGGAGCTAAACATTGGTCCTGCTAGAAACTGAGAAAAGCCCTGGTATTTGATGAGATTAGGCACCTCAATAGAAATGCGTGGCAGGTAACCAGGAATGTGGGACCAGAGCTCAAAGGCAGAGACTAAAGTGATGGCAGTGATTTGAGGGGCAATGATTAAAATGTAGGAATGGATGAAATCCCCGAGGGACAAGTGGCAATGATACGATATGGGAGAGAGGGACAAGTCTTCGCCCCGGGGAATGTGCGCTCCTAATGGGCACCAGGAAGAATGGTGGCGTAGGACAGGGAGAGAGTTTTATGGACAGAATGAAGCATCACATTATCCAGAAAATGATTTCAGGATGAAGGATGCGATTAATTTTATTAAATCTTATTTGAGTTTATAATGAATGTATAAAACAGATTTTAAAGAGCTCATAGTCCATTGGGGGAAAAAGCTGAATTTTAAATAGAAAATAAATGTTTTAGAGATAGAGGAATGATCTCATTATAAGATCATAGGAAGAAAAAAACTCTGAATAAAGAAGTTAAAGATTATAATACCATTTTGATGTCTCTAAAGGTATTTTTTCTGGGCAGAAAAGACCATGTAAGAAGTACTTTGGCTTTAAAAATTAATGTACAATTTATTAAACTTACAAATCAAAAATTGCCCCTTATTAAACTTCTAACTTTACAAGCTATTCATCCTTCTCTCTCCCTCACCCTGTCTTTTTTCTGTTTTAACAATTATTTTCAAGTCTTTGAATAATGTGTGGTCTCACTTAAAAAAATAAGTAAATACATTCATATATTGTAAACTACGATTATAAATTAGGTATTTGATCATCTTGTTAAAGAACTCTACTTCAGTTTTATAATTAACAAAATCCCAAGTATTTTAATAATTCTAGTAAAAGTATAAATATATGGCCCCTTAAGTATCTTTACAAGATCCTATACTATAATATATAACTAATCAAATTTCTATTTTAAGATAACATGTCCTAATTATTCAGTTGTACATTACCTCAGTTAGTCACATTGTGAATACACAAAATGTTGAAATTTACTAGTAACATAAAATCGTAATACCTCTAGCAGCAAGATATTAATATGTCTGGTTTTAAGTCTCAGTGTTTCTCTTAAATGTTTCTGATATTAATTTTAAAATCTCTGTAGGTTTGAAAGAAGCTTATCCATTAAACTAATATTTTAAGTAGGTAATCCTAAGGAATTTGGGTGGTACTCAGTCAAGATACTGCCAGGCTTTTGTTCAGGATTATAATAAAATATAAGGAGGTCTAAAAGTAATCTTTCACCTAATTCTATAACGTGGAACGGGTCCTGAGCTAACTCTAATTTTACAACCCTCCCAAACTTTTACATGACTTGGTGGCATTTTAGGTATTTTTGACTCTTAACATCCATCCATAAATAAGTGCTTCTTTTCTCATTTAACTTTAAATACCTATAAAGTTGAGAGAATCCTTTAGTTCTTTTAATATTCTTTAAATCCACATAATTATTACATGTTAAAAATGATTGCCACGTTAATTTCAAATATATGTTATTGGTCCTAGATAGTCAAAAAATAGAGTCCTTTTCAGTCTGGAGTTCTGTGCTACCCTCGTGTCAGGATCTTTGTGTGAGTAAAGTAAGAGTAGCAAGTAGGTGTGGAAAATTAGTTCTGGTTTTGAAGGTTGTTGTGTGCCACCCTGCAGAGTCAGACTGCCTCCTGTGACAGGTTTTGTGCGTGTGTAAAGGAAGATGCGTGGCGGTGATGTGCGAGATGGATTGGAGGAGCCTTCACAGGAGGCGAGGAGTCAGGAAGCTGTGTCTGAGCGAGAAATCCGAGTGCTAGGCTGACAGCTGGTGGGGGCTATGAAGGTTGGTTTTTGAGCCAACTGTGATTAGACTTTGTGACCTATGGGTCAGGAAGCTTAGAGATGAACCAGGATCAGAACAATATGGAGACGTAGGGCTTGGAGGATGGGCATATGTTGCAGGAAGCGCTCAGTTCCTGACTGCCTCACTGTCATGCTAGTTAGCCTAGCTGGGACCCCTACTTAACCACATAACTCTTCAAAACATCTTTACACTCATTTTTTTGTTTGTTTTTGTGTTTGTAGCCTAGCTGGGACCCCTACTTAACCACATAATTCTTCAGAACATCTTTACACTCATTTTTTTTGTTTGTTTTTGTGTTTGTCTTTAGTTTTTGCTATAGATTACTTGCAGTAGCTGGAGAGAGACAGATAGAAGTAGCCGGAGAGAAAGAGAGAGAGAAAGAGAGGGAAAGTGAGAAATCACTCCCCAGAACAGATAGCCATGCCACAATCCCTTCTCCTCCGTTCTCATCTCTGGATTTTGGGCATGCACACGCATACACACACAGAAACACACACACACACACACACACACACGCACATGTGTACAGTGTGTTTTTCTTTTCTTCTTCCTTTTTTTTTTTTTAATGGTTTTTGTTATAGGCTTCATGCACTCGCCAGAAAAGACAGAGACAGAGAGACAGGAAGTGAGAAATCACCCCCCATGGGGGATGGGCCACTCCATACAATCCTTTCTCCATTCTCTTCTCGGGATCTAGGGCACGCACACACACACACACACATGCCTGGCGTGAGTTTAAGCCACTGGGTCTGGGACTCAAACCACGGTCAACTATATAGGAGTCCAGCGACATAGCCATTACGCCAACTGCTGGTCTCTCCAGTGTGTTTTTCAAGCTGCCAGATCTGGGACTTGAACCACAGAGTCAGCCATGTGGCATCTAGTGCCTTACTTAACTTCCATGCCACCTTGTGGCCCCATCTTTCCACTTATTAAGGATTATTATTGCTCAGGCATAAAAAACTATATGTAAATGTATGTGTGCCTCACACGTGAATGCAATTTCTGTACTTTCTGTCTTAGAGGCTTCTGTTGAACTCTAAAACCGACAGACAGCAAACAATGTTATCGTAAGTTTTTGGAAATACTTTCTCTGAAAAAAAAAAATGTAATGTTAATATTAAATAATTTCTCTAGGAAATGTTTTTATCTCTTCTTTCTGATCCTGTACTCTTAGTTTTAATAAATCTTGGTTGATAATTCTGTATTCTCTTGGTTGCTTGATTTATGTCTTCCTCTTCCAAGTAGGTGCTTTGTATTTTATGTCTTAAATGGAGGAGCAGGGCTTTTATTATTTGGTTAACCCTGCCCAGAGGAAACAGATTATGTAATAGTCAGGACTTTTAGTCCTCTCTCAAGACTCTTATAGATATGGATAATTATTTAGATAATGATAATATTTCAATTTAAATTGCTTTGAGTGAAGCTGAATTTCTTTCAGGTATTATCTGAAACAGATTGGCTATCTTTTGTTTCTGTGTCTTCCTTATTTTTTTAGAGAGATTTTTGCTATAGGGCACATGTCAAAAAGACAGAGAGTGAGAAATCAGCCCTCAGGGGAGATGATCAGGCCGCAATCCCTTCTCCTGTGTTCTCCTCTCAGGATTTTGGGCACACATGGACACATACCTGGTGTGAGTTTTAAGCTACCAGGTCTGAGACTCGAACCGCAGACGACTGCATGGGAGTCCAGCTACGTAACCATTATACCATCTGCTGGTCCCCATATTTCGTTTCTTATTGTAGTAGTCTTGTTTAAACAAAGTAAGAAATTCTACAGTCAACATGTATTCGAATCCTATTGAGTCTTCGGAAAAGTCGTGACACATTTTTGCATAGAAAAACATAGAAAAATACATCATGACTTTTTTGACAACCCAGTATTATGTGCCAAACACTATTTTAGGCATAAGAAACATAGTACGTACAGAATACACAAAAGTAAACAAAAACCCCTACCCTGGGGGCCATGGGGGTGGGAGTGTCCATTTTGGTGGAGGCAGAGACCATGTGTGTGTTTGTGTGTGTTTGATGAATGATACTTACTTGATGATAAGTGCTTTAGAGAAAAACAAAGCAGGGAAGAGGGACACAAGGGAGGAGGACCAGGGAGAGTAGAGGGTCACAGGATATTTAGGGATGCCTCTGAGAGAAGATGTAGGTATTTGGAGAAGATTGGAAGGAGATGAGGGACATAAACAACAGTGATAGAAGAAAATACCTCACAGGTATAGGAGACAGCACAGGCTGCATTTCTGAGGTGTCTGGGCCGAGTGTTCTTGAGGAACCAAAGCAGGAAGGTCGATGTGGCTGCCTCTGAAGAGAGCAGCCAGAGAAATAAGGGGGAGAGGTCAGGCCACACCAGACTTAGATGCCATTTTAAAGATGGTGTCTCTTCCTGAGTGAGATAGTGAGGCACTGAAGAGTGTTGAAACTCTGAGTGAAGTTATCTGACTTATGTTTTTAAGGGGATGAAGATTACAAAATAAGTGAGAAAACTAAGGCTTAAACCCAAGCAGTCTGTCTCCACATCTTTCCAGCATGGCCAACATAATGAGGGAAGCAACATTAGGGAACTGGAAGTTTTGGAATATTTGTCTTTTGATAGTTCCAAGCTGTGTAGTAGGGTTTTCGGTGAGTATATTCACTGTTCTGGGTGACATAAATACAGAATATCTGATATTTCTACTTCACTATTGCTTCAAATTTCTCTTTAGATTTTTGCTATAGGGCACATGCACTCACCAGAGAGACAGAGAGAGAAAAAGTGAGAAATCACCCCCAAAGGGAAATGGTCACACTGTAGTCCCTTCTCAATTCTCTTCTCAGGCTTTTGGGCACCCACACACACTTGCCCAGTGTGAGTTTCAAGCTTCCCAGTCTGAGACTTGAACTGCAGTCAGTCGAGTGGGAGTTCAGTGCTATAACCACTATGCCACCTGCTTGAACTTCAGTCAGCCATGGGGGAGTCCAGTGCCATAATCACTATGCCACCCGCTAATCCACTCATTCTATAGTCTGAAAACTTTGACCCATGTGTAAAGAAAGCCAGAAATATAAAAGACTTGTGATTAGCTTCCTTTGAACTATTCTAAAATAATGTTAAATAATCTCTCTCTAGAACATTGTAAAGTTTATCTTGTAAAATATAAGTGCTAAAAAGCAAACATAAATATAACTAGTTTCTTATATTTGCTAGTCTTACCACAAGGTTCGAAGTTTACATACACAATTAAAGTTGAATACTGGAACAAAATAGATTCCTGCATTTTCATTCTGTTGTTGGTTGGTGGAGTGAAGAAAACAGAAAGGAAATGAGTGAAGTGTTTATTATTTTTTCTTTTTAAGTGCCATATTATTCTTCAATATGAGTTTTTGAGATTGATTCTACTTTGGGCATGCTGCAAAGTTTGAATTACTCTAGAAGGGAGAAAATTGATGTTCATTTCCTTTAAGGATCTCTTTGCTTTAAAAAATCTTGGCAGCAAAATGTCAGCTTTTGTGTAGGTGTGGCCTCACGTAATACAGACAATTACAGTGTCCCCTGAAGCGGTTACTATCTTGGGTAATCACTTAGGTCCATCCATTGTACTTTTCCCTGCATAATTTTACAAAGCATTTTTGAAATTTGTGCCCACCATGCATAGGAAGGGAAAGGATGCTATCTTAAGTATTATAGACTCTTTAATTTTGTTAATCTAATCATGCCTACCCCAATGGCCATAGCCACAGATCGAATGTGGCCACAAAAACCAAAAACCAAACAACGAAAAACCCTTTCTGATCAAAGTGCTTTATTTATGTAAAATGAAACTCTTTCTCTGGAGGTAGACATTGCCTATGTATTTCCATCTCCCAAATTCTTGCCTTGTCTCTGCTCAAAGTGAGTTACTCATATCCCCATACCATACCACCTGGGGATTTTGTGAGAATTACAAATCTCTGAACATGCAAATCAGAACATGGTACAAGTAGAGCACCCTTAATATGAAAATTTTAAATCCAAAATGCTCCAAAATCCAAAACGTTTTAAGTGCCAACATGAAACCACAAGTATAGAATTCCATATCTGGCCCCATGTGACAGGTCACAGTCAAAACACAGGCATACAAGACACAGTTTATTCAACATGCCAAGGAAAAAAGACCCTCCCCGCACCCTAACTGTGATGTATCTTCCCCTACTCTTGCAGATTCCCCAATGCAAGCACACCCAGCAAGTGTAATACAATGCACCTGTGTGTAAGAGTACCTTCAGGCTATGTGTATACAATTACATATATGAAGCATAAATGTACTTTGTGTGCAGGCTTGGGTCCTTCCTCAAGATATCTCATTATGAATATATGCATATTTCAAAATCTGGAAAAAATCTGAAACATTTCCTGTCCCAAGTATTTTGGATAAGGGATACTCACTCAACCTCTAGCAGGTATCTGGGAACAAAGCTTAGCAATACAATCATATATCACTCGATGACGGGGATCTGTTCTGAGAAATGGGCCTTGAGGTGATGTCATCGTGTGAACGTCACACACGGAGCGCGTTTACGCAGATTCCGAGAGCCTGCTATGCTCATGGGCTCTGTGCCAGCCTACCTCGGTAACCACAGTCTGCCTTTGACCTAAATGTTATGTAGCATATTGCTTTTTACCTTGCAATAATGTTACGTGTTTATAAATTTGGGAGCCGTCCACGTGGAAGATGTGTAAGGGCTGTCAGTGATCATTGCCTCTAGGAGCTGACACATTGACGATGGGGGCTCTGTTAGGGCTCTAGGATAGGGTACACAGTGACAAATGGGGAGAATTACAAATATGACGCCTGGATTTCCCAATCTTTTGCCTACTTGTTCCAAGTAAGGAAAGCCCAGAGGTAGATGAGGAAGTAGCTTCAGGTTATTGGGAAAACACAGGACTAGGAGTTTAGCCATCACTACCCTTTTAGAGAACAGAGGACCCCTATGGCTTTACAGATTTCAAGAACATTTCAATAACTAATCTCAGGAACCAGTTTAGGGACTAGAGGGACCTAGCTCAAGCTCTCCGCTGTTTCACGTCAGAGATTGTATTACTGGCTACGTAGGTAGTTCCTACTATGAAGCATTTCATAGTTTAGGTTTCACTGTTCATTACTTTTGCACTAACATTCATTTTTTTTTTGATCACATCTGGTATTTCAAGAACATTTCAATAACTAATCTCAGGAACCAGTTTAGGGACTAGAGGGACCTAGCTCAAGCTCTCCGCTGTTTCACGTCAGAGATTGTATTACTGGCTACGTAGGTAGTTCCTACTATGAAGCATTTCATAGTTTAGGTTTCACTGTTCATTACTTTTGCACTAACATTCATTTTTTTTTTGATCACATCTGGTTTGATTTTCGCATTTCATAGTTTAGGTTTCACTGTTCATTATTTTTGCACTAACATTCATTTTTTTTTTTCACATCTAGATTGATTTTCCTTTCCTTACAAGATGTCAGGTTTTCTACCTTTTCCTACTTGTTTAATGGCACTTTCCTGTCTCCTTTTATTAATGTTCAGGTCTTTAATTTGCCGCCCTGTTACAGCCATAGAAGAGGAGCTTGATTCATTTGCATCAAAGAAAGGAAATAACACAACAATCTCTTTTGGCCCTTTTTACTTTCTTTTTCTTTAAATATAAATTGAAATTATTACAAGACAAGCAGCCATAACCATAACTGTAGTTATGGAATATATATATTATATATGAATAATACAATATAATTATGTAGTTTTTAAAAGAAATCTGTGGATTAAAAAATACTGTTAAAATATAAAGAATATATTTTATTTTAAAAAAATTTTATTGCCAAAGGGCTTATGCAATTGCAATATGTGTGTGTGTATGTATGTATGTGTGTATATAGACGTATGTGTGTGTGTGTGTGTGGTGTATACACACAAAGAGAAAGAGGAGGGCAAACACACCCCCATGGAACATGGACTCGCCACAGTTTGTGGCTTATCGGGATTTGGCTCACTCACACACACGTACCAGGAACATGTTTTTCAAATCACCAGGGCTAGGATTTAAGCCACAGTTGGCTATATGGGATTCAGCTCCTTCCACACAGCACTTAACCACTGCACTAAGGGGCTGGTACGAGAACATATTTGGTGCCTTTCTGTCTTTTTAAGGAGAATTTTTGCCTTGACAGTGAACATAAATTAACCAGTATATCTACAGCACCTGGCCCACACAGTGGATGTCTGATAAATATTGGATGAATGAGTGAGTGAGTGTGTAGTTAGGTCATTAAATGAATGGATGGTACTTTATTTTTTCCAACCTAATGCAAAACAGGAAAAGAGTTAGTGATATTCAAATTTTTAAATTTTTTTAAGCCGAAGAAAATACCTAGCACTTAACTGCTGCACTGGAACCAGCTCATAGAAAGGTTATCGTAATGAAAATATTTCTCCAGTAAATTCGTATAGCCAGACTAGCAAAATAGTATTTTCACATCCTTCCGTACGTCTGTGCACTTGAGGTGCCTTTAAAGATCAGCTGTCTTACAGATTCTTAGGGGTTGAATTCATCACAGTTGAGAACCTCTTTCTGTCCTAATACTTCTTTGGCCAAGCGTGTATAGGTGTTTCTTCCTATTTTGTATTTCTGTATAAGGAAGGTAGAGAATCGTCTGTTTGTAAAATTTTACCATGAAAAAGGGAAAAATAAAACATGTGCATTGAAAAGGAAGGGATGTCATGAACTACAAATTTAAGTCTCAAGCCTCAATTAGTTTTGCCGGTCTAACTGGATGAGATGGCATAGTGGTTTAGGTGTGGGACTTCCTCATGGTCCACTGCGGTTCAAGTCCCAGACCCAGTGGCTTGAAACTCATGCCAGGTGCGTGTACGTGCGTGCCCAAAATCCTGAGAAGCATGGAGGAGAAGGGACTGTGGTGTGGTCATCCTCCCTGGGGGGTGAGGGGGGAAGGTGATTTCTCACTTTCTGTCTTTCTGTCTCTTTCTCTGTGGAGAGCATATGTACCCTAAGAAGCAAAAATCTCTCAAAAAATGAAACAAACAAAAAACAGAAATAATACTGAGTAGATTACATTGCAAAAATTCCAATGAGGTTTAACACTTGAATGGCTATGTACTTCTTTCTAGACTATTCTTATAACAATTCTATATACGGGAGGGGAATCAAGTCTAAGCTTCTAATATATCTGTAACTAAGTATATAAGCTTATGGCAACATGAAGACCTCAAACATTTCTTTAAAATTAGTAAATTCAAGGCCAGTGGTTAAGGATTCTAGATCCCATATGATCGACTACGCAGTTCGAGGCCTAGATCCAGTGTGTGTGTGTGTGTGTGTGTACCCAAAGTCCTGCAAGGAGACAAAAATGAAAGAGAATGGACTGTGGCATGACCATTCTTCATAAAGGGTGCTTTCTCACTTTACTTCTCCTTTCTGTTTCTGGTGAGTCCATGCACCCATAGGTAATTTAAAAAAAAAATTAGCAAAATCATAATATCACCAATGCTAAAATATGAATTAAGTTCAGCCTTTTAAATGAAGCATTTGAAGCAACGAGACACTCAAGAGTTAACAGTGACGATATAAATCTCCCTACTATAGGAAAAATACTACATAATGGATAATTAAGGCAATAAATATTAGAAGAAAATCCTTTTCCTGCCTATTGAGAATATGCCCTTGAATTTACGTAAAACATTTCAGTAAATTGTAACTGATGTGAAAAACAAGCACTATCATAAAGACACCATCTCTTCCTTGGAACCTCTTCTGAGTGTCTCAACTAGGAAGAGTTTCCATGATGGTTGGTTGGTTTGGTTTGTCTTGTAAAAGATCTTGAACATTGACTGCAGTATTTATCTTAATTTGCTGTTACATACAGTTCTTTGATCAGCCCCTCCCACAAGACTGTGCCCTGCCTTTTGAAAGGAATTATTTTCCAAATTATAGTGTTTTGTTTGAAGTTCATCATTCTTCTTAAATGGATAGTTTGAATACTAAAATTCTATATAGAATGAAAGATGGTATAATAGAACAATCATACTTTCCCTAAAAGTTAATTCTGGCTGAAGTTTTCTCATTTTTAAGGTGAGAAAATAATGATAGAATTATTGTAAAGATATATCTGTGTGTGTATGTACATATATACTAGAGATTGGCTGGTATAATGTATATATTCATTATATATGTGTATATAATGTCCTTTCTTTCTTTTCTTTCTTTCTTTCTTTCTTTCTTTCTTTCTTCACACATACACATATATGTACACACATCTATACATATGACCCAGCAATGTCCTTTCTTTCTTTCTTTCTTTCTTTCTTTCTTTCTTTCTTTCTTTCTTTCTTTCTTTCTTTCTTTCTTTCCTTATTTATTTATTTATTTATTTTTGGAGAAGTTTTTGCTATAGGGTTTGTGCACTTGCCAGAAAGACAGAGACAGAGAGACAGAAAGCAAGAAATCACCCCCCGGGGGGATGGCCATGCCGCAGTCCCTTCTCCTCCCTTCTCCTCTAAGGATCTTGGGCACGCACACACACGTGCCTGACGTGAGTTTAAGCCACCAGGTCCATGACTCGAACCACAGTTAACTACATGGGAGTCCAGTGACATAGCCATTAAGCTAACTGCTGGTCCCCACAATGTCCTTTATTTAAAGCAGATACTCAGTTAAATTTAGTTCTTCTCCTTCTATTCCTGATATCTTAACAGAGAGAAAAATAAAAAGAAATGAGCTGATATTGTAGCTTAGCCACCCCAATTCACCCTGTTGGAGGAAAAAAGACTACTATCCCGGACTTGAAAAAAGCCTTGGCAAATACAAATTTGTAAATAGTACAGACACACTGAAACAATGATAGGTTCCTGCATCGTAACTGTTTATGAGTGAAGGGAGCGTGGAATAGAAGCATGGGAAGGACATACCCAGCTCCACCTGCATTGCCCGTGAACCTAGAGATGAACTGTGGGAGGTCAAGGCTGCAGCCAGAGAAGAAGCCCCCGGAGCTCCCTTCAGGCAGGAAGAAGGTTGTACAGGTGCGCCTCCACAGTGCTGTCCCAAAACACAGTCAGGTAGAAGCTAAAAAGCTGGTTTCAAACACACCACTGCAACCTCCAGTCATGACACAGCCACTGAGAGAAAACTGGATACCTTTCCCCTGGCGAGGAGGAATTCTGAAAACAGACACTGAATTCAGAAGAAATTGGGAGTTGAACTAACTAAAAAATATTTGTTTCTTTTTATTATGTTTTGCTTCAAATGGCATTTTAAAAGACTTGGCTAATGTATAAGCATGTGGTATCAGCATTTGAGTCAAATGACCATGTTAATATTCTGTTGTTGAACTAAAGGAGGTTAAATTCACTTAATGAACTGAATAAAGTCACTATATTCAGTTGACGATTGGTCTGGAGATCAGATTGCTGATTCTGGAGACAAAACCTAGATGGGATTCCTCCATTACACAACTTTAATCAATAGCAATCTGTCAATATTATAGGCATAAAAGCTCATAATGTGCTTTGAGTGAATGGTTGAAGGGTTGGATGGATAAATTAGAGGACATTATTCTCTTGAGCTTGCTCAACTTTACCCTCCCTAGTAATTGAACTTAAATGACGTATAACTAAGGCCCTCTAACCCCGGTAAAGTATGTCTACACACAAAGTTTCCCAAAATTTATTTTTAAGATTTGCACTTCCTGCCAAGACCATTTTTTTTCATATAGATTTGGAATCTTTTCCCATCATTTCTTATTGGCATATCTTGAAATGATGTTCGAGTTCATTGAATTTCTTTCTTTGAGACACAGAGATACAGGCATCATGAATGTATTCAACAGCTTAATCTTAGCGCCATTTCCAGTAACACACTGTTAAGATGAGGCAGCACTTGGACTGATGTAAACATAAGAAAGTTTCACAATAATCACAATAGAATCAAAATTATTAGACTGTGCACTTCAGCCACCTCTAAATAGAGTAGTTCTATCCCCACCAAATGACAGCTGGGTGTCTGGTGCTTAGAGTCCAAGACATCAGGACTTGTGCTAAGTTC
>NW_006159723.1:1179470-1180629 GCF_000334495.1 Tupaia belangeri chinensis
ATTCCTGATGCTGTTGGTGATGGACAGGTGGTAGCCTGCCTCTTGCACAGAACCAGCATTGCCCTGAGATGGCCACCATCTTGCAGGAGAAATGGAGTCTAACTGCCTCAGGCGCTCCATCTGTTCCAAGAGAGTTGACTTGCACATAACTCTGAGTTTCCTCACCTACGTCCTTTTTATGATATACATTAAACAAAATGACACTCTCTCCTTTAGTATCTGTTCACATTGAACTGCTAATTATACATCAGTGTTTTGTGTTAGAGTCAAACTTTGCCTTCATTATAAATATTCGGACTTACGCTTACAGAAGTTTGAAGATAGCTATTTATGTGAGTTTCAAGTTCTTTTTTAATTTACCCAGTGTTTATGTTTTCTGTGCTTAATTTTCATGTTTTTCCTCTATGCTATATGAATAATGGGCTCGTTCAAATAAGAAGCAGTTTTGCTCTCTTTAAATACTAGACTCATCTATTTCTTGACTGAATCTTTCTCAGTGATCTCAATGATTTCCTATCATTTTCTTTCAAGACAGATATAGTATTCATTTTATTAAGTGTGAAACAACATGCTCTCTTTTGTCAAAAAAGTTGTAACATAACAACAAACCTTTTAGAAAACTGAGTAAAGCTGTTTATAAAACGATAAATCCACTGTATATATTTGTTAGTTATAAGTCATCACTTACGACCCTGCAGTGTTTTGCATGGAACTGTGGTAAATTTGGTTACAAAGAGGCTCTGTAGGTAGGTGATTAACCATTAGTCATTTAGCTTAAATGACATAACCATTTTATAAAAAAAAATATTTAATTTTATTGAGACCAGCAGTTAGCGTAATGGCTATGTCGCTGGACTCCCATGTAGTCGACTGTGGTTCAGGTCCCGGACCCAGTGGCTTAAACTCACGCCAGGCACATGTGTGTGCGTGCTGAAGATCCCGAGAGGAGAATGGAGGAGAAGGGATTGTGGCGTGGCCATCCCCCGGGGGGGTGATTTCTCGCTTTCTATCTCTCTGTTTCTGTCTTTCTGGCGAGCGCATGCGCCCTATAGCTAAAAACCTCTCCAAAAAAAGAAAAAAATATATATTTAATTTTATTTATTATTTTTAAATTTACTTTAGGTCACATGACTTCACCAGACAGAGAGAGAGAAGGTGC
>NW_006159723.1:1184100-1207227 GCF_000334495.1 Tupaia belangeri chinensis
CATTCCTGATGCTGTTGGTGATGGACAGGTGGTAGCCTGCCTCTTGCACAGAACCAGCATTGCCCTGAGATGGCCACCATCTTGCAGGAGAAATGGAGTCTAACTGCCTCAGGCGCTCCATCTGTTCCAAGAGAGTTGACTTGCACATAACTCTGAGTTTCCTCACCTACGTCCTTTTTATGATATACATTAAACAAAATGACACTCTCTCCTTTAGTATCTGTTCACATTGAACTGCTAATTATACATCAGTGTTTTGTGTTAGAGTCAAACTTTGCCTTCATTATAAATATTCGGACTTACGCTTACAGAAGTTTGAAGATAGCTATTTATGTGAGTTTCAAGTTCTTTTTTAATTTACCCAGTGTTTATGTTTTCTGTGCTTAATTTTCATGTTTTTCCTCTATGCTATATGAATAATGGGCTCGTTCAAATAAGAAGCAGTTTTGCTCTCTTTAAATACTAGACTCATCTATTTCTTGACTGAATCTTTCTCAGTGATCTCAATGATTTCCTATCATTTTCTTTCAAGACAGATATAGTATTCATTTTATTAAGTGTGAAACAACATGCTCTCTTTTGTCAAAAAAGTTGTAACATAACAACAAACCTTTTAGAAAACTGAGTAAAGCTGTTTATAAAACGATAAATCCACTGTATGTATTTGTTAGTTATAAGTCATCACTTACGACCCTGCAGTGTTTTGCATGGAACTGTGGTAAATTTGGTTACAAAGAGGCTCTGTAGGTAGGTGATTAACCATTAGTCATTTAGCTTAAATGACATAACCTTTTTATAAAAAAAAATATTTAATTTTATTGAGACCAGCAGTTAGCGTAATGGCTATGTCGCTGGACTCCCATGTAGTCGACTGTGGTTCAGGTCCCGGACCCAGTGGCTTAAACTCACGCCAGGGTGATTTCTCGCTTTCTATCTCTCTGTTTCTGTCTTTCTGGCGAGCGCATGCGCCCTATAGCTAAAAACCTCTCCAAAAAAAGAAAAAAATATATATTTAATTTTATTTATTATTTTTAAATTTACTTTAGGTCACATGACTTCACCAGACAGAGAGAGAGAAGGTGAGAAAGCAAGCCTCCAGGTCAGGGACTCAAACCACAGTCAGCCATGTTAGAGTCCAGAACCTACCACCATGCCACCTGCTGGCCTCATAAGCAATCTTTTTGGCTTCTATTATCATGCTGGTACAATCATATAAACTTAGGGAAGAAAAATGTTAGTTGGGCCAGGAAAATAGGGTTAAATATTCCTTTTTAAATTTTATGTATCAGATTCAGTGCAAATTCAGACAAACTGGCTACTCCTACATCTATTTCTCTATAACGTACCATTCTGGAATGACTGGAACCAGATATGATTGGGCTGCCAGAGAGAGAGTTCCTTAAAGGATTCTGGCTACTCATTTTTCTCAGGTCAGTTAGCCCTCCTCCAGGTCAGGGGGTACACATTTAAGTGCTTGCAGGGATTCTTTATTTTGAGAATTTAAGAACATAAAAAATAAATGTGTTTGTGGAACAAGAGCATACATACATACTATATAGAGAAAGAGAGACACACACACATATATATATACACATATATGTATGTGTATATATGTACACACACATGCAGATATATGCACACATACATGTGTACTTATTACAGATAAAAATATACTAGTAAAAAACATGGCTTCTGTAAACACCAGCTTACAGTTCCTCTCCGTTAAGGGATAGCAGTCACCCTTAGATCCATTTTCTTCTGTGTGCCTCTTAAGTCAGTACTGAGATGTCTGCTTCTTATTTGGGGGCCTTTATTGTTATTTGTAGATAGGTGCTGTTCCTAAAAGCTTAAAAGGACTTTAAAAAATATTCATATGTTAAAAAAAGGAAAGCTATGTGAGAAAATTGGGGTCAAGAGTCAATAAGCTGGGACTAAGTTTTGCTATCACTCTAGTGGCCAAAATGAAGTCTGGTCAGTTATGTGGTTTCGTGTGTGTGTGTGTGTGTGTGTGTGTGTTTAAATTTATTTATGTCTTTCTTCTGTGCGTAAGTAGACTGAGAGACAGACAGACAGACAGACAGAGGGGTAGACAAGCCCCCTACCATGGGGTCTCCACACCATGATCCATCCCCCCTCCAGCCAGCCCCAGATCATAAGCACATGCACCACCAGTACATTCAGAGACATCTCTGGATGCAGACCTGGACCTTTGCCATGTGGATCAGCTTTGCGGAGCTGCCTTACCACTGTGCCATCATCCAGTCCCCTCCAGTGCATGTTAATGTGCTCAGGTCCACAGTTATTTCAGGAACTGAGAGAAATGTGTTCTGTTTTGTAAAAAACACACTATAGAGGGCATTGATTTACTTAAAGGTTTAAAATCTGGCAAAACTTCCCTATAATTTACAAAAATAGCAGTATCATTGGAGTATGTTAAACATAAGTTTTATGTGTAAGTTCCTCAGTGTTCCTAATGGATTTCTGTGGCAGTTTGCTTTAGCAGGAACAGTTTTATGCCCTGTGATCACTGAGGATGTGTGTTTATGAGTGCACTTGTGGTAGGGAAAATTGTTTGTTGTAGACATGGGGTTGGAGGAGAGGGATCTTCAAAGAAAAAGGAGGCTAAGAATCTAGTCAGTGATAAAGATTTCTCTAGCAAAATTAAACAAACAATACCTGTGTGCTATCTAGGGGGCACTAAAAATCTTAGTCTTTGCTTAGAAATATGTTGATATTTAATCTTTAATGTTAGGTATCAACATAACTGACTTATTTTTTGTTCTTCTCTTCTGTATTTTTGCTCTTATACTTCTTTGACATTTAGAACAGTCATGTATGCATACATTTTTATAGTCTTTATCCTCTCTCACATATACACACAGGTTTATATAGATGAGATCAGATAAACGTGTTTTTATCATGGAGCATTTTTTTTCCATCTTTTTTCCTTTTTCCATTCCATCCACATTACACCTCTCATTCTTAGCTTTTCACTTAAAATACTGAAAGCCTCTGTTGTTCATTTCACATTACATACATTGCACCCACATCCAGATACTCTTACATATAGTATCTGGTCATTGTTTGTTACCCTTTTTTTCAGTTTTTTGCTTTCTCGCTCAGAATTACTTCATGAAAATCTCTTCAAGACTTTAAAGTCACCAGGCATATTTCCAATTAAGTACTTGAAATGACTGTATAATGAAATCATAGGACAGATATATCACAATCTATTCATCCGTTCCCCTACTGACTTGTTTACTATTCATCCATTCCCCTACTGACTTGTTTATTATTCTTGGCTACTTCAAAAAGTGCTGATTTCATCACATGGCCCACTGGTTGAGTGAGCTGATCCAACATGGCTGACCACAGGGCAGAAATCCTGGACCTGGAGACTTAAAAAACACATTAGGCATGTGTGTATGCGTGCCTCAAATCCCAGCAGGATGGAGAAATGGAGAAGGGATTGTAGTATGACCATACCCCAAGTGGGGAGGGGTGCTTTCTGTCTCTCCTCTTCCCTCTGTCTCTGTTTCTAGCTGGAGACCACACGACTCTCTGGGGAGAAAAAAAGTGCTACAGTAAATGTCATATAATGCTCTTATATATTGAAATATATTAGAATACATTCTCAAAAATGTGATTGCTCCGTCAGAGGTATGCATAACTTTAATTTTAGCAGATATTGACAGATCGCATGCCTAAAAGTGTGTAATACTTGACATTTCCACTAACAATGAATATTAGAACTCTTTATTCCTATGAACCTGTCAGCAAAAATATTATAGGTCTTTGTAAATGTGCCTGTCTAATGGTTATAAAGAAATATCATTACCTTAATTTCTTTTCCCTACTTCTGAACTGGAGTAACTTTTCCTACCTTTTTGGCTCTTTCATTTGATCTTCTGTGACTTGTCTATTATGATACTTTGGCCATTTATTATCCTTTTTTTTTTTTTAGCCATTTGAAAGAGTTCTTTGCATACAGAAAGTTATTCTTTATGTGTCATCTGAATTGCAAATACTTTTCCCAAAGCCATTGCTTTTTTATCGACTTTTTTTTACTGTTACTGTTAAAGGTTTTAAAGATGTTTGTTTAAACAAATAATACCTTTATTTTTTTAAATTACTTTGAGTTTCCAATGTTATTTTGATAGAATCCCCCACACTCTAGATTGTATAGTCTCCTAAATATTCCTGGAAGATTTTTTTTTTTCTTTTCAAGAGAAAAAGGAAAGGTTATTGAGAGAAAGAGCACCCGGGGGTCTGAAACCAGAGGTATTTCAGCCCACCCTACGGAGAAGACTTGATGCATTTATATGGGATGGGCTAGTTCACAAGAATGGTGGGTACTTTCATTAGATGCTTTCTTTCATAATTAAGTCTTCATTCATCTATAGTTTTATTATTTCTGTGGAAAGAAGGGCTCCATTTTAATTTGCCTTCAGACTTTTAACTTGAAAATTTACTAAATAAATAATAAACAAGTCAGTTTACCCATCGAGTTTAACTACTAGTATTTTTGTTCAATATTTTTGTTAAATATACTGGAAAAAACTATTATACTTATGGATGATCTACATTTTTACTTTTCCCAAAACCTTGTTGTTTAGGATACAGTGGCTTCCTATTATGTTTTTGTTTATTTTTGAGAGAGATTTTTTTTGCTATAGGGCGCGTGCGCTCGCCAGACAGAGACAAAGAGACAGAAAGTGAGAAATCACCCCCCAGGGAGGATGGTCACGCCACAATCCCTTCTCCTCCATTCTCCTCTCGGGATCTTGGGCACGCACGCACACGTGCCCGGCGTGAGTTTTAAGCCACCGGGTCCGGGACGCGAACCACGGTTGACTACGTGGGAATCCAGCAACATAGCCATTACACTAACTGCTGGTTCCCTTCCTATTATGTTTTGATAAAGCAAGACAACTATCAACTATTTTATATTTCCCTTAGTTATAATTAGATATATATTTTTTTCTGTGTGCAGTTTAAGATTATCCAATTTCTGATAAAATATTATTGTGATTTTAACTGAAATTACTTTAAATTGATGTCTTAATTTTAAGATACTACTTGACTTTTAGTAAAGACTTACTAAATATTCGGTAGACGCTACTGACTATGACCCTAAAGATTACAAGCAATTGGATGAATATTAAGTGGTAGAGATTTTACTAAATAGAAACTTAGTTAGAAACAAATATCCCAGGACCAGCCCTGTGGCCTCATAGTTAAGGGAGCTGGATCCCACATGGATGACCAAGGTTCAAATCTTGGACCTGGCAGCTTGAAATATACACCAGGGGCATGTGTGTGCCTGCCCCAAATCCCAATATGATGGAAGATGGAAGGAAGGGACAGTGGCATGGCCATATCATGTGGGTAAGTGCTTTAACCCTCTCTCTTCTTCTCCCTCTCTCTATCTCTCTATCTTTCTCTTGATAGTACTCATGCCCTCTGGCAAACTAAACAAATGAACAAAAAGCAGCAACAAAAAAGGGAACAAATATCGCAAACCGTATTTGCACTTTTCCTCCATTGGGCAATCAGCAGTTATCTAGTGTCCAGGTCTGTGTGCATCATTTAGTGTGATTTTTTTGCTCTTAACTTTTTGTGAGGTCATTTTCTTTCCTTTACACTTGTCCTCCATGTGTTTCTGCTGACTATTCCAGAATTGAATTAGCATGTCTCCTAACTGATGGCTGCTGTAACTTATTTGATAAAGAGTTTTTCCATTAAGCTGTAAGGTTCATTAGGAGAAAGACCATATCAAATTTTCTTGTCATTGTTTCTGCACATCATAGAGTGGTGCCTGAAATCCACAAAATGCTGTGTTGAATTAATGCATAAATTAAATACTTAACATTAAAACTGCAGCAAAATTTAAATTTCTATTCTGCATATATAGAAGGCTTCGTCAACATTTCCTTTGTGATACTAAGACATTGTTTTTTCAAATGTTTTTGACTGTGACTGCCGTCAAGAATTACATTTCAGGGACCAGTAGTTAGCGTAATGGTTATGTCGCTGGTCTCTCATGTAGTTGACCACAGTTCAAGTCCCGGACCCAGTGGCTTAAACTCACGCCAGGCACGTGTTTTTGCGTGCCCAAGATCCTGAGAGGAGAATGGAGGAGAAGGGATTGCAGCATGGCCATCCTCCCTTGGGGGTGATTTCTCACTTTCTGTCTCTCTGTCTCTGTCTTTCTGGCGAGTGCACGTGCCCTATGGCAAAAACCTCTCAAAATAAATAAATAAAAGGATTACATTTCACATACAACTGAGAACACACGTATGTATTTGTATCATGAAATAATATTTACCTACATTATTTACATTGACTTCTAATGTTATTTATTGTACATACTTTATATGATTATATTTTAGTTTTAATGCAACTTAGTACCATTAAATTCACTTTGTATCCTACTAAAGGGATAAGCTACTTTGAAAACAACTGCCTCGAACATTATCTTTCTTGCATTTGAGAGAAATCAATTTAATAATAATATAATAGTACTGGCACTCATACAAAGCATACTATTTGCCAGGTACAGTTTTCTGTGTTTTACATGCATGGATTCATTTACTCCTTATGACAAAGTGTGGAGTTGCGACAGGTGACCCGTGGGGCACTGGAAGGTCGCAGGGCACAGTGGGAAAAAGTACCTTGCTCAAAGCACAGTCCGCAGCAGGGATGGGATCTGAGCTGAGTGATATGCTTTAGTCACTGCACTAACCACAGCAGTCAGCTGTCTCATTAGCTAAAGCCTGGCCCCCAGGATCACTCTACTGGTGACCTTAGCAACGATGCCAGCCAAGAGATGGGTAGGTTATAAGGGTGGGAAGTGGACGAAATCCAAAGAAGCAAAGTTAGGATGCAGAAGATTCTTACTAATTCTAACACCTAGCTATGTTCCAATACCAGGTTTCCAGGCTTAGGACACTCCACATTGAAACTCAGCCGTGCTTTAGAGCTTATTTCTGTTCTCATTCCCATGGTTTCAAAGTCTCTGATGCACTGTAGTGCCCTGGGGAGGTCAGTGATGTTTTCCTGGAGCAGTAGCAGCTCCAGGCATCAGAAAACAGCAGGGACTCAGTCTGATCCCTTGCAGTTTGTCATAGTGTCTTCAACATAAGCATGCGCTCACGGGTATGTTTGCTATAGTATTGATAAAAGTGGACTTTATGATCATTTTAGAGAGGCTCAGCCTGAATAGTCATCCTGATGTTCTGCAGTCTTGCGATTTGTTTTTGCCCACAGTAACACTGTCAGCTAATACTCTTATTATGCTTATACAATTCTGAATTCTCTGAGCGCATGCTAAGAATCTTCATTGAAGAGTCACCGTTGAAGAGCTTAAGAGCCTACAAGTCCCTTTTAAATAGCTTTATATACATGTAACTAAAAGCTCCAGGCCATTGCCTCATTTCGTCTTTCTCATTCTCATTCTCCATTTTATCTTATGTCAAGAAGTACTGTGGGAACAGTCAGTGGCACAGTAGCAAAATGCGACCCTCTGTGAAGCTGGCCCACACAGGACAGCTCCCAGAGACCTCACTGGGCATGCTCTTGTCCATGACCTAGGGCCGGAAAAGGCTGGGAAAGGGGCACGGTCTTCCCCTCAGTGCCCGGCCCTGTGTCTTGCCCCTTACCCATGCTCTGCAAATATGCTTTACTCCCCCAGTGCTTACTGAGGCTGTGCAGTTGCAGTTGGTGCTTAACACCTGGTCGATTTAAAAGGGGAAAGATTAAAGGTACCATCGTGGGAAAAACTGTATGACCAGAACTCAGAGGTCACAGAAAGTAAACTGTCTTCAGTAGTAAACGTGCACAGCCATCCTTCTGGACCCTTTTCCTTCCCAAGGAGAACTTTGTCACAGAAAGTAAACTGTCTTCAGTAGTAAAAGCGCACAGCCATCCTTCTGGACCCTTTTCATTCCCAAGGACAACTTGGAAGTTACAACACTGGAGACAGTTTTTGAACTTACATAATTTTGTGTCAGCAACTAAGTGTGTTTTCACTTCTGAATAAAAAAGTGCCTGTCCCTCCATCCTTGTCACCAAACTGTACTTAGAAGGGAGTTTTAAAAACTTAAGTTACAGATTTTAAAAATAATGGCTTTTACCTTAAAATATTTGGGGCCTCTCTGAGATTCAAAATTGCCACAATGTTAAGAAAGAGGCCGTTACTGCAACATAAAGTTTCTCTTGCAAGTTCACAAGTGCTTCCCCGGCTTCCTTTCCTTTTCTCTATAGGTCCCCTGAGCTACATTGGAAGGCGTAATTTTCTCTCTTAGAACTGTACAAATACAGTAAGCCCTAGTAAAAACAGACGGTCGGTGCGATCATTTTTAACAGCCCTGGAGATGTCCATATGCTGTTCAGTAATGTGGCATCTGCATGGCCCTTTAGCTGTGGAGTGTACTTTAAACATAAGCAATTTTTAAGCAACAAGGTGTCAAACTATTCACCCATGTGAAGGAAATCAGTCCTGTTGTACCCCTGAGTACAATCAGCGAAAACCCTTAGAGTGCTCTTAAGCACCGGCCCTCCCCAGGCACACAGCATGGTCTTTTAATGCACTTACATTATGGTGCCTCCAAGTTAAAAAAAGTTGGGGGAGGAAAAATACTCATTTCATTAACATTGGAGTCCCTAAGTCACTACTAGGCTGGTGTTTCCACCACGGAAACATGGAATTCACCTGGCTGTGGACAATGTTCCTGGATCCTACTTGAGACTGCAGAATCTGAGCTAGGCACGTTCTCTAATAAGGAAAAATACACTTTATAGAATAACCGGAAGTTTAACCAAGTTAATTCAGAGGTGCCAAAAGTAGCTCCCATTTCTTTTGTCCTCAGTCTCTAACTGAAAGTATTATACAGTTGCTCCAAGCTCTGTGGACTTTTGTTTTCCTTCTTCCTTTATCTTTGGACCTTTAGCATCACACAGATTGAGAAGAGAGCGGAGAGATAATACTCACATCCTGCTGGACACAGGATTGAAAACAGATTAAGATGTGAAACAATTTTTGCCGAAATAATCTATGAAACAATCAACCCAATAAGCAACATTACAAAAAGAGAAAGAAAACAGCCGAATCTGACAGTGTTAATAAATGATTGTCCTGTTCAGTGATGTTTTATCTGTTCATGGTTTATGGATCCACCCAATTTTAAGTATAAAAATGCATTCGTTCACCTATTCATTCATATACTTTTTATTAAATTCCAGTTTATATGCCAAGCACTGTACTAGATCACAAAAGTTATGGCAGTTAAAACAAAGTGTTCGGGACCAGCAGTTGGCGTAATGGCTTCGTCTCTGGACCCCCATGTAGTTGGCCACGGTTTGAGTCCCGGATCCGGTGGCTTAAACTCACAACAGGCACATGTGCGTGCGTGCCCAAGATCCCAAGAGGAGAATGGAGGAGAAGGGATTGCGGCGTGGCCATCCCTCATGGGGGGTGATTTCTCGCTTTCTGTCTCTCTGTTTCTCTGTCTTTCTGGTGAGCACATGGTCCCTATAGCAAAAACCTCTCAAAAAAATAAAAGTGCTCAACATTAAGGAACTTGCATTCTAGTGGTAGGAGAGAGAAACTTAACAGAAACATAAAATATCTTATGCAGGGGCTGGCAGGTGGTGTGATGGTTAAGGTGCTGGACTCCCACATGGCCAACCGAGGTACAAGCCCCAGACCTAACCACTTGAAAATCATATTGGGTGTATGTGTGTGCATGCCCAAAATGCAAAAAGGAGATTGGAGGAGAAGGAATTGCAGCATAGCCATCCACCTTGGGGAGTGATTCTCACTTTCCCTCTCACTGTCTGCCTTTCTCCCTCTCCCTCCCTCCCTCCCTCTCTCTCTCTCTCTCTCTCTCTCTCTCTCTCTCTCTCTCTCTCTCTGGTGATCCCAAGCTCCCCATGGCAAAAACCTTACAAAAAATAATATTAGTTTCAGGGAATTGGCTTATAAGATTTGGAGGCAGGCTTGGCATCTCTGAAATCTGGAAGGCAGATTGTCAGGAATAGCAGGCTGAAACTTTCAGGCACAAGCTATACTTGCAGTGCACAGAGGAAATCACTTCTCCTCCTCCTCATTCTTCTTCCAAAGAAGTTTTGGTCTTCAGCTGGTTCAACCTTCACCTAGTTGAATGAGGCTCACCTAGATAGTGTAGGGTTATGTCCTACACTAGTAATTTACTACAGACTTTAATCAAATCTTCACAAAAACATTACATTAGTCTTTGAATAATGGACTATATCCTAGTGAAGCTGATGGAAAACTGAAAGATAAAAGAAGGAGTTGTCTACCATATCGAAGAGTGAAGAAAAGCTTAGCATGTTGACTATTGGATTTAGCTACTAGAAGGAGCTCATTGTGAATTTGACTACAGTAGATTTTTTGGAATAGAACTGTATGTGTTTCCTAAGGCTGTCATGACAAATTACCACAAACCAGGTGGCTTAACACAATGCGAAATGTACTTTTTCACAGCTCTGGAGGCCAGAAGTTCAACATTGTTTTCTCTAGGCTGAAATAAAGCTGAAGGCAGGATGTGTTCCCTCCAGAGTTTCTTTGCTGCTTTTTTTGGTCCCTGGGGGCTGCCAGCATTGATAGGCTAGTGGCTACACCAGTCCACTTGATGGCAGGATGGGCAGGTATGCTCATTCAGGGGGTTCCAAATCAAGTCCATGCCACCCCCCTCAAATAGACAACATTTAGTAAATAAGGAAAAGAATTGATCCAGTGAGGCCAGCACCAGGGAGAGAAGGGAACAGAGTCCATACACATCTTGGCTGTGCTGGATAAGGGACAGCTTATAGAGGAAGAGGTCACGGTGGGGTGCATTTTAAAAACAAAGGGCAAGTTATTCATTATTGTGGAGCAAGACGAAGAAGAGTCCTGGTCACTGTCTTTGGCAGGACTGTCAGGAGACCAGCAGTCTCAGTGGTTAGCATGTCGGGCAATTTCTCTCTGTCTTGGTTTGCTGGGCAAGCAGAAAGACCGGTTTCCTCCCTCTGCAAGGGACTATCGATAATCAATGACTAGCAGGCAACAGAAGGAAATGGAGCCAATTAAAACAACAACTCTTTTTTTCTTTTTTAAATGAATTGGCTTATAAGATTTGGAGGCAGGCTTGGCATCTCTGAAATCTGGAAGGCAGATTGTCAGGAATAGCAGGCTGAAACTCTCAGGCACAAGCTATACTTGCAGTGCACAGAGGAAATCACTTCTCCTCCTCCTCATTCTTCTTCCAAAGAAGTTTTGGTCTTCAGCTGGTTCAACCTTCACCTAGTTGAATGAGGCTCACCTAGATAGTGTAGGGTAATGTCCTACATTTAATAGTAATTTACTACAGACTTTAATCAAATCTTCACAAAAACATTACATTAGTCTTTGAATAATGGACTATATCCTAGTGAAGCTGATGGAAAACTGAAAGATAAAAGAAGGAGTTGTCTACCATATCGAAGAGTGAAGAAAAGCTTAGCATGTTGACTATTGGATTTAGCTACTAGAAGGAGCTCATTGTGAATTTGACTACAGTAGATTTTTTGGAATAGAACTGTATGTGTTTCCTAAGGCTGTCATGACAAATTACCACAAACCAGGTGGCTTAACACAATGCGAAATGTACTTTTTCACAGCTCTGGAGGCCAGAAGTTCAACATTGTTTTCTCTAGGCTGAAATAAAGCTGAAGGCAGGATATGTTCCCTCCAGAGTTTCTTTGCTGCTTTTTTTGGTCCCTGGGGGCTGCCAGCATTGATAGGCTAGTGGCTACACCAGTCCACTTGATGGCAGGATGGGCAGGTATGCTCATTCAGGGGGTTCCAAATCAAGTCCATGCCACCCCCCTCAAATAGACAACATTTAGTAAATAAGGAAAAGAATTGATCCAGTGAGGCCAGCACCAGGGAGAGAAGGGAACAGAGTCCATACACATCTTGGCTGTGCTGGATAAGGGACAGCTTATAGAGGAAGAGGTCACGGTGGGGTGCATTTTAAAAACAAAGGGCAAGTTATTCATTATTGTGGAGCAAGACGAAGAAGAGTCCTGGTCACTGTCTTTGGCAGGACTGTCAGGAGACCAGCAGTCTCAGTGGTTAGCATGTCGGGCAATTTCTCTCTGTCTTGGTTTGCTGGGCAAGCAGAAAGACCGGTTTCCTCCCTCTGCAAGGGACTATCGATAATCAATGACTAGCAGGCAACAGAAGGAAATGGAGCCAATTAAAACAACAACTCTTTTTTTCTTTTTTAAATTTTTTTTAGAAAGTGATGTTTGCTATAGAGTGCATCACTCACCAGACAGACAGAGAGAGAGACAGAGAGATGGGGATGGTCACAACGTAGTCCCTTCTCTTCCAGGGATTTTGGGCACACAAGCATACATGTCCGGTGTGCATTTCAAGCTGCAGAGTCTAAGACTTGAACCCTGGTCAACTATGTAAGAGTCCAGCACCTTAACTACCATACCACCTGCTGGCCCCAATCAAAACAACCCTTAGATACTGGTTTAGAAGCTAAGCGTGTCTTTGTAATGCGTGAGTTGATTAAATCCTCTCAAGTGTATGGAAAGGAGTTGGTGGCATCATTCCATCTCTGTGTCCACAGTTAGACATCTGTAAAGACTTCGCAAGGTTATTGCTGTGTTAACTCCCATCAGTTAGACATTAGGCTCCTTCTATTATGAGGGAAATTCCTGTAAGACTCATGAATAAAGGAGAGTTGAAAACCAGACTTTCCTAAGGTTTCATCTATTAAGGTGGACTCTTGGGGCTGGCAAGTGCTGTGGTGGCTGGGGTGTTGGACTCCCACATGGCTCACCGAGGTTCAAGTCCCAGACCTGGAGGCTTGCTTTTTCATTCTCTCTCTCTCTCTCTCTCTCTCTCTCTCTCACTCACTCTGTTCGTCTTTGATCAAATTTTAAAACCAGTAAATAAATAAATAAATGAAGTTAAATAAAAGAATTCTTTTTTAAAAAAAGATGGACTCTTAAGACTATATATAATATAGTCTAGTTCTCATCTGATCCAGTTGAGCTAATCTGTGCCTCTGTTTTTACATTGCTTCTCCTTTTCTGAAATCTTCTGCTTTACCAGGAAACATTACTGGCTTAGGAACTAATAGATAACTCAGGATAATCTCCCCATGTCAAGAACCTTACTTAATCATCTCTGTAAAGACCCTTTTTTCCCTCATAAATTTATTTTAATACCTACATATGTACACAAGAGACATAGAAAAATACTCCTTCATAGGAGAGAGGAAAATGGGTGGCTGGTGGGAGGATGAATAGGCCCAGTGTTCAGATGATAGTAAGTGACTGTCTTTGGTAGCTGAATAAGACCAACACATTTAGTAGAAAGTGAAGGGCAAGGGACAGAATTGCACAGGAGTGAGCATTGTCTTCTTTTGTAGGTGAAGTTTCTCAGCTAGTCTCTTAGAGCTGCCCTAAGAACAGGCACCCTGGGTAGGAGACTTTTGGTCTTTCTTGTTCAGAGTTGCTTGATGAGATTCCTAGGGAGGAGGTTGTTTAAGACAATCACATTTCTATTAGATTGCTCAATCATTTAAATAAATTCTAGAGAGAACCCCTCCCTGTGTTTGGGATAGGAGGTGGTGAAAGAGACAAGGTTACAGAGACCTTTCAAGGCCTCTCAGCATGTTGGAGCGTCAGTGTTTAGAATAGTGTTTCCTGAGCTCAGCCTCTGTTCCTCAGCCTACTACAGAGACAAAATCTGGTTAGAAAAGATCCGGAAAGTTACCTACTTCAGAATGCTTCTGTAAAGAGAAGCAAAGAGGGCAATGGTTGAGGAAATGTTGAGATCTGGATCTCTTAGTCATACTCAGAAAACTCCCTTCCCTTACACAGTCACCCTCCAAACAAACATACATGATTTCCAGTTTTCCATTCCTTCTTGCTACAATATCTAGTCAGCTCTCTTACATGTTTAACCAAAGAACTTAATAGTAATACTGTAATTTACTGCATGGAGCAGGGGGCAGGACAGGAGCTTGAATGCATTCTGTAGGCAAAGAATATCCTCATGAGTCTAACTAATATCTGACCATCTTTTTATTCTTTTACTTCTGTATACAAGGGTAAACCTTTGTTCTCAAAAATCACAGTGAATGTGTTTTTAAAACTCTGCATACGTTTGTCCAGTTTGGCCTAAAAGTCACGTCTCTTACCACATCTACACGAGATTCCTCTTATAATGTATTCCAGAACTTAGAATTACTTTACCATTATTACATTGTTGAAATAGGTGTATTGGAGCTGCTAATTAAAAAAATTAATTCTTACATGCTTGTATCTTTACTTTTTAGATCATTTAAAGCTCAGCCATATCTGTGATGGCTAGTATAAAAGAGATCTGAGGGACAAGCAGTTAGCATAATGGCTATGTCACTGAACTCCCATGTAGTCGACCGCGGTTCGAGTCCCGGACCCGGTGGCTTAAACTCATGCCGGGCACATGTGAGTACGTGCCCAAAATCCTGAGAGGAGAATGGAGGAGAACGGATTGCAGCATGGGCATCCCCCCTGGGGGGTGATTTCTCACTTTTTGTCTCTCTGTCTCTCTGGCGAGTGCAAGTGCCCTATAGCAAAAACCTCTCCAAAAAAAAAAAACAAAAAAAAAAAAGAGAGATCTGAGGGGGAGATAAGAACTGACATAAAAGGATCATCTTACCTTTCTTTTCTTTCTTTTCTTTCTTTTTTTTCTTTTTCTTTTGGCAAGTCATGACCAGGTCTAGAAACTTTAATGTATTCTGAATGGCCATTTCTATTATGCATGGACTGACTGGCATCATAGTGATCAGGAGTTATACCTGATACAGATGTAGGGACTCAGTAAGTATTGATGAACGAATGAGTGACCGAATGGTAAAATTACTAGCGTGATCTTTTATAGTATGCTTATTATTATTATTCTGTTGCTATTAGAGCTATTTATAAGTATCGTAATTTTTAACTAGTGTGTATATATTGGAGTATCAGGAAAGTCATGACGCAGTTTTGCAAAGAAAAACACATTATGACTTTCCCAATGACCTAGTATTTAGGAATATATATATATCTTTCTTTAAGTGAGAAAACTTGAAGAGTAATTACTAACAGGATTTATTTGGTACAGCAATAATGGGATGCTCTTCAGGGGCCCAAGAGCAGGTCCATGCCACCCACCACAAATAAGTGGCTTATACACAGCAGAGATTTGTATCTCACGTGAAAGCAGAGATAGAGGTGCCTCCTTGGTTAAGTTCTGGTGAGAGACCCCCTTCACGTGGTAGACTGCAGCACCTTTACTCTGTACCTTCACATGACAGAAAGAAGGCTAGACAGCTTTCCGGCGTTTCTTGCATAAAACTATGAATCCGATTTATGAAGGCTCCCCTCTTATGCCTCGTTACTCCCAAAGGCCCTTCCCCTAATACCGTCACACCGAGGTTGGGATTTCAACAAATGCGTTCAGTGTATAATACCCTCCATAATACGTCTCACAAAGGTCCCTGTAAATGAGCCATCTTCAAGATTCACTCCAGTCCCTCCCTAAATCTCGCCCAATTATGGTTTTCTTGAGAAGCTTCCCCTTACTGCCTCCCGTGCCCACCACCAGTTCATACCTTCCTGGCACTTAATCCCATGTACCTTTGCTTTGCCGCAATTGTTGAGGTAGTTTTTACATTAGTTTTTAATTATTTGATTCATGTTTATCTAGAATCTTTTGAAGAAACATGATGTCAGTATTAGCTTATCATTTTATCTTCAGAAGCAAGTGTTTCTCATAATGTCAGTTGGGACCCATTAGTGAGAAATGAAATCAGATTAATGGGTAATGGGAAGTTTTTCTTTCCTAATGAAATAGGTTAGAACAAAGTCATTTTTTTCCAGAGAGAGTAAAATGTAATAAATATACATATTTTATCCTAAAGCTTTTTTTTTTTTTTGCGCTTCTAAGCAAATCTATTTTTGACTTAAGAGAAATGCTAAGGCAAATAAGTAAATAAAACAAAACAAGGAAGGTTATTTGGGCCACAGTTAAGGATGACTGCCTGGGTGTCACAATACCAAGTTGCCCCGAGTGATGTGCCCCTCCCCCACTGTTTGATTTTTTTCATTATCCCAAATTTTCCTTACCTAGATGACTCAGTAAGTTGCTATTTAAGTGCCTTTTTGGTAATACCACTTAGATTCTTTATTTTAAAATTTTATTTTTCATCATTATTATTATCATTATTATTTTATTTTGCTACGAGTCACACATGCTCACCAGAGAGACAGAGACAGAAAGAAAAAGTGAGAAAGCAAGCCACCAGGTCCAGGACTCCAACTGCAGTCAGCCAAGTGGGAATCCAGCGCCTCCAACCAACATGCCACCTGCTGGCCCAACCATTCCGACACTTTTAAAGTAGCATGTTTCATTTTAAAAATGATGTTATTCCCACCCCATGTTTCCCAGTCTGGTCTTCTTTAGTCTTTCGTTCTCATCAAACTTCACCTTCATCCATCCTTATATCCAAGTCACAGGTTTCAGGATAATGTTTAAAGGCCAAAGTCATAAATGGGAGTGTGGGGGTTCATAACTGCCAACACTCTACCTTGGCAAAAAGCTACAGCAAAGAGTCTTACACAGCAGGGGTCTGCTCAATTCTGCAACAAGGGGAGCAGGAAGAGCTCATGGTTTCCTGAAGACATTTCATCTAGTCTTTTCACTTATTTATCTTTATTCAACTTTTTTTTTAATTACTAGAGGGTATGTGCACTCATCAGACAGAGAGAGCAGGAGATTTCCGTGCACTCCCCCAATGGGGCATGACCAAAACACAATTCTCTCTCCGTTTCTCCATCCTGGTGGGATATGGGGCAGGTTACAGGTGCATTCTACTTCAGGAGCGAAGTATGGAGACAGCAAGTCTGGCATAGCATCATAACCACTGATAGAAAGTAAAGGAAAAATGCATTTCGGCAATGAGGACATTCATATTTATGAAACAAAACATTCAATAATATACTGTTAGCATCTTGAGCTATTTCAGGTTTCTTATCTCAGAGGCCATTTGGTAAAGGGAGAATGTGACCAGAGAACTCATTCCAAAGTCACTCACCTCTGAGTGTCTAAATTCAGTTTCTATAACAACCTCTTGCTCCCGCAAAAAAGCCCTTTATTTTTCTCTTTTCACACTGTGTATTCATACATTATACATCTGTTAATGAGTCTTGATGTAAACATATTTCCTACTGTAGATTTCAGTCAGAAATGATAAAACCACAGATATGTATATGACTGATGTGGAACCGAAGGCATTAAGGAACTATATGTTCAATTAATCAATCGCTACCTCCTCTTCCTCCCATCTGTTATGCAGTGTGGTCATTTTCAGCTGCAAACTTGTTAGAGTTTGCAAATAAAAGTGGTGCATTTCTGTCTACATTTTTTTAAACGTTAGTCATTTCTAAGATTCTATAGCTCAGATTTCTACTTTAATTTCATGCAGGTCCAGCTGATGAATTATTGAATTACTAAGTAGCCAAATAGTTGAACTTTATAATTAATACTTCTTATAAAGTTAGATTTAAGTTTTATCCAACTCCCACCCTTGCCTTAATCAGTATTAATGTATTCTTTATTAGGAGTCAGATAGAGTGTTTTATTTTAAACAATACTGGCAACTTTATTGCACTCATTTATTCCACAAAAACTAATTGGGTGCCTACTTTATGCCAGGCATTCTTCCAGGACCTGGGTGTAGTAAAAATGAATACGATAACTTCAAGGAGCACTTACTCTTAAAAAGTAGTGAATCAATTTCCGATTTCTCTATCGAGGACTTATATTATGTTCCAGGAACTGTACTCAGGTATGACTAAGACACTGTGATGAAAAATATGAACCCTCTCTGCATCTCTAACCCTGAGACAAAGATTCAAGTGCAAGTAATAGAGTTGAAAGGTGATGACAGGAAACAGTCAAAAAGAAGGGAGGAGAGAGAGAAAAAGACAGAGCCAATAACTAACTAGTTTCAAACAACTTATCACTGTAAGTAACTGGAACATAGTCCGTCTGAGAACTGTGGAGACCAGCACAGAATTCTCCTTGATTATCCCATCTGATAGATCCCACTGTCAGATTATCAGCTGTTTCCAGGGACTTTAATTCTCAGGTCCTTCTGGATTGTCCTGTATGTAGGTAATTAAGGTGCTGAGGCAAAGATGCAAACACTAATCATGTGGACATATACACACATGTTAGAAAGGTAAGGCATAGGGGGTTACAGTTAAGCCGTCAGCCTGGAGAGACTTCCATATAATGGCTAGCTCACGTTTCTCTCTGTCAATTCAATTTGCAGGAATGGTGAAGTCCCTCTTGGTATGATTTGAAACAGAAAAATTATCTTAGTCGATGGTCTCCTTTTAACTATCTTTCTCCAATATGTGAACAAGATACCTAGCTTTTTAGCCTTCTCTTTCTGTAATGTTTAGTTTTAAATCGTTGGATTACTTTCAAGTTCTTTATTTTAATTCCTCTCTATGAGCTGTCTATAAAAGTCCCAGGCATTTACGGCATACAAGTATATTTTATGTATTCACATAACTTGAAAAGATATATACTCAAAGGTCAAGAGATTATCAAATTAATAATGGCTGTTTCTTCCAGGTCTTTGGGATTGTTGTTGTTTAGTTTTTTATAGATGCCAGAGGGAGTGTAGGCCCACCAGAGGTGAAGGAAGAGAGAGAGAAAGGAGAGAAAGCACCCCCTCAATGCTGTGGGTTACACTGCAGTCCCTTCTCTTCCATTTCTCTATACTATTGGGATTTGGGGCATGCAGTTTTCAAGCTGATGTGTTTTTCAAGCTGCTAGGCCATCCTTGGTCATGTGAGCTATTGCCCCTTAACCACTGTGATATAGGGCCAGCCCAGTTCAAAGGCAAACTTAGTGAAGCTCTTTTCTTCTTTTCTTTTTCCTTTTTCCTTCTGCCCTAGGAGTGCTTGGTAGTGAAAACTGCAGTGTCCATCAATAGAGTCGGTGACCCCAGCTTTGATCTGTGCTAAGGTGTCTCTCACTTTTACCCATCATTGTTTTTGCTCCATTAGTGCAAATATCAACACGGTGAAAAAGGCAAATATTTTTGGTTTCATAGAACCCTTAAAAAGCTCTTGCAATCACACTTTCAGAACTGCTGGCTCGTAATACAGAAATATCCTAAATATCTTATGATGTACTTTCTAATAAGAAACAAATATGTCGACTTTTTTTTTTTTTAATGCTGCATGTGCCAGAGAGATAGAAAGTGAGAAATCACCCCCATGGGGGATGGCCACACTGCAATCCCTTCTCCTTCATTCTCCTCTCAGGACCCTAGGCACGCACACACACACTCACCCAACGTAAGTTTCAAGCTGCTGGGTTCAGGACTCAAACACTGTTGACTATGTGGAAGTCCAGAAATGTAACCATTATACCATCTGCCGGTCCCTATGTTGTCTTTTTTTTTTTTTTTTTGGAAAGGTTTTCGCTGTAGGGCGCATATGCTCACCAGACACAGAAAGAGACATAGAGACAGAAAGCGAGAAATCACCCCACCCCCCAGGGGGAATGGTCATGCCGCAATCCCTTCTCCTCCATTCTCCTCTCGGGATCTTGGGCATGCACATACACACGCCCAGTGTGAGTTTTAAGCCACCGGGTCCAGAATGCAAACTGTGGTCGACTACGTGGAAGTCCAGCGACATAGCCATTACGCTAACTGTTGGTTCTGCCTATGTTGTCTTTTTAAGAAGATATTAGGACTAACTGGATGACACATGACTGACTACATGAGTTGAGTCCTAGACCCAGTGGCTTGAAAAACATGCCAGGCATGTGTGTGTGCATGCACACACGCATGCCCAAAATCCTGAAGCAGAAAACGGAGGAGAAAGGATGGCATTGGACCATCTCCTCTGGGGGAGTGCTTTTTGCCTTCCTTCTTTCTCTTTTCCAGTGGCATGTGTATCCTCCAGCAAATTAAAAAAAAAAAAAAAGATATTAAATGTTCAATCCTAAACTGTTGCTTCTTCCCAGATAATCTCTTCTAGCTGTTTCATTTATTAATATATCTTAGTTATTCTTAAAAAGTGTATATTAAATGTGTAATTATTTGGGAGTAACAGGCTCATACATTGTGGGACTTCCTAAGTGGAAGAGTTTATTCTCTCATTTTCCACTTTCAAGTTTACACTGGGGTCTATTAAAAGTTCATGTGAAGAACAAAACATTACAAATAATTAAACAGACTAAAAGCATTGTGATGTTCTACACATATTGAATGCCTTTTGGAATCACTGCTACACATAAGAAAATGAAATATTAATGATGATAACGTAGAAAATGAAAGAAATGATAGTCATCAGTCATCTTAGTAGATTTCTTTTAAAAGAGCAACTGTTCAACTTGAGGATTCCACTTTGGGATTTATTAAAGCACCACACAAGTTGTTTGGGTTTTTTTTTTTTTTTCAATGTTTATTTTTCTCATGAGCAGGAGAGACAAAGAGAGAGCGCCCCCAATAGGATCTTCATGCTGCGGTCCACTCATAGCTTCAGCCAGCCCAGGAGCAGGGGCACACGTGCTCCTGATGTGCTCAGGGAGGTCTTCAGTTGCAAACACAGGACCTTCCTTGGGAGTCAGCCTTGCAGAGCACTGCCTTTCACAGCTGCTCCACTGCCTGGCCCTGCACATAAGCTAGTTTTATTCTTAGCTGGTTAATCCAATATATTCTTAGGTCAATGTTTATAATATCACACTTATTTAATGTAGTTACTATTTAGAGTATCATCTAGTTATTTATTAATGAATTAGAGTGATTATAGCCATCCCTTTTTGTTTTGAAATGTTTTTCACTGAAAGGCAGGCTCCCTTAAGTCATCAGTTGTTAGAGAATCAAGTATGGTAAAATAAAAATAAAACTCAGTAATTCAACAAATATTTCTTGAGAGCCTCTTACATGAGGCCCTTTGTTGGAAGCAATGAAGTATACAGAAATGCCACTAAGTATGCTATAATCTAATAAACATAGCTACCATGGAGTACACTGATCAAATCTTAGGAGAGTTCTAAGGAGGGAAAACTACTTGCAAAAGTTTAAAAATATGTCTTTTTTTTCTGAAATGATAATAGACATTCTTGTTTTTAGTTTTGAACAGTACTTTATGGTTTATTCAGTTTTTACATCTTGCATTATTAAATATTAAATAGTATTCAAACATTATAAAGTTAACAAGTATAGTGCAGGCTTTCAAACATATGTGAAAGCAGGGTTTAAAGCAATTGAAAGAGTTGCTGTCTTCTCTGTAGAAGGTAAATTTAGGTAGTCGAATGAGTAAAGCTTGAATTTCATAGCATTTACTTGAAATAAATTGAGGCTAAGAACTCCATTGCCCTTCTAGACACTGCACCCAGAGATCCTTAGAAATTCCTGTGTTCTAGCTCTGCTCTATCCTTAGCAGAAGAGAAATTCAAACTGAGTGATGCAAGCCATGTCCACGTTTTACACTTACAGTGTTTAATGTGTATGTACATGCACAGAGCTTCAAACCTTGGAGTTAGAGGAAACTTATTTTCAAGCAGTTTGACTATTCATATACATTTAATCTACTGCACACCGATTAATTTAAGTATAAAATCCTTTTATTGGTTTGTTTGTTTTTTGCTATAGGGCACACAGATTCACTGGAGGCAGAAAGGGAAAGTGAGAAAGCATCCCCCAAAAGGGATAGCCACACCACAATCCCTTCTCCATTCTCCTTCTTGGGACATTAGGCACTAATGCACATGTGCCCAACATGTTTTTCAAGCTGTTGGGTCCAGGATTCAAACCACACAGTCTGCCATGTAAAATCTAACTGCCTTAACCTCTATTCCTTCTGCTGCTTCTAAAAGCCCAATTTTCAGTGGCAGTTTAATAAGCCACTTTTTAAAAAGTACATCTACCTCCTAATAAACCCAACAATATATCCAGCTATACAGCATTTTAAAGATAAACCATAATGATGACTGTTATTGGGAGAAGATTATACATCTATGTGAATATTTTCATGTTTCTGCACAGTCTGGACTATCTGAAGGAAAAAACTGACAAAAGTTGGTTAAATGGGGACCAGCAGTTAGTGTGATGGCTGTGTCGCTGAGCTCCCATGTAGCCAGACCGCAGTTCGAGTCCTGGACCTGGTGGCTTAAATTCACGCCAGGTGTGTGTGCGTGCATGCCCAAAATGCCGAGAGGAGAATGGAAGAGAAGGGATTGCATCGTGGCCATCCCCCCCGGGAGTGATTTCTTGCTTTCTATCTCTCTGTCTCTCTCTGTCTTTCTGGTGAACACACACTCTATACCAAAAACCTCTCTAAAAGAAAAAAAAACACACACTCTATACCAAAAACCTCTCTAAAAGAAAAAAAAAATTGGTTAAATGATGAGATCATGGCAAATATGCCGTAGAAGCTAAAAATTGTAAATTGTTCTGGAGATTTACAAATTTATTTTTCCCAGAGTCATCCATTTTTATTCTATTGTGATGAAGGAGAAGCACGTCCCTCCACTTTCCAAGGGTTTGTTGACATTCCAGAATAAAAGTCGTTCCTTTTCTGAGGGTTGTGTGGATCAGTGTGTCAGCTGCTCTTGATGAGCTCCAAGTGTCACAGTTCTCTGTGGGTCAGCCCCACCGTGTACACAGGGTGATAGACAGGCTGTCATCTCATCACCTCGTGGTGGTCAGGATGCAAAAGCTAGCACTAAGATGCCAGGTGTGTAATAAATGATCTGTTCTCTCATCCACAGATTCATGTTTCCTGTTGGGTATTTCTCTGTCTGTCTACCTAGAGAACTACTGTCCACCCATCTGTACAAACTTACTAATAACTGTAGCAATAACTGTGACTCATGGTGTCAGTTTAAATTATTCAAAGTTTGAAGATGTTCCCCTCTTCCTTAGCTGTATCAAGCAAGCCAAGCTCACTGAAATAGCGTTATGGTTTCATAAAGCAAATAGTGCTTTTTAAGGTTTACTAGTTTCATTTGCAAGTTTTAAAAATAAAACCTCTAATATAAGCTCTTTAGTTAATTGAATTATA
>NW_006159724.1:0-615 GCF_000334495.1 Tupaia belangeri chinensis
AGAGAGTAAAAATTGGAAGTGGGAACAATCCGGGGACTGTTACACTCATCAGATAAGAGAGCTGGAACGTGCTGAGCAGAAGAAAGACACCACCAACGTGAAATATGGACAGACTCAAGAGGCATTAAATAGACTGGAACATCAGCGTATTAAACATGTCTGAATCGGGGGATGAGACCAGGAGACACGTTGAGGGTAAATTGAGGTTTGGGGAATTGACTGATACTAGCATCAGAGAACAAAATAGAAAACACAGGGAGTAATTCTGGTACGGAAATTTTTTAGTTCAACTTAGGACATGCTGAGATAAAACACATCGTATGAGCTAGCAGGTGGTTGTGGTTCTTAAGGTGATGTTCTCTCATATGGTCGACCACGGTTCAAATCTTAAACTTTGTGTCTTGTTTTCACACTTTCCCTCTCTCTTTCAGTTTCTCTTGTCAAATTAAAATCATAATAATAAATAAATTATTCCTAAAATAAGGGCGTGGGAGGTATAAAGTGTTGAATAAACAGGTCATTTTGCTTATATGATTCTCAGAAAATAAAATCTGCTTTAAAAATTTCTATTGTTTTGTATTCACACCCAATATGGCACACAAGATGGCATAGGTG
>NW_006159724.1:4768-7337 GCF_000334495.1 Tupaia belangeri chinensis
ATTGTTAGTACAGGAACAATTTGAAGCAGGATATGTTGTAGAGAGTACCTTGCCATGGAATACTCCCATTTTTGTTATCAAGAAAAAAATCAGGAAAATGGCATTTACTCCAAGATCTAAGAGCAATTAATAAAACCATGATTCCAATAGGGGCACTTCAGCCTGGGCTACTGTCTCCCGTAGCCATTGCTCTTAATTTTTTCAAGATAGTTATTGACCTTCAAGACTGTTTTTTTACTATTCCCTTACATCCTTTGGATCGGGAAAGATTTGCCTTTAGTATTCCATCAATTAACTTTAAAGAACCAATGAAATGTTATGAATGGCGGGTCTTGCCTCAAGGAATGACAAACAGCTCTACTCTATGCCAAAAATATGTTGCTGCTGCCATACAATCAGTTAGAGACAAATGGGTACAAATGTATATTATCCATTATATGGATGTTATCTTAATTGCTGGCAAAGATGGTCAATTTGTTCTTCAATGTTTTTATGACCTCAAGGAACACTTGTCTGTCCGAGGGTTAAAGATTGCCTCTGAAAAAGTACAACTTAAAGACCCTTATACTTAGGATATCATCTTTCGGGTCCAAAAATTACAACTCCTAAAATACAGTTTAGACTTGACAATTTGAAAACTTTAAATGACTTCCAAAAATTATTAGGTGATATCGATTGGATCTGCCCTTATTTAAAACTAACTACAGGTCAACTTAAACCTTTATTCAATATTTTACAGGGAGACCATAATCCTAGGTCTCCTCGAGTGCTTACGGAGGAAGGCCGTCAGGCACTCTCTATAGTAGAAAAGGCCATTGCCTCTCAATTTATTACAGCCATTGATTACGGTCAACCATTACTCCTTGTCATTTGTCGTACTACATTTACACCAACGGCTGTGTTCTGGGAATCGGCACCAATTATGTGGACTCACCTTCCGTCTTCTCCTTTGAAGGTTATATATATCCTTATTATCAACCTGTGGCTGATATAATTAGTATGGCACGAAATTTAAGTGTTACCTACTTTGGCAAAGACCCTGATGTGATCATTCAGCCATATACTAAAAATCAGGTTAATTGGCTATTCAAACAGATTTTTGGCCTATTGCATGTGCTTCCTTTACTGGAACTATTAATAATCATCTCCCTCCAAATAAATTCTTACATTTTTTTATATATCCATGATTTTGTTTTCCCTGTACGGACTTCGCTTCATCCTGTTAAAAATGGTTTATTGATTTTTACTGACGGTTCCTCCACTGGAACTGCTTCTTATTCATTTTCTGATCAAACAGTTACGTTTACCACTTCCTCAACATCAGCTCAATTGGTTGAACTGCAAGCAGTTATTGCAGTCTTCTCTGCTTTTCCTGATACACCTTTAAACTTATACACAGATAGTGCTTATATTGCTATGTCGGTACCACTTCTGGAAACTGCGGCACAAATTAAACAAGTTTCTCATGCTGCACAGTTTTTCCTCCAATTACAATCTCTCATTAGAAATCGGAAGTTACCTTTTTATATTGGCCATTTACGCACCCGTACAGACTTGCATGGCCCTTTAACTGAGGGTAATCACTGTGCTGATCTGGCCACAAAACACTCTCTTTTGGTTCATACTCAAACTAATGAAAATCTTTCAGATGTTGTTGCTGCCCATAGATTACATCATTTGAATTCTCACACCCTTTGTCTCATGTTTAAAATTTCTCGGGATCAGGCTCGACAAATTGTACAACAATGTCCAGCCTGTCTTCCTCTTTTGCCTACACCACACTTGGGTGTTAATCCTAGAGGACTTATGCCTAATGCTTTATGGCAAATGGATGTCACTCATGTTGCAGAATTTGGTACTCTTAAATACGTGCATGTCACTGTTGACACCTTTGTTGGTTTCATTTTTGCTACGGCACAAACTGGAGAGGCTGATAAACATGTTATTTTCCATGTTCTTGCCGCGCTCTCTGTTCTGGGTAAGCCTCAACAAATTAAAACAGATAAAGGCCCAGGATATACAGGAAATAATTTTGGCTCTTTTTGTAAACAACTCCATATTAAACATGTCATGGGGATTCCATATAATCCCCAGGGACAAGGTATTGTTGAACGTGCTCATCTTTCCTTGAAAAATACTCTCCAAAAATTAAAAAAGGGAAAGATTTTACAAGTTAAAGTTTCACCAAAAAACCTTCTAGCACATACACTTTTTGTGCTAAATTTTCTAACACTTGTTAAAGATGGACACTCAGCTGCTGAGCGCTTCTGGCATTCAACTACTAAAACAAAATTTGCCACAGTTTTATGGAAAGATCCACTAGACAATGCATGGAATGGTCTGGATCCTGTCCTCATCTGGGGCAGAGGATCTGTCTGCATTTATTCCCCAAAAATGGATGCTGCTCGTTGGCTACCAGAAAGATTGGTCAAACGAATTGATTCAAATGATAATAATTTATCCAGGGATAATGAAAACCCTGAGATACCTCCTTTTTCTTCCACAGATCAACAAAATGAAGATTCTTCTTAAATATCTGATATTGTTTTACCTCTTCAACACTATCGCC
>NW_006159724.1:10126-13856 GCF_000334495.1 Tupaia belangeri chinensis
ATGTCTCTGTATGATCACATTCCTGATCTAATGTGCAATATTGAAGCATCCCTGGACATCAGTATCATTTAGTATGAGAAACTATATAGACTTTTAACAACAATTATGCTTAAAATTAAGGTTGCTCTTTAGAGAATTTCTACCTATTTCCCTGACAGGCTATGAGTTAGGACAATCTGAGGTAACCCAGGGGAGTGTACCTCACTCTCTGTCACTGAGAATGCTGATGCCATGGGCAGAGCACTGGGGCTAAGATGGGGCAGGTACCGCCTGAGCGAGTATGGTCCACCTCTGGGGAGCACGCAGTTCTCTGAGTGCAGGAAGTATTGCTTTTTTACACTTTTCCATCCTGAGTCCAAAAAAGCTTAGCGATTGTGTACCCTCTCCTCTGACACTGTCATTTCATTCAGTCATAAAGAAAGGGAAGTGGCTTATTCAGTGCCTCAGAGGGAATCCTAATCTGATTCCTAGCTCTGGAATTTGGGGAACATAAATACATGGCAGGAAGATGAAAAACGTAGAAAGAATTAAGGAAAACCACACAAAAACTCATGGATACTGTGTGAGGGGTGAGAAAGAGTGAGGACAGGATTCCTAACAGACCCAGGCCCTGACTAAGTGTCCAGGTAGTTCCCATGTCTAGATCTGTGAGGAGCTGGAGCTCTTGCTGTCGAGGCATGCTGGACAATGTGCTCAGTGCTGGGCAGTAGGTCATGTGAGGCAGCTCAGAGCCCTTTATGCAGGCCCATCTCCCTGACAGTCAGAAGAGGAGGGGGAGCTGGGAAGGTGGTGGCTGACTCTCCCAAGGCCAGGAGGGCACCTGATGTCAGACAGCCCAGGATGGTGTGGTGCACACTGCCCGAGGCCTTCACCAGAAGCATAAACCCATGGCATCCACAGTTGCAGAGGAGGGGAGACCCGGGGAAGGTACTTCTAGTCACGTAGGTGGAGCATCAGTTTCTCCTGGCATCACATTCAACGTTCTGGGTTTTTCTCTTTGGGGCAAGTGTCAGTAGTTTGATGGAAATTTCAAGGTGGAAATGAGATAAGAGAGGTTCACTGTGAGATAGCAAAATCCTGTCCAGGCCAGGAAGCACAAAATCCAGCATAGACTGGGAACAGAGCCTGCTGTTTGGCGGTGGGAGATAGACCAGGAGCGGCTGCAGTCCTTATTCCTTCAGTTAGGCCACGGCTGGAGAGAGCTGTGGACACCCACGTGTGAGTGATGACTCTGTCCTCCCTGGGAAGTCTCCATGCCTGCTGCCACCTGCAACGCTTCCTGGGAATGCCCAGTTCACATACCGTCCTGTCTCGTGATGGCCCCTGATCCCAGGTTACCAGCCTTCCTCTAATCAGCCCGCCCTGAAATGCCCACACCTTCCCAGAGACCCCCAACTGGCCCCAGAACATCCACTCCTAGAAAGCCTGTGCCCAGCACCATTCCCAATCTGGGGCTGTGCTCTGCCTGGCTGCCCCGACTCTGTGGAGCTGACCTTAATCCTAACACAGGCAAGTGCCAGTGGGCCTTGGCTCCTTAGGCTTCAGGAGCTGAGGTCCTCCCCAAACCCGCTATTCAGTTCATCAGAGTCCAAGGACAAGGAAAGACACTGAAAATTTCTTAGTGAACTCACAGGATCGATTTCATGACAAGAGCTGAGGTCCTCCCAAAATCCGCTATTCAGTTCATCAGAGTCCAAGGACAAGGAAACACAGTGAAAATTTCTTAGTGAACTCACGGAATCGATTTCATGATAGAGGCCTCTGGAAATGTAAAGGTGAATGTGCCAGAGAGTAAAAGTTGGAATCAGGAACAAACCAAGGACCGTTACACTCATGAGATTGAGAGAGCTTGAACGTGCGAATCAGAAGAAAGACCCCACCAACATGAAATATGGACCAATTTGAGAAGCATTAAGCAGGCTGGAACAGCAGTATATTAAGTTGTCTGAATCTGGGATGAGACCAGAGGCAGGTAGAGGCTGAATACCAGGTTTTGGGAATTGACTAATACCATAGAGCAAAACAGAAAATGCAGGGATAAATTTTTGAGAGAAAATTTTAAGGTCAACATAGCACATGTTGAGATTTGAAACATATGGGTTGAGGCTATCAGGTGATTGTGGTTGTTAAGGTACTGGTCTCCCACATGGTATTTCAAGGTTCAAATCCTGGAACTGGTGTCTTATTTTTCCTCTTTTTCTCTCTCTCTTTTTCTCTCCAATCAAACTACAAAGAAAAATATAGATAAATAATTTTAAAATAAGACATGGTATATACAGTTTTGAACAAACAGTTCATTTTGCTCAAATGAGTCTTAGAAAATAAAATCTGCTTCAAAAATTTCCATTTTGTTTCTCATACCAATATGGCACTTGAGACTACATAGATGACTGGGTAGACTGCCACAGGGAAAGGGACAGAGTTCTTTCACCCGACTTTGTCAACTGGCTGTGTTGTGACCCTCAGGTCACCTTATATCTCTCCCTGCAGAACTCTTGGGGATGGACCACCTTGGCAAACACACACATCCTCAGGACTGGATCTGCCTCAGAATATCTGGGAGGAAACCATAGTCTTTCTACCAAGGAAGTAAAGAGTGATCATGAATATTGCCAAGGGAACAATATTCCTCCTCCTGCTGGGACTTGGCATGGTGGGGAACCTCTCTGTCTTTGTGAATTATGTGTGGATTTTATTTCTGGATGCAGAAAAGAAATCTGTACACACTGTTTTCATCCACTTGACTTTGACAAATATCATAATGATTTTGACCAAAGCAATGTACCACGTGATGGTAACTTTTGGTGTGAAAAACTTCCTACATGGCACGGGCTGTAAGAAAGTAATTTAACTGTGCAGGCTGGCTCAGGACCTGTCCATGTGCACCTACAGCCTCCTCATGGTGGTCCAGGCCGTTACCATCAACCCTAGTGCTTCCGTGTGGCGGTGGCACCATCCAAAGGCACCTTGACACATCCTTCCCTGTTTGCTCCTCTCCTGGGTGCTCCACTCCTTGACAAACCTGTCTTTATTCCATGTCATCACAAGCAGCAGCAGCAATAGACCACACTTGATTGAAAATCATTACTATTGTCATTTTCAAGCACAAAACCAGTTAACCCGATGGTTGACTCTCACTCGCATAACCCTGTATGTTGCCCTTTTTATGAGTTTCATGGGCTTGGCCAGTGGCTACATGGCGTTCCCTCTCCACAAGCACGCACTCTACCTACAGGACACCAAGCATGTCTACACCATGCCCCCTGAGATCAAAGCTGCACAAAGAGTTCTCCTTCTGATGCTTTGTTTTCTTTTCTTTTATTGGACATATTCTATTGTTTCTTTATGTGTAAATTACTTCTTGAAGAATAATTTTATACTCTTAAATGTTCAAGAACTTGTAGTCCTTGGTCATGCCATCCTCAGCCCATTCATGATGATTTATAGAGACGGACATCTTGCTGAGTGTTGACACATACGTAGACATTAGGAAATGTTTGCATTCTGATACCTTCAACAAAAGTTCATTTGCTACAAAGAGTGGCCTAGAACAGTCCTTTAATAATGTATATCATGTATGAACTCAGTATCCTGGTAGCAACCTGGCAACCAGCAGCCTGAATGTGACATGTGCACCATAGAAAGCTATTGGGACCCACATGTCTTTTTTTTTTTTTCTATATCCTACCAGCCTTCCAAAAGTGGCTCAAATTCCAAGTAAATACAGTGG
>NW_006159724.1:13889-15280 GCF_000334495.1 Tupaia belangeri chinensis
GGCAAACTCTGTCACAATCTCTGTCATTAGCCTTTGACTCAGGAATTGCATTTCTAGGACCTACCCGTTAGATACACGTGTTTGTTTAAGAATTACAGTAGCTGGGCTAGCAGATGGTGGAGTACGTTGTTGTTGGCTCCTATGTAGGCCTAAGAAATTGGTAGGATATTAGAAGAGAAAAATTTACAGCTTGGCCATCTCTCTTGGTGTGTAATTTCTCACTTTCCTCTGTATCTCTTTCTCTCTGTCTCTCTCTATGGAGAAGCACACTCATGCTAAGGCAAAAAGCTCTGAAAACAATTGCGTTAACAAAAATATTAGAGATGATCTTAAAGACAAGCTAAGTCCATCAAAACAGGCTCCACTGCTGGCCATGTGAAGTTATCCACAAGTATCAGACCACACAAAGAGGGTTTATGGGTTTACACTGCAATAAGAGAGCTCAAAATACATTGATATAGACTGACACTCAAGGTATTTTATTAATTCATTAAAGCAATGGAGTTCCTCACCAGAAGCACGGTGGCCGACTGTGGGGACCCGACTGCGTCCTGTGCCTGGAGAGCCGACAGCCCATGTGACGTAACGTTTCCAGGATGCCCTAAGAAATCAGCAATTTTGTTCCTTCAAAATCAGGAGCAAGACTCAGACTTTTGGCACTAATGAAGACAGTCTGATGGGACTATGTACTCAGTCATCCTGGCCCCTGGCAAATAGCCCTTCTGTCAGTAACAGAAGGGGACAGGATGCTTCCCCTGTGTATGACAGTTACAAAATGAGCAGCTTTCCCAAGTGTCTCTGGGAATGGATCTGGCTTAGGGACTCTGAGGATACCCTGGAGCAAACAGATGAATATTTCATTTATTGGCCCTGATTCCCAGACAGGAATGTGAGATCCACAAAGATAGCTCAGGACCTGACTGAAAGAGAAAAGTGACAGTAAAGCAACAGGGGACACTCTCACCTCTGAGCTAGAATTTGGAGCGGAGGAAGAAAAGGAAGGAGAGCAGGTGGGCAATGCCCTAGAGAAGGAGTCACAGGAGAAGCTGAGATAAGCCAGGGGATGCTGTCCACATCCCAGCCCATCCTCTAGGAGGCCCTGGAACAACAGGAGGCAGAGCTCAACTCCAGATGCTGAGGGAAGACACAGGAGATGAAGGTGCGGGAAAGAGAATGGTGGGAGGTGAGGAGGTGGCTCAGTGACTTTGGTGAGGTGTGGAACTGGTGAACCTGAAGGCTGGCAGTGATGAAGGTTAGGATGCACACCCTCCAGGGAGGAGCATGAGAAAAGGCCATGATGGGAAATGTGAAGTCCAGGCATCCAGGAAGGACCTGAGCAGAGAGAAGGAGCCACACAGGCAGGAGGCCGAGCCCCGGCCATGCCCCAAAAA
>NW_006159724.1:17273-36147 GCF_000334495.1 Tupaia belangeri chinensis
ATCCAGACTCAACACAATCATAATCTAGTTTCTACAAATAAAATGACAAAACAAAAACAAAAACAAACAAACAAACAAACAAACAAACAAACAAACAAAAAAAACAAAAAAAACCAAAACCTTGTGAAAGCAGTCTTAGAAAAAAGCACATTCCCTACAAGAGGACGAAGGTTTCCAAATGACAGCACCTGAGCCATGCTCCTCATCCCCACCGTCACTGTCCACTGCAATGGCACCCACTCACCTCTGCCTCGTTAACCTCTGCTTTATTCACATTCATAACAAGCCCATTGTCCAGGGATTCGTTCATCAGGGGAACTTAGATAAGGACACTGCATTCTTCATCCAGTTGGAAGACTTCTATGTGAGATTCATGAAGCATTTTTCTGTGTATCCTCTTTCCGCGTGGCACCACCATCCCCACCTTCACCACTTTGACTATTGTCCCCATCACGCTCACCTCAGCACACCACCACCATCACCTCTTTGCGGATCTTGTTTCTCTGTCCAACAGCATGCTCAATCAACATCCATCCACACCTTGGTTTGAAGTTCATGGCCAGACTCACAATTGCAATCTTGGACTGACCCCTTGCCTTTGTTCCCATTTGCTTTGGTCACTTCTGTACTCATCTAAGAAATTTTATGAGACCTTCATAAAACAGGAATAGCAATCTATAATGAACTGGGAGACAACTGTGTGCACTAAAGAGGCAGACCTCAAGAGGCTATTTTCATTTTCATTTTATTTTATTGAGACCTTTTGCTATATGGCCTGTACTCCTCTGAGAGACAGGAGACAGAGAATTAGAAACCGAGAAATCCCTCTCCCCTCAGGCAAGATGGCCATGATGCAATCTATCCTCCATTCTCCTCCCTGGATTTTTGGGCATGCTTGCACACGTGCTTGGTATGAGTTCACACTGCAGGACTGGAATCATGGTGTGCCACAAAATCTAGCACCATTATTACTAAACTACCTGCTAGCCTCTATTTTTAATTTATTTAAATACTTATTTAACTAAACTAATTCATTGATTTTTGTTTGTCTGTTTTTTTGCTATAGGGCATGTACACACACCAGAGATAAATAGAAAGGGGAAAAAGCAAGCTGCCAGGTCTAGGACTCAAACTGAAATTAACACTGGATAGTCCAAAACTTTAACCACCTCATCACCTCCTGGACTCAAGGCCATTTTTTCAAAAGTGTCAAATCATGGGAACCAACAGGTGGTGTGGTTTTAAGTGCTGGACACTCCCACATGGCTGACCATGGTTTGAGTTTCAGACCTGGTAGCTTGCGTTCTCACTTTCACTGTGTGTCTCTTTCAGGTCTAATTGAAAAAAAATGAATAAATAAATAAAATTAAAATATGTCATTTTTTTTGAAAGGGTCAAGTCAATTGGGTCTGATCTTGGTTTTGGTAGAATATATAGACTTGGAACTTATGCAGCCAATGTAGACATGATGATCTGTGCCTGGGATGCAGTCCTGTTCTAGGAGATCTCATATTGAAATAAACATTTTTGGGTGCAGGTAGGTGGCATGATGGTTAAGATGCTGGACCCCAGCTCGCCAACCGAGTTCAAGTTCTGGACCTGGTGGCTTGCTTTCCACTTTCCTTTTCTTTCTCTCTCTTGTGTTTGCCAAATTAAACAAATAATAATGATTGTAAGTGTAATAAAGTAATTCTTAGAAAATATGTTTTTAATTAAACTTTTTTACTGTGTAGATTTTGTGTGTACAACATGATGTTTTCATTCACTTATTCACAGAGAAATTTCCACAGTCAAGCACATTAGCATTTCCATCATCTCACAGTCATCCTGAATGTGTGTGGTGAGGGAATAAAAGAATTTAAAATCTACTCTTGGCAAATCTTCCTCTTTCAGTACAGTATCCTAACCACAGTCCTCATGTTGAACATCTGCACACTTATTCATCCTCCAGGTCTGTAATTGTGTATGCTTTGTGACTCCCACCCTACAGTCCTGGTAACCACCTCTCTGCTGTCTGTTCCTGTGTATTCAAGATGGGCCTCTATCCCTTCCAATGATGCATAGAAGTAAGATCATGCAGGATTTTCCTTTCTGTGTCTGGTTTATCTCACTTACATGTTTCCCTGGTTTATCTATGTTGTTGCAAATGGCAATATCTCTTTCTTTAAGGCTGAGTGACTTCCCTCTGTGTTTGTGTGTGTGTGTTTATGCCACAATTTCTTTATCCTTTTTCATTACCTGCTGGACAGTTGGATTGTTTCCCTATCTTGGCTGTTGTTAAAATGACCCAATGAACATGGGAGTGCAGATAGCTCTACATTGAGCTATTATCACTTCCTTTGGGTATATACAACCACCAGCGCATACCCAGTGGAGGGGTCGCTGGATCACACAGTTGCTCTAGTTTTGATATTTTGAGGAACTGCCATGTTATTTTTCACATGGCTACACCAGTTTATAATCCCACCAGCAGTGTGCAAGGGCTCCCTTTTATCCACATCCTTGCCAGCCCTTGTTATTGCTTTTCTTTTTGATAACAGCCATCCTAATGGAATTGAAACCACATTGTACTGCAGTTTTAGTTGCATTTCCCTGATAACAATGATGTTCAGCATCTGTTCACATATGTGTTGGCCATCTCTATTTCTTATTCAGTGAAATGTGTATTCAGGTGCTTTGTGGGTTTTTTAATTTTTTCTTTCTTTTTCTTTCTTTTTTTTTTTTTTTGCATAGGGAGTGTTCACTTACCAGAGAAGGGGGCAAAGTGTGAATTCACCCTTTTGGGGGGATGTTAATGCTGCAACCCATTCTCCTTCTTCTCTTCTCAGGATCTAGGACTCATGACACACATCCACTCAGCATAATTTTTAAGCCACCCAAATTGGGACTCATACCATATTCAGCCAGGTGGTATTCAGCACCTTAACCACCTCTATGCCACCTACAGGCCACCTTAACCTATGTGAATAGGTTATTTGTTATGTTGCTATTGAGTTGTGTGAGTTCCTTACTTCATTTGGATATTAACCCCATCTCATTTGTAAATATTTTCTCTGAAACCATAGGTTTTCAGGTAATTTTATTGATGGTTTCCATTTCCATTATATTCAAATTTTTGTATTTTTAATTGACAGCAAATTTTATATATTCATAGTATGTAACACAATATTTAGAAAATGTAATATTGTGGAAAGGTTAAATGTAGCTAATAAAACTATTCATTGTATCACATACTAAACTTTTTGTGGAGTGAATTATGTCTGTTTTTTGTTGTTTGTTGGTTTTTTATTTTTTCCTTTTTTAGAGAGAGAGAGATTTTCACTACAGGAGAAATGCTCTTGCCAGTGAGATAGAGAGACAGTAAGTGAGAAATCATCTCCCAGGGAGGATGGTCATGCTGCAATCACTTCTTCTCCATTCTTCTCTCTGGATCTTGGGAACACATGCACAGGAGCCTGCCATGAGTTTTAAACCACCATAAGGGACACTAACCACAGTCAACTACATGAGAGTCCAGCAAAGTAATCATTTTGCCATCACCTGGTCCCATGGGAAGAATACTTAAAATCTGTCAGACTGAAGTGGACTCAATGGCTGCAGAGTCCACTTTAGCTGCCAGGGCCCAAGGGTCAGGACATGACAGTCGCTCAAACTCAGCGCCTTCTGTTCCTTCTCATATTGCAGTGCCACATTGCTGCTCTTCACCTGCTGCCATGACTGTGTGCCTCTGCCCCAGGAAAAGGAGAAGAAATGGCAATGAAGACAACAACCGTCTTCTCCCCACAGACCAAAAGGAGCAGTGAAAACACTGTATTTTTGGAATCCTGGGAAACAGAATCCAAGCAGTGATATTGACGGGAGCAGCAGCAGCAGCAGTATCCACAGCCCTGAGAGGCCAGTGGGTCAAAAAGCAGGATCCTGCCCCAACCTCAGTCTGTGCCTGCAGTCTACACTGTACCAAGGCCCTTCTGTCACATCCAGTGTGTTCCATTCATCTATATTGTGTTTCTGAATCTGTCAACTAGAAAAATCTACTTTATGTAAAAGAGCCCTTTGAAAATGTGGAATCTTCAATTTTTAAAATTCAGTAAACTGGTAAAGAGTATAAAATGAATTAATTTGAAAAATCATAATATCTACTGTGTCAAGGACAGTTGTGTTTGAGGCCCTGGGCTCTTACATTGTTGACCACAGTTTGAGTCCTGTACCTGACAGCTTGCTCTCTCACTTTCTGTCTCTCTCTCTTTCTCTGTCTCTCTCTAGTGATGACACAAACCCTGTAGCAAGTTAATAATAACTGGGAGCAGTAGATAGCATAATAAGTACATCATTGGACTTCCATGTAGTCAAGTGCAGTTGTAGTACCGGACCTGGTACATTAAAACTCATATCAGGTGCCTGTGTGAGCATGCCCCAAATCCTGAGAAGACAATGGAGGGGAAAGGATTGTGAAGTGGCAATTTCCCCTTTGGGGTGATTTCTTTGCTTTCTGTCTCTCTGTGTCCATCTTTCAGTGATCACATGGGCCCTACAGCAAATATCTCCTTTAAAACAATAATAATAAATAAAATTTTTCAAATAAACTTTTTAAAAAGACCTACTCTCTTAGCAACATTAAATCAATAAATGGTACATGGTTATATTTACCAGGTTGGACAATGGATCTCCTGAACATCCATCTAACTCAATATTTCTACTGTCTGACCAACCTGTCCCAAACACCCATCCTTTCTGCTCCCATAACCACTGTTCTATTCTCTTTTACGATTTCAGTGCTCAGGCTCCCTCTGTACATGAGGTCACATGGTATTTGTCCTGTGCTGGGCTCCTCTCACTCACACATTGTACATCAGGGTCATCTAAGTGCAGGAAATGACAGGGTTTTGTTCTCATCCAAGGCCAGGCAGGATTCCATGAGACATGTTTTGACAAAAACAAAACAAAACAAAACAAAACAAAACAAACAAAACAAAACAAAACAAAACAAAACAAACCTCACTTAAGAGAAGGCGGGGCTTTTTCAGACCATCAAAATTTTACTAAACAATCTCAGCAAACTTCAGAATCTGTATTTTAATATCACTGTCTTTTAATGTCAACAAAGCAAAGACCTACAAAGTTTTGTGGTTTTTTTAAATTTATTTAAACAGTAAAATATAAGCATGATTTCTGAATAGAGAAAGATGAGGTGCAGGTAGCAATGCTATCTCAGTACCTTATTACTTCATTTTTAAAAAGTAAACATGGTACGAATTATTTTTATTCCAGGGAATAAAAACACAAAATTTGTTAAAAGTTTGGAAGTCTGAAACAAGAATGATCCTTTAACAGTATTGCCAAACGGAGAAGTCAGTACAAACATCCCCATGCAAAACACTGACCAAATTAAAGTGGCTCTGTGTTACCATGGCTCCAGAGTTTATCTTTTGCTGAGTTTTGTTTCACCAATAAGGCAAGTTTTTAAGGACCTTGTCAAAAAAACATATCAAACACTTTTGTGAAAGGAGAGTATAGAAAATAAACATGAACATAAAGCATTTACAATACCATCAAGCACAGTATGAAATCTGGAGTATGTACTTAGAAGAACACAGATGAAAGAAATGCAGGTATGTGTATGTATATTTCTTTTTTTTTAATTACCAGAGGGTGCATGAGCTCACCCAAGAGAGAGAGAAAGCACTCCCCAATGGGGTTTGGTCACACCACAGTCCTTTCTTCACTTCTACTCTGTCAGAGAGTACGGGGCACTGGTGCTGGGATTCAAACCACATGAGATCCAACTCCAGGAACTTTTAACATGAGCTTTATATGATCAATCAGATCACAAGTTAACCTACAGACAGAACTCAGGAGTGGTGATGATATAAGCCTTGAGTCTAATGTTGAGAAATAATAGGAAATCTCCACAACAAAATTAATTGTTATGTAAATACTGTTAGTGGTTAAATAACTGGAAAGAAGGCTGAACCTCAGTGCAGCAGCAGTACGAAGCTCTGTGAAGCTAACCTACATGGGAAGACATCAGGATCATTTCTGGTGGCCTCCCTGAAGAAGCCTAGTGTTTGCTCATAATCGAGAATTCACGTGGGCTCAGGATGGATCAAGGTATGGGGCTCCTGTTAGAGTTGCCTGTTTGTCTGTCTGTTTCTAGGTCTCTCTGCTTCATAGAAAAACAAAAGGGAATAGGGACCAGCAATTGGTGTAATGGCTATGTCCCTGGACTCCCATGTAGTCGATCGCGGTTCAGATCCTGGACCCGATGTCTTAAACTCACACCAGGATCATGTGCGTGCGTGCCCACAATCCAGAGAGGAGAATGGAGGAGAAGGGATTGTGACATAACCATCCCCCTGGGGGTGATTTCTTGCTTTCTGTCTCTCTGTCTTTCAGGTGAGTGCACACACCCTATTGCAAAAACCTCTCAAAAAAAAAAAAAGGAATAAATGAATAAATAAACAAATAAAGAAGAGAAATACAGTTCTCTTTGACTTTGAAATTGTAGAGAGATTTAAAAATTTCTTTTTCCTTTTTTTTTTTTTTGAAAGGGATAAGAAAGAAGTTTATTGAGAGGGGAAGCTCCATCACAGTCACCAGACACTCAAGTAAGGATCTGGTGGCCCTCAGCGGTGCAGCAGGGTTTTTATACAGGGAAGTAAACAAGTTACATAAAATACACCTGGCAGAGGGGTTGCTAGGCACTCAATAGCAATGGCAGGGTCATAAGTGCACATACCTCAGAAAAATAGCTTGTGCCTGGAGATTTAAAAATTTCTGTAAGACTTAGGTATGGGGCCAGCAGGTGACATGCTGAGACTCCCATGTGCCCAATTGCAGTTCCAGACCCAAACCTGGTGATTTGCTTTCTTTCTCTCTCTGTCTCTCTGTCTCTCTCTCTCATGCATGTGTCCAATAGCAAATTAAAACATTAACAAAATGAAATTTTAAACCAATTCTAAAAATTAAAAAACGAGATGTCTTTCCTTGTGATATCATTGCTTCATTTTTATCACCCATAACTAGGCAATAATTCCAAAGATAATGGTATTACCTGATGGGTACAAAGGGTAACATGGCAATAAATGACAGTGTCCACTAGGTATCACAGAAGAAACTCTGCGACAATTAAGTCTCATTCTTGTCATCATGGTGGTCTAAAGAAAGATAAACTGAACTTTTTAATGAGCAGTATGAGGGAACAAACAATGAAACTCCAACAGAGAACATTACAGAAGTGGCAGTGATAGCCAGTTGAACTAAGTCTCCTTAAAGACAAAAACTCCTATTTTTCTTGGAGAACACAGAGACTAACACAAAGTCTGACAGGGAATACAGATATGATAGAAATTTGGTGAATTTGTCTTACTCTCATTTGTTGAACATTATGATACTTATTGTTCTCAATTGTCTTCTGTAATTCTATCTTAATCCATGCCTTCTGTTTTGCAAGATACTTTACTATAATTCTGAATAAACTCATATTTGCCTATACAACTAAGCATGTCATCACCAGGATCTGCAGAGCCTAGACAAGGACAGTGGACATCTAGCACATGCCTGGCACATGAAGGGCACATGGGTCTCCTCCTGTGGGAAATGGTGCTGCTATTTACTCGTCTGCAATGATCTCTCCTCCTCCTTGTCTGAGTTCCTACCGATATAAAAGTCAATGAATTATTTACCACCTTCAGTTGGATTGAGAAAGGGAAATGTGTATTTTACTGCAGAAATAACGAGAAAATGAGAGTTTATGGTTAAACAGAGAGGTTAGTCTAATATGTTTCCGTGGGGGATGTGTACCTGACCCATAGACAACTGTGTTCACTTTAGATGTTAGCAAACTCATCTATTTAGTTCCATTCAAAGTGAAGAGAAGTGTTCCAAGTTATGTAAGAAGAGTCTGATTCTTTGGGAAATCTTTGAGTTCAAGTTAATTAGTTCTTGTCAACATGGAAGCATTTAACCTTTGATCTAATGCCTCAGGATAGCTCTAAGTTGGGACCCCATCTACACATCAGTGGAAGATGCTCTTTCTGTGAAAAGAGGTTCTCTTGTTGTGGAAGTGCAACACTGCTACTGAACCATAGGCACCACTGAGTTTCAGGGCAGTTGGGATGATGACTATTTCTAAGTGTATATTTCAGAGGAACCAGTCAAGATGTTCTAAATGTTCCAGGTATAAACTGAATAGTTGGACAGCACTAAGACCCTGCTAGTCTAACATTAGAAAAGTATTTTGAGGGACCAGCAGTTGGTATAATGGCTATGTCGCTGGACTCCCATGTAGTCGACCATGGTTCACGTCCTGGACCCGGTGGCTTAAAATTCACGCTGGGTGCGTGTGCGTGTGTGCCCAAGATCCCAAGAGGAGAATGGAGGACAAGGTATTGCAGCGTGGCCATCCCCCGGGGGGGTGATTTCTCGCTTTCTGTCTCTCTGTCTCTCTTTGTCTGTCTGGCGAGCACAGGCACCCTATAGCAAAAACCTCTCAAAAAAAAGAAAGAAAGAAAGAAAGAAAGAAAGAAAGAAAGAAAGAAAGAAAGAAAGAAAAGAAAAGAACAGTACCTTGAGGGACCAGCAGTTAGCATAATGGATATGTTGCTGAACTCCCAGGTAGTCGACCACTGTTCAAGTCCTGTACTGGGGTGACTTAAAACTCACGCCGGGCATGTGCATGCTTGCCCAAGATCCCATACCCATAGAGGAGAATGGAGAAGAGATTGTGGTGTGGTCATCCCTCTTGGGGGGTGATTTCTCAGTTTCTCTCTTTCTGTCTGTCTGGCGAGCACATTTGCACTGTGACTAAAACCTCTCCCCCCCAAAAAAATGAAAAGTACCTTGAGACGGGGGTGGGGAGGGATCAGGGTGGGAAAGCCTAGGAACCAGGCAATCACTGGGTACACCCAGAACATCCATGGGAAACTCAGATAAAGGCAGACTTAGATCTACTCTCCCTTTACACACAATTGGCTTTTTCTCAAATATTTAGGAATGTCATTATTTCCACTTGTTTTTGAAAAACATCCATTTTTAGTAAAAAAAAAAAAAGATAAAACAAGCAGGCATTGTGCAAATAATTACCAAATTATTGAGAGTGAGCTGAGTGAGTGAAACGATACATTTAATCCTGAAGATATTAACATATCAACTTTAGTATTACAAAATTGATTGAAATATGTAGGGGACCAGTATATGCATTCTTTTTAAAAAAGATTTATTTACTTTTAATTATATTTATTATCATTATTCTTCAATTTTGACCAGAGAGAGAAAGACAGAGAGAAAGGGAGAGTGAGAAAGCAAGCCTCCAGGTCTAGGACTTGAACCATTGTCAGCCACATGGGAGTCCAGCGCCTCAACCACCACTCCACCTGCTGGCCCCAGTGTATGCATTCTTTCAAAGATTTTAAAGTGCTCTTAATAATTAATTATCTGTTGTGACCATGAGTGTAACCAAAAGTTTTGTTTACCTCTTTTAAGTTGTTAATGTAAAAAGAAGATAGTAAATTAACCAAATACTATTAATTCATCTGAAAAATTAATGATAGGATATCAAACTCAAAAGTAGAAAATTATGGGAATAGGAATATATATCCAGAGGAATTTTTCTTAGCCAAAAATGTTCTGCATAGGCAAAATGATCTAGAAACCTCTTGGTAATAGTAATATCTACTTTCCAAAATGGGTAGAAGGTCGCTGTGGGGCATTTACACTACCCCTGTGTGCAGAGAAGGCCTTGAGAGAGAATGGATGTGACCAATTATTGTTCCAGGACAGGTCCTCATTCTGAGCCTTGGAACCTGGGGACCACAAAGAGAGGGCCAGAAAATTGGGAGACCCTAGATACACAGGTTGACTTGTCATTGCTTTCCCACTACGCATCTTTCTCTTAAGATAATGAGCCTCTAGTTACCGCTGAAATATGTTTGAAGCCAAACAGATGCAGTAATTGTGGAGGGACAGGGAAGGTGTGCTTTGGGGACTAGGATTCCACAGAGGGTATCCTCATCCTGACAGAGTGACAGCTTCAGAACTGAGGAAGATGTACCCATTGTGTATATTAGTCCCTGAACCTGCAGTCCAGAGGTGGAATTCTAACTGGAGGCCTCACTAGGCTGAAAAACTGGTCAGGCCTGACAGCACCATGGCAAATGCAGTGAGTAGGCCTTGCAATGCCACTTTTCACTCCATAGACCATGTCGACTTCTTTTCAGAAGCACATTTCTCACTTCCCTCTGACTAAGGGAGGCAGCTCAGCAGAAGGGCTGAATACCGAGACCTTCACTTCTGACCTACAGGTAGGCAGCTGGGCACAGAAAGATAGCAGGACCCCTTGTAGTTGCTGTGCCCGAGAAAAGCCTGTGTGTCCTTGTGCCTCAGCTCAGGTCTGGACCTTCAGAGAGCTCAGGGGAGGGATGTGCATACAGCTGTCATTTGGCTTCTGCAGAATCAGAAAGATGCAGCAGCCTTTAGGCTCCAGGGGAGGATCCTCCTTTCCCAGCCTCATTTCCCCTGCATCAGGCCTCTCGGCATCACTGGCCTTCCTAAGGTTTCTCACTCTCTTTGGTGCATTTCTGTATTTCCAATATGGCCACCGTGGTGTTTGGCATTTCGTTGCCAGCTCCCTACAGCGTGTGTGTTCCAGCTGAGGTTGTCTCTGGGTGTCCATCCTTTAAGCTACTCATTATGGACAGGCGGTAGTGGAGAAACCATGGACATCAGTGTCATTTAGTACGAGTCAGTTCATGGGACCTTCAGCACCAATTATGCTTAAAGTTATAGTTGCAATTTGGAGAATCCCTGCCTCTTTTCCTGACAGGGTATGAGTTAGGACAATCTGAGGTAACCCAGGAGGCTGCACCTCAGTCTTTGTCTCTGAGAGCACTGACATCTTGGGGAGGTCACTGGGGCTGAGATAGGGCAGGTACCACTGGAGTGAGTGGGGTCCACCTGGGGGGGAACACACAGCTCTCTGAGTGCAAAGTGTGGCCTTTTACACTTTCCTCTCCAGAGTCCAAAGAAGCTTGGAGATTATGCGCCCCCTCCTTTGACTCTGTTATTTCTTTCAGTTGGAAAGAAACAGAAGTGGCTTATTCAGTGCACAGAGACTGTCCTAATCTCATTCCAAGCTCTGGAATTTGGAAAAGGGGAAGACAGGACCAGAAAGATGGAAATGCTGGAGAGAAATAAGGAAAATCACAAGAAAACTCATGGGTACTGTGTCAGGAGTAAGAAGGAGTGAGGACAGAATTCCCACAGACCATCACCCCTGACTAAGTGTCCAGGCAGTTCCCATGTCTAGATCTGTGAGGAGCTGGAACTCTTGCTGTCGAGGCCTGCTGGATACTGCACTCAGTGCTGGGCAGTAGGTCATGTGAGGCAGCTCAAAGCCCTTTATGCAGGGCCATCTTCCCAACAGATAGGAGAGGAGGGGGAGTTAGAAAGGTGGTGGCTGACTCCCCCAAGGCCACGAGGGCACCTGGTGTTGGACAACCAAGGATGGCATGGTCCACACTGTCCGAGGCATTCACAAGAAGCATAAACCCAGGGCAGGCACAGTGACAGGGGAGGGACTACCTGGGGAAGAGCACTCTTGGTCATATCCGTGGAATGTGAGCCACTCCTGGGATTGGATTCAACATCCTGGGTTCTTCAGTTTGGGGCAAGTGTCAGTATTTGAGGAAAATTTCTAGGCAGGAATGAGATAAGAGAGGTTCACTGTGAAAGAGCAAATACCTGTCCAGGCCAGGAGGCACAAAATTCAGCATGGACTGGGAACAGCTAACACCCTGCCATTAGCTGGGTGGTAGACAGACCATTAGAGGCTGCAGTCTCTGCCCACAAGGTTAGGCAGCACCTGGAAAGAGCTGTGGAAACCCTCGTGTGAGTGAGGACTGTGTCCCCAGAAAGTCTTCATGCAAACTGCCACCCACAGCACTTCCTAGGAATGCAGAGTTTACACACTATCCTCTCTTGTGATAGCCCCTAATCCCAGGTTACCTGTCTTCCTCTACTTGACCCGCCCTGAACTGCCCAAACCTGCCCACAGAGCCCCTCGTGGCCCCAGGATGCCCACTCTTAGAAAGCCTGTGCCCAGCACCATTCCCAATCTGAGGCTGTGCTCTGCCTAGCTGCCCTGACTCTGTGGAGCTGATTTTATTCCTAACACAGGCCAGTGCAGGTGGGCCTTGGCTCATTAGGCTTCAATAGCCAGGGTCCTACCAAGACCACTATTCAGTCCACTATGAGTCTGAGTAAGAGGAAATATACTGAAAATTCCTTAGTGAAGTCACAGAATTGATTTCAGGTAAGACAGAAGCTCTGGAAATATGAAGGAGAACGTGTCAGAGATTAAAAATTAGAAGTGGGAACAAACCAGGAACTGTTGCACTCATCAGATGAGAAAGCTGGGACATGCTGACCAGAAGAAAGGCACCACCAACATGAAATATGGTCAGTTTTAAGAGGCATTAAACTGGCTGGAGCATCAGTATATTAAACATGTCTGAATCTGGGCATGAGATCAGGAGGCACGTTGAGGGTATATCCAGGTTTTGGGAATTGACTGATATTAACACCTTCAAACAAAACAGAAAGCACAGGGTGTAATTTTGGTATGGAAAATTTGTAGTTCAACTTAGGACATATTGAGGAAAAACACATGGATGAGGCTAGCAGTTGGTTGTGGTTGTTAAGGTTCTGGTCTCTCATATGGTCCACTATGATTCAAATGTCAATCCTTGTGTCTTGTTTTCACACTTTCCCTCTCTCTTTCACTTCTCTTTTCAAATTAAAATCATAATAATAAATAAATAATTCTTTCTCAAAAATAAATAATTCCTAAAATAAAGACATGGGATATATAAGGCATTGAATAAGAAATTCATTTTGTTGATATGATTCTTCAACAATAAAATCTGCTTTAAAAATTTCTATTTTGTATTCATGCCCAATATGGCACTTGAGGTGGCATAGATGACCAGGTAGACTGCCACTGGGAAAAGGATAGAGTTCTTTTACCAGACCTTGCTGACTGGCTGTGTCGTGACCCTCAGATCAACTTATATCACTCCCCGCAGAACCCTTGGGGACAGACTACATTGGCAGGCAACATGCTCATGACTGGTGTTGTCCTCAGAACTTCTGTGATGAACCCAATGTTTTTCTCCACAGGAGATAAAGAATAGTTATGAATATTGCCAAGGGAACAATATTTCTTCTTCTGCCTGGACTTGGCATTGTGGGAAATCTCTCTGTCTTTGTGAATTACATGTGTATTTTCTTTTTGGATGCTGAGAAGAAACCTGTACATGTCATTCTCATCCACTTGACTTTTACTAATATAATAATGATTTTGACCAAAGCAATACACCACATGATGGTAGCTTTTGGTGTGAAAAACTTCCTACATGACACGGGCTGTAAGATGGTTATTTACCTGAGCAGGGTGGCTCAGGGCCTGTCCATGTGCACCTACAGCCTCCTCACAGTGGTCCAGGCCATCACCATCAGCCCCAGGGCTACAGCGTGGGGGCGGCACCAACCAAAGGCAGCTCGGCACATCCTTCCCTGTCTGCTCTTATTCTGGGTGCTCAACTCCTTGATAAACATGAACTTACTCAACATCATCACAAGCAGGAGCAGAAATGGATCACATGTGATTGAAAATCATTACTATTGCCATGTTCAGTCACAAAGCCAGGTAACTCGTTCGTTTACTCTCAGTGTCATGGCCCTTCATGATGCCCTTTTTCTGAGTCTCCTAGGAATGGCCAGTGGCTACATCATGTTCCTTCTCCATAAGCACCATAAGCATGCGCTCTACCTGCGGAACTCTCCCAAGCGCATCTGCACCATGCCCCCTGAGATCAAAGCTGCTCAAAGCATTCTCCTTCTGATGCTTTGTTTTCTTCTCTTTTATTGGACAGATTCTATTATTACTTTATGTGTAAATTACTCCTTGAAGAATAATTTCATACTCTTAAATTTCCAAGAGCTTGTAGTCCTTGGTCATGCCATCCTCAGCCCCTCTGTGATGATTTATAGAGACAGACGTCTGACTAAGTGTTGGCACATCCATAAGACTTGAGGAAATGTTTGTGTTTGGATCCCTTAAGCAAGGAAGTTCATGTGCTACAAAGAGTGGCCTAGGAGAGGTTCAGAATCATCAAAGAACACAGTGTCATAGAATAAACCTGGTGACTATCAGCCTTGATTTGGCACAGACACCATAGAAAGCTATTGTGACTCACCTGTCTTTTTTCCTATATCCTACTACTCTTCAAAATCTGGCTTAAATTCCATGTAAATACAATGGCCCTTTAACCACCAGGTTTCTGGTAGGAAGGAGCAGGAAAAGGACATGGCAAAATCTGTCACAGTTACTAAGTTACTGCATTTCAACTCAGGAATTCCATTTCTAGGATCCAATCCTTCAGATACACTTCTTCATTTAAGAATTATATTATAAAAAAAAAAGCACAATGACAAAAAATTAATATGGACTTACAATCAAAGTTTTTAAAAATAATTAAGCAAAGAAACTCCTCACATGAAGCTCTTTGGGCAGCTGTGGGGACCAGACTGTGGCTTTTGCTTGGGAAGCAGGCAGCCCATGTCAGACGATATATCCAGAATGCACTAGGAAATCAACAATTAGGTTTTTTTCAAAATCAGAAGCAAGAGTCAGAGTTTTGGCAGAAATGAAGACAGCCTGATAGGGCGATGTACTCAGTCATCCTGGCCCCTGGCAATAGCCAGTTTGTCATTATTAGGAAGTGACATGACACTGCCCCTGTGTATGACAGTTACAGAATGAGCAGCTTTCCCAGGCATCTATGGGAACGGGTCTGGCTTAGGGACTCTGAGGACATCCTGGAGCAAATAGATGAACATTTCATTATTTGGCCCCGATTCCCAGACAGGAATGTGAGCTGAGATACACAAAGATAGACCAGGACCTGACTGAATAAGAAAAGTGACAGTAAGGATCAGGGGACACTCTCTCCTCTGAGCTACAAGGTGGAGCATAGGAAGAAGAGGAAAGGGAACAGATGGACAATGCCATAGAGAAAGAGTCTTGGCAGAGGCTGAGAATAGCCAGGGGGTGATATCCACAAACCAGCCCATCCCCCCCCATGAGGCTCTGGAACAACAGAAGGCAGAGCCCAACTCTCCAGATGCTGAGGGAAAAGAGAGAAGGGGATGAAGGTGTGGGAAAGACAATGGTGGGAGGTGAGGAGGTGGTGGAGTGACTTCATGAGCTGAGGAGCTGGAGAAGCTGAATGCCAGCAGTGATGAAGATCAGGATGCACACCCTCCAGGGAAGAGGATGAAAAGCCCCTGATGGAAAATGTGAAGGCCAGCCACCCAGGAAAGACCTGAGCAGAGAGAGCAGGAGTCAGAGCCTTGGGCTATGAGAGCAGGAGGCAGAACCCCGGCCATAATCAAAAATCACAGGATGTCCCCTCAAACATGCGTGGACGGGACTGGACTGGAGAATTGGGTACAATATCTGTGTTTTTACTGATTAGCGCTTCATCAGTGGGGTGAGAATCTGCAGTGAGGGAGGAGGTCGTAGCTGTGAACGGGGTGTCTTTATAGCCTGTGCTTGAAGTACCGGCTTGAGCCTATAAGTTTGACAGATGTAGTGTTGAGGCTGAGATGAGATCAGAAATATTAACATATTCCTAAATTTTAAACATTAAAAATAACCATAAAACTATTACTATTCAAAAATGGCTCATGACATGACTTGATGGCTGTGTCACGAGTCTCTGCAAGAACACAAGAGACACCATGAGAACTGGTACCTGCTCTGAGAGAAACTGGGTCACTGGAGGCAGAGTGAGGAGTATTTCACTTTCTACATTCTGATCTGGTAAATATGTGAACGCACTTTTTGTTCAAACCACAGAAAAAAAAAAATTGGGACCAGCAGATGGCATAATGGTTATGTAGCTGGACTTCGCATAGTAGACAAGCCAGTTTGAATCCTGGCTTAAAACTCACGCCAGGCACGTGTGCGTGCATGCCTAAGATCCCGAGAGGAGAATGTAGGAGAAGGGATTGCGGCATGGCCATCCCCCCCTGGGGGATGATTTCTCTTTTTCTGTCTCTCTGTCTCTCTGTCTCTCTGGTGAGTGCACATGACTTATAGCAAAAACCTCAAAAAACAAACAAACAAACAAAAACCACGGAGTTAAAGAACAGTTTCTACATTCTTCCTCTCTCTCCTAAAAGTGTTTTTAGGTCCCTGGTGCTCCCGCAGTGCTGCTGTCCAGGCTCTGTGTGGTCAGAGTTACCACATGATCTGCCTCTGTGTTCATTTAAATGAAGAAATCAGATTTTTATTTTGGAAATTGGTCTCAAAATAAGCATTTGGGAAGATTGCATAGTTCTGGCACTAAGGGATCTGCTGAAAAAGCTGAACCATTTTGAATAGCAGTTTATTTTACTTTGCTTATTACAGAAATATCTAAGAACTGATACACACAGATGATCTTTTCTATTCATTTCTGTCTTTATTTCTCTCTTTCTTTTTGCCTATATGGCATGTGCTCCTACCAGGTGACATGAAAGAGAGACAGACAGAGAGAAAGTGAGAAAGTGACTCCCCAGAAGTGATGGTCATACTGCAGTCCCTTCTCCTCCATTCTCCACTCAGGATTCTGGACACACACGCACACACACACACACACACACACACACACACACACACAGAATATTTCATAAGCTGCCAAGTGTGGGACTCAAACACTGCAGTGTGCCAGGTGGTTCCATCACCATAAACACCATGCTGCCTCCTGGCCCCCCACTACGTTCTTAAGAGCCTCTGTCCTGGCTAACTGAGTGGCAATGTGGTGGCAACGCAGTGATCTTTGATGTTCAGGACAAATGGGGAGGACCATGTGCCATCGCCAATCTCCCTGTACACAGCAGAGGAATGCTGGGATCCTGGCTGTATGGCCTGGGCATGGATCATGTTGCGAGGACCTTCTTAGGAGTGCTTGTATCTCTTCCTCTCTCTCTCATGGGGAAAAGAAATAACCTCACTTTATGATATCTCTCTACCAAGTTTTTTTTTAGAGGTTTTTGTTTGTTTGTTTGTTTTTGTTTGTTTTTCTTTTTCTTTTTTTTTGCTATAGGGCACATGCGCTCACCAGAAAGAAAGAGACAGAGACAGAAAGTGAGAAATCACCCACAAGGAAGTTGACCATGCCACAGTCTCTGCTCCTCTGTTCTCTTTTCAATATCTTGGGCATGCAAGCACATGCTCCTGGCATGAATTTAAGCCACCCGGTCTGGGACTTAAACCACGATAGACTACATGGAAGTCCAGCAACATAGCCATTAAGCCAACTGCTGGTCCTGTCTTCAAAGCTCTTTCATTCCCTTGCACACATTTGGGTTTTCCCTCCTCTGTGTAGCAATAGTGGACACTTACTTCTGTTTGTCTGGTCAGGCTATGTCCTCACAGCTCTGAAAAAATGTTTCACATCATATTGCCATCCTGGAATTAATTGAAGAGTTTCTCAGTCTCACATAACTATGGCTTGCTTGAAGCCAAGGCATGTGCTACTTCTATTCAGTTCCCAGTATCTCTGGGTCAGCCACCTTCCTCCTGCTCCCTGGCCTGAAAAACAAGAGATGGCAGCACTCCCTAACTGGTCATCAGTGATTGACTCAGATGGAAGGGATGTGAGAGTCTTTGATGAAAGAAAGATAGCAGAGAACAAGTTAATCATGGACGAGATCACTGAACATCAGAAACACACAGGCAGTAGCAGAAGAAGGAGTCATTATCTCTGTGATAGCACAAAGTGATTAAGGATTTCCAATGATAGCCCATATTTTGAGCTTTCCAAATAAGTGCTATTCTGTTTCTCCTTCTGAAAAGACCAAATTGAGTTATAAACATTAAGTGGAATCAACATCTTAAACTGAAAGTCCCTAAAAATGGAGAGGAGTATAATGAACATTATTACACATCTAAAGGAGTGGGAGTTGAGGACCAGGTACTGGAAATATTGAACAGTAAAACACACCTTTCAACACTCAGGGACTTATAAATTTTGGGGCCAATAAAATCAAAGTTAGAAAGTGAATGCTGCATCAATTTTCTCCATGATATTTACATAAGACTTGAAAAAATAATGACTAAAAACCACTCAAATTTGTTTAAAGACATAAACCTCCAGATTAAAGCACCTCATGAAACCCCACCTGGAGAAACCCCAAAACATCATGAAACAAGACAATCATACTCTAGTTTCTACAAATAAAATGACCAAAAACAAAAACAAAAACAAACAAAAACAAAAACAAAAAAACAAAAAGAGAAACAAAAACAACTTGTGAAAGCAGTCTTAGAAAAAAAGTACATTTCCTATAGGAGTGCAAAGGTTTCCATATGACAACACCTGAGCCATGCTCCTCACCTCCACTGCCACTGTCTACGGCAACAGCACCCGCTCACCTCTGCCTTGCTAACCACTGCTATATTCATGTTCGTAACAAGCCCATCATCAGGGAACTTTTAGATAAGGACAATGCATTCGTCACCCAGCAGGAAGACTCCTATGTGAGATTCATGAAGTATTTTTCTCTAAATCTTCTTTCCACATGATGCCATCATCCCCACCCTCACCACATTGACTGTTGTCCCCGTCACGCTCACCTCACCACATCATCAGCATCACCTCTTTACGGATCTCATGCTCTGTCCAACAGCATGCTCAGCCCACATCCATCCACCCCTTGGTGATTCTGTGCCAGACTCACAATTCAGGTCTTGGACTGGCCCATTTCCTCTGTCCTCTATTACTTTTGTGTTCAGAAAAAGAAATTGTACCAAAACTGCAGCAAGCAGGAA
>NW_006159724.1:36458-57363 GCF_000334495.1 Tupaia belangeri chinensis
ATTTCTCACCCCCTGCCATTTTCCACCCTCCCCCCACATTTTCTCTGGTATCTACAGTTACTTTCCATTCATCTCCCTCCACACACATTTTATTGATTCATTAATTAATTATCTTACTTAATCTAACTACTTTCAATAGCAAATTCAGCTGATATACACACACTTGTGAATGCAAGTCTGACTTTAGGTGTAAAACTGAGCAGAATGAATATTATACAAAGTAGCACCTAGTTGATGCTATATAGCTTACTGAGGTCATTATATAAGTATTTTTAATATACTTTTTAATTTCAAGATAAGCAGTTTTAGCTCTAATATATCAAAATTTAAGTAAATTCTAAGAGAGCTTTGCTTAAAACAGAAAACAGGTTAGGATTCTGTTCAAATAGTAGGTGCATGAACCTATCAGCAGCTCAAGACAAGATGAAAATCCTTATATCTGGGAAACAAAACACAGAAGAAAATCAGTAATGTTTTGATCAAAAGTCATAACATTCTATTCCACCAGTTCAGACTCATGGACTTTATCTTCTGTTGTGGTTTGATCTTCTCATTTAAATTCTGGAAGGTAACTTTCAACCCCAGATTGTTCCTACCATTAAGGTGGCCATTTTCTTATTTGTACTGAACTCTTATTTCTGTGTGTCTGTATTTAGCTTTCCCGGTGTAGCACTTCTTTAAAAATTTCCTGAAAAGCTGGTCTGGTGTTGGTAAATTCATCCATGTTTTGTTTATTTGAGAATGTTCTTGTCTTTTCTTCCCATAGGAAGAATAAATTGCTGGGTATAGTATTCTTAGTTGAAATTGTTTTTCCATTAATTCTTTGAATGTATTTTTCCATCCTTTCCTTATTCACAATGTTTCTGATGAGAAGTCTACTGTTAGCCTGATGGGATATTCTTTGTGGATAACTTGACATTTCTCTCTTTGCCAATCTCAGTATGTTGTCTTTATCTGTGGTTTCAGTCAATGGGGCTCTAATGTGTCTTGGAGAAGATCTTGGGTTGATTCTATTTGGGGTCCTTTGCATTTCTTTGGACTGGATCTTTGAAAGCCTCTGTAGGTTTGGAAAGTTTTCTTCCAAGATTTCATGAAATAGATTATCAATGCCATTAATAGTATCTTCACCTTTTGGGATACTGATTGTCTGGAAGTTTGGCTGTTTCATGGGATCTAGTATTTCTTGCATACTATTCTCATATTGTTGGGCTATTTTCTCAGTCTTAGTGGTGGATTTTTCTAGGCCAGTAATTCTGTCTTCTACATCTGAGATTCAATATTCTGTCTACTTTTAATACTTTCAAGGGAGGTTTTGATTTCCTGTATTACAGCCTTCATCTCTAACAGATCCATTTGATTCATTTTTATGGTGTGTATTTCCTCTTTCAGGTCATGCAAGAACTTCCTCACCTCTTGGAAATAGTCAGCTCTTTTTTCCTCTGTATTCTGGAGTTCATTTTCTTTCTTCTCTTGCACCTCTGTTAACTTTGTCACTATGAATATTATAAAACCTTTATCTGACATTTCCACGAGTTCCACTGTACTGTCTGTGGATGAAGAGGAGTTATACTTTATGCTTGAAGGAGAACTATTTTCTTGCTTTCTCATATTTCTTCTATCCCTGCAGTGATTTTTGGTCATCTGATGGATTGTATTTTTCTTTCTATTTCTTCAAGTTCAATCTGAGTATTCAGAGGTGTGCTGGAAGAGGTGATCTGCAATCTCTCTTCTGTTCCATTTTTCACTTAGTGCGTCAGATACAGTGGGAGTTGTGATATATTCTGACCCTAATAGTAATCAGAGGTTTGGATACTATTTACATAGACTAGTCTAGACATTCAGTGCATTGAGGCAATCTAGGAATGAATCTGGACGGAGAAGTCTCAGCAAAAAACCTTTACTTTTAGCCAATGAAAACACTATTTCACAGCAGAAGCTCAGTAGCCATCCCCCATAATGATAAGATATACTCATTCACAAAGAAATTTCTATAGTCAAGCATTTTTGCCATATCACTGTCATTTTTTATGTGAACAGAAGAATTAAGGCCATTTAACATCTTCTCTCTTAGCCAACACAGGCTTACAGTGCAGCTATAGTCCTCCTGTTGAACATTACACTGTACACTTTCTCTACACCCTGGGCTACTATTAGTTAGTGAATTATTTATATCTGTATCCTTGTGGGAGATGAAGACTGTTGAATCCTATTCCAACTCCATGACAGCAGTGTTTGGAATTCCTTATTTATTTTTTAACTCTCTATCTTCAGCTTAATTTCTTTCTGTTCTTGTTTTTAAGAGAGGTTTTCCTATAGAGCTCTTACCCTTGCCAGAGAGTCAAAAAGCAAGAAATTACTTCCCAGGGAGGATGACCACACCACAATCCCGACTCTCCTCTACTTTCTGGATTTTGGGCATACGTGCATTTGTGCACTAGGGAGTTTCAAGCTACTGGGTCTGGGACACAAAATGGCAGTTGGCCATGTGGACTCCTGGGTTTTAACCACTATACACCCTCCTGGCCCTTAGGTTAATTTCTTAAAATTGAAATATTTCCTTACATAACCAAAATACAATTTTAAATATTAGGAGATTCATAGTACTTAAATACTATTACTGGGCCAGCTGGTGACATGGTAGTGAAGTAGACCATATTCCACAAGGACGACTACACAACTCAAGTCCCACCCAGTGGATTAAATAGGCCAGGCATCTCTGCGTGCCTGCCCAGTTTCACAACAGGAAGAGAATTGAGTTGGTATTGTGGCTTGACCATTCCACTGCTGGTGTGTGTGTGTGTGTGTGTGTGTATGTGTGTGTGTGTGAAATGCCTTCTCACTATCTCTTTCTCTGGTGAGCATATGCACCCTCTCACAATTTTTTTAATTGACTTGGGACCAGCAGATGGCACAGTAGTTATGGTGCTAGACTTCCACATGGCCACCCACAATACAAAACCCAGACCAGCAGCTTGAAATTCATGCCGGACATGTGTGCATGCCCAAAATCCTGAGAAAAGAAGAAAGGAGAAGGGATTGGGACACAGCCACCCCTCCTGGAAGGAGATTTCTCACTTTTGTTCTCTCTGTTTCTCTGGTCTCTGTCAAGTTTACATATCCTATTACAAAAAAATCTCTCTCAAAACAAAACAGAAAAATCAGTTAGTAAGATATATTTAGATCTGGACCACTGTCAAATTATATGAATTTTGATAACAAAGTATCCCCCAGGGTTACTATCAGACATAGTCTCATCCCCTGAGAATGTCTCTAACTTTTGATGCAACACGGTCTAGACTCACCTGTGACTTTTCTGATCTAGTACTGAAATCCACCTGTTCTCCAAAGAGCCTGGATCCAGTCCTCATGAATGGCTTTGGAATTAAAGTGAGTTGAGGGGACTTTTGAGCAGATGACATCCCTTCCTTTTGAGCAGATGACACCCTGCTTCTGAATAATTAGGACCAAGACAATCTGGCCATTTACCATTAGGAGTCCCTTCTATGTCACGGACTGTCCAGGTGCCCATATTCATGAAGGAACACCAGCCTTCAGCCCTGGGAGGTGACAGCTGCTTCTTTCAGCACATGGAAGTTCAGACCCGTCACCAGATTAGGTAGAAATGAAACCAGGTGTCGGGACACAGCAGAGGGAATTGAAGGATGGAGAGGAGGATTATGGAACCATTGTTGACTCGTGATGCTCAGTCCAGGTACATCATAATTCGGCCCATGGACAAGGAATCCCAGAGTTGTCCTGACCAACAGCTGTCCCTTGCTCTGCTGGGATGAATGGGTGGGACACTGTGTCCCCTCTGTGAAGTGAACACAGAATGTATGGAGAGCAATGTGAGGGCAGAGGGCCTATATTTGTTTTAGTTTTACTTACATTTCTTTCCTCCTCGAGGAAGAGACACAGGGAGAAGAGGCAGAGAGAGCACACATAGTAGGGTCTGGAAGCTGACAGCCATGTCTGCCCAAGTCAACACTGACCCAGGCACACACATGTCCCTCTGTTCAGGGAAGGCTCCTGATAGGAACTAGGACCTTCCCCTCTGGTCAGCTATACACAGGGTGCATGTCACTACAGTGCTGCCCTCTGGCCGTGCTCGGTAGAGTTTGACACTAACCTCCTCATCATTTTAAGAAAAACACCATGGATGACGAGTTGTCCCAGAGATGCACAAGAGTATCTGATGTGTTCTGACCTTCACACAGGGCAAAAGATGGAGACCACTGTGGGAATAGCAAACTATGGGGAACAGCCTTTATAGAGGGAAAGGAGGTGTGAATTGGGACAGGGACAACACAGTTCTGGGCAGATGTCAGAGGCCCCAGACTCTCACAGGTGCCATCTGCACAGTGAAACCCCTCAGGTCATGATGACTGCCAGCTATTCTAGAGATGACCCAGAGATGGAAACATGTCCTCCTCAAGAAATGCAACTCTGAGCTCTGGGATATGCCAGGAGGTCCGGGTTTTCCTAAATTAGGGTAGCTGCCACCACGGGGCAGTTATCCCAGCAGAAGGAAGGGGAGCGGAGCAGCCAACTTGCTGCAGAAGGGCAAGAGGAGATTGACAAGGATTGAGTCACAAGGACACTGATGGCCCAGCTCTGTTTACACATGCTCACTTACATAGGAGCAGGTCTGGCACACATGCATGTACATCATGTATTGCCATGGACAGGGCCCTTGTTGGAGACAAAGACAGAAAACAACCCTACCAGGGCATGGTCTGGAAAAAATCCTATCCTCCATCACTCTGTTCAGTGGGCACACACACAGGCATGACTTGGTTTTCCAGTCACCTCAGCCCAGAGTTTCCCTGCACTCAGGTCCAGGTCTTTCCACCACTGGGCTATGGGATGAGCCTTGGGACCTGCCTTTGACAGAAGGTGAGACAGACAGGAAGACAGAGTGACCTGGCGGACACATGAGATGTAACAGGTGTGCACATAGCCATGCTCTGGCTTTGCACTTCCTAGGACCAGACCCTGTCTTTGCCCCTTACCTCGATGTCCTTGGACAAAGTACTGGGCCTCTCTGTTCATGGGAATTCACACTCACAGTCGGGTGAGCAGTCCCCATGCAGAGGCTGCTCTTTCATTTACATATAAGGCCTCATAGTGGGCTGTGAGGGTAGGGGTAGCTCCAGGAAAGAAGAAGCAGCCCCACAGGAAATGGAGGAAAGATGGCGGACAGAGCTGCCTCCCAGCATGGCCCAGGCCAGCTCCTGCTCTGAAGGAATGAGATCTTTCCCTGTCACTCAGCTCTGGGCCCCATCCCTGTGTTCCCTTTGCATGAGGGACAGAGGTCCTGCAGGCAGTGGAGGAGTCCAACGTGGCAGGGCCCCAGGATCTGTTTGAGCCCCCTGACACTTGATCACAGTCTTGGTCAACTCAGCACGTTGGCAAGGCTGCTGCTGTCTGCCCCCCAACCTATGAGCAAAGCTTGGGTCAACTTAGCATGTTGGCAAGGTCGCTTGCTGTATGCTCCGGAGACTGCGGTAGCCTTGCTGGGAAGTGACCCCCCCTCTGACTCTCTGATATACTACTATAAAAGAATTGCATAACTCTCTTATGCATCTTGAATATGCGGTAAGATTTCCCGAAAGTCCCCCAACTGCTCCCTTTTGCCCTGACTACCTACTGTTAATTACAATGCTTCATCCCTGTGATCACAATGGAGGGTGTGCTGAAGTTCTATCTAGGCAGAAATCTTCTTGACCTTTGGAAGGCCCTTCAAGACACATTTAATATAAATAACCTTTTTACATACAATAGGACTAGGCTGAAACTGGCCCAGTCCCGCTCTTGCCCCATGGTAACTAATGTTCTAACAAAATACATAACAGTGGTGCCATAGGCTACACAAGTGAATCCACAACAAAATACTTAGGTACCATAAGCTCATTTTAAAGTTTTTCATTAACTTGTTAGTCATTTTACTTTTGACTTAAGAAAAACTGGTACTGCTAGTTGGAGAAGCTGTTTAAAGTATCCTGTTATACTCACCAAGTGAACAATAGGCTCATCCCTTTACAATAGATAGATATATTAGGATTCCTCTAATTAAATTTTAGATCCCTATAGAATTATATAAGTATCATTCTTTATTGAGATCCATAAGAACTAATATCTATACTTGAGATTTACTTTTAGTAATCACAAGATGGCTGCTGCCAAAAATCGGCTGATAATTAACTCTTCTTGCTGGAACTGTTTCCTGGAACTGAACTCCTTGAAGTTCCCAAGAACTGGCTTTCATCAGTCAAACAATTGTTGAACTGTATTGATGATTAATAGACCTGCCCTTAATCAAATCCTGAATGAAATTTATGATCCTTATTGTTAAAACTTTATGAATTGATAATTAGAACATGTAGCCCCTCACCCATTTACTTGCATGTATCACATTTTCAATAAAAAGTCACGATGATTCCTAGTAGTTGTCACTGTTTGAGGGCAATCTCTGAGAGTGTCCGACTGAGGACGTGTATGAAAAAGGCACCAAGGCCTCAGTCTTTCTTTCCAGTGCTGCCTCGAAAAGTCAACCCATGCCCGCTGAGGCAAATTGGCGCCCAATGTGGATTGCTCAAACTAGGAGTTGAGTAGGCATTGGTAAGTATTTTTTAATTTTTTTAAAGAGAACAATAAAACTCCTGCATAGGGTGCCTAGGACTCCCCAGTAGAGACAGGCTGGGCTTAGAGGATGGGAGAAGAATTACTTAGGGTGTTAGTGATCAGGGATAGTGCTAACACTAAGTGCCATCTCAGAACTTTTTGAGCAGTGTAGTGCCTAGGTGCTTGCAGCCATGGGAAATACAGCATCTAAGGATAGGGCTTAAGGAACAGTCAAAAAGGCTTTAAAAGATAACTATGTCCATTTTTGCTTCCCCTTATTATATCCTTTTGAGGAGGGGGAGCCAGAGTGGGAGGCTATTTCCTATAAACTGCTTAAGGAAATTAAACAAGCTGTGAAAGATTTTGATCCCACTTCTTCATATACTATTACATTGGTAGAAGGTTTGGCAGCTCAATGGATGACACCATATGATTGGACTCAAATAACTAAGGCATGTCTTCCAGGAGGGGACTTTTTACTGTGGAAATTGGAATTTAAAGAATTGGCAAAAATAAATAAGTAAATAAATAAATAAATAAACAAACATCAAAACAGGCTACTAGAAAGCCTGCACACAAATGGAAAAAATAACCCCCACCCCCAAACAAACTCCCCTAACATTAGATATGATAATAAGAACGGGCTCCTTTTTTACAATGGCTTCCCAAATGATTATCTCCTGCCAGAATTTAACAATCATATCATCTTAGGCTTTGCTGGCATAGAAAATCCTCCCAGAATATCAAGAATATTTGTGTTCTAAAAACTCTAGCGATATAAAAAATTCCTATTGTTTTCTACCATCCTTAAGTATATAATTAAAAATTTCAAAAAAGGAGATTACTCAAAAGGTATCAATGTCAAAATAACCCCAGGAAAATTGTCTCTTGTAATTCTGGTGTGTGTGTGTCTGTGTGTGTGTCTGTGCATGTAATATGTCATGTTATGTACTACATGTTGTATGTCTATGTGAAAACAGGCCTTAAAGTATTCTATTCAATTTGGTTTATAAAAAAAAGCACTCATAAAAATTAGTCTAAATGTTTCTCAAGTTCGTATAACTTTAACAAGTGAGATGGCTTTAAATATAATAAATAAATAAATAAATAAATAAAAAATTAACAAGTAAAGATCTTCACAATCTCCAACATATATTTTGTCTAAGTTTTTATTAATCAAACAACATCATGTTTATCTTAATATGGTTGGTTTAGTAAAATAGCTAGTATTGATGTGTTATATGTTGCATTTTACATAATAAATATCTAACAACAACAAATGTATGACTAGCTTTTTCTGGCTTTAGTTTTAGTGCTAACAGAGGATCTTTAACCTCAGAGTAACTTTTGGATGTTTACAGAGGGCCCCTGAAACATCCAAAAGGGAGTTATTAAACCAATCAGACTTATTGTTTATATGTTGGATAAAAGTAAAAGACATTGTTGAATTAAGTAATTCTAATTTTCTTAATAGTATATTTAAGTTAATACATATATGTGTATATGTATAAATGTTATGTACTTGTATGCCTATATATACATTGTGTTCCAAAATAATTTAAAATTCCCAGGAGTTAATAGTAGGCTATTATGTTAAACTAACATATATATATAACCAAATTCCTCTGTCAGTTGTGAATTTTTGTCAGATCATTAACTATGGCTAAAATCTTAATGTTATGTCCTTAAAGAAATTCACAAAGAGAGTAAAGTAAAGTAAATAAATAAAAATAAATCAAATAATTAAACTGGGTAAAATCTTCATTTTCTATGTAAAATTATTGGTTTTCTAAACTGTTAAGCCAAAATTAACCAAACGAAAGTAAAAAATGTTTCACAAAATTACATACTAAGTGGCCAATGTAATGCACCTGAGTTAAAAGAGTAAATTGATATAAAAGACTATAAATCAAGTGTTAAACATGGACTCATAGAAATATATTGCTTGGTTCCCTCTGAGTCCTCCTTATAATTCTTGTTGTTAAATTAACATGACTTAGTTATTCTTATTATTGGTCTTTAAATTTTATTAAAATATTAAAAAGGTTTATTAGTAAGATTATTCAGTTTTTCATTTAAAAGTTATTAAAACAAATTTTGTTATTGTTTGTACATGTTCATGAGCTACTAATATATACTAAGATTTAGGGTCACTGAAAAACAAAAATTGCTCAATATAAATGTATGACAAGTTTAATAGTTCCTTTTTGTTATTAAACTTGTCTGTTAGATTAAGGCAATTTTTAATGTTAAACTTGTAAAAGATAAAAACAAAAAATAAAATATAAACTAAAAGAAGGATTATGGCTGTAAAAATGTGTTTCGGGTATAAAAGGTTAAAAAGAAAGGTTTTTATGAAGAAGGAATTTTGTGTAGTGAGTTTTTGTCTGAAGATAAAATGGCTATATCAAAACAGGAGAAAGAGGACAAAAACTATAGGATATAAAGTATGTTGTTGAATGTTTAAGTTATGTTGCAAAAGTCTAAGAAAGAATTACAGAAATTAATCAAGTTAGTCTTCTAAAGCTAGTTTTGCTATCTTTAAATATTATATACAGTAAAACAACTAAAAGAAAAAAGCCCCTTCAACTAGTCCAGATGGGGCCTCACATAGTTGTAAAGTTAGCCTGTGAGTCTGTCACACCAGAGACAAGTGGACTGCTTTCCTGGACTCACAGGGGCCTTGGTCTGTAAGGATGGGCCAGGAGAGTCCTTTGTGATGGTGCTTCAGATATCAGAGAGCAACAGTCCTGCTCTAGTCACTCCAGAGGCTGACTCCAAGTCAGACATTGTCAAAAGTATGGCTCAGCGGCTCCATGACCAGATGGTCTGAAGAGGACTGGCTGCTGCTGACTTATGGGATGGTTAAAGTGACCTCTGATACCAGTAAGCGCCTTGGTCCTCACTCCCCTTGAGTATTCTGTTCACCGTGCTTCTACTTTTGATTTTTTGCTCTAATTTACTCAGTTTTCTTTTCTTTTCTTTTCATTTTTAGCAAGGAAATAGATCATTTATTTGTTTCCTATGGCTGCTGTAAAAAGTTGGGAAGTTCTGGATGGAGAAAAGCAATAGATATATAATCTTTCATAGTCCTGGAAGCGGAAGTTGGAAACAGTATTTCTGAACAGAAATGAAGGTGTCAACAGAGCTCCACTTCCCCCAGATTCCCTAATGGAGACTAAGCTCTTTGACTATTCCTCTGTATGATAGTTGCTGGCATTCCTTGGCTTGTGACCACCTCAACCTCTGTCTTCTCCTGTGTGTGTGTACATGTGCATATGTGCATGAGTATGCCCAATCTTCTGCCGACGTCTTTAATAACACTTGTGTTTAAAACTGAAGCTCACTGCGATAATCTCATCTCAAAAATCATTGATTTAATTACATCAGCAAAGGTCTTTTAATCCAAATAAAACAACATTTATGAATCCTGGTTTGGGGGACCTTATCTTTATAGGACATTATCCAACCTACTACAGGTAGCACATCAGATAGTGATATGTATTGTGCAAAGGAAATTAATGAAGATACAAAACGAAAAGAATGCCCAACATAGATTAGGGACTGTTTTTCTTTTTGTTAAGTGTATTTATTTTCACCTTCCATTAGTGAGTAAGAGACAGGAAGAAAGTACACCCAACAGGCGTCTAAAGCTGCAATCTACTTGTAGCCATCAGTTTGCCCTAGGTTAGGGGCACACAGGGGCAGCTTAGGTTATTTTTCTATTTTTTAGTGAGATTCTTGTTATAGAGCATGTGAATTCACTGGAGAGAGAAACAGAAAGAGAAAGTGAGAAATTACCCCCAAAAGAGATGGCCTTGCCACAATGACTTGTCCTCCATTCTCCTCCAAGGATTTTGAGAAGGCACACAAGCACAATCCAGCATGAGTCTCAAGCCAAAGGGTCTAGGACTCCCACAGCGGTCGGGCATGTGAGAGTCCACGACTTACTCACATGCCAAGTGCTCTCCCCAGCTTCTTGGATTTTAAAGTGGAGGTAGCAGGAACACAGGTGCAGCAAAGGGGCCACCCCATGCAATGGTGGAATCCACAAGGAGGAAAAGGGGGGCAGACCCTGAGGAAACTTGATGTGCAGGGTACACATTGAGCCTGAGACTCAGGCGGTGTGGCCAGGCCACAGGAGGGACACAGGGAGATGCCCTGTTAGAGAGCCTGACCCAGTGTCCCTATTTTCTTTTCTTGCTCATGGAATAAGAAATAGGAAATTTACTTTAAAGTGTATATAAATAAAGAAGGGGGAATTTCTGGCTATCGAGTCCTTGTGTTCTTTTGTAGATGAGGAAGGGATGTGCAGCTTGGCCATCTCTCTTGGGGTATAATTTCTCACTTCCCTGTATCTTTATCTCTGTCTCTTGCTATGGAGAAGCACACTCATGGTAAGGCAAAAAGCTCTCAAAACAATGGCAAAGCCCTCATCTCCAGTGTTTAGACAGAACAGGGCTCCTTGGTCCCAGGTCCTCAGGTGTGATAGGCTTAAAGTGGAGTCCTAAGTGCCTGTTGTCATCTATTATATCCCTGAGTGCAAAGAAGGCATCAAAAGAGAAGGGATGTGACCAATTAATGTCCCTGTGCAAGTCTTCATTCTCAGCTCTGGAATCTGGGGACGGCGACGAGAGAGCCTCAAAAGTGGGAGACCTTAGATATGTAAGTTTGACTTGTCACAACTTTCCCACTCCACATCCTTCTGTTAAGTAAAACAGCCCCTAATTACAGCTGAAATACATTCAGAGCCAGACTAGACACTAATTGTGGAGGGACAGGGGAGGTATGATTCAGGAACTGGGATTCCACAGAGGAGTTCCTCATCCTGACGGAGCAACAACTCCAGAACTGAGGAAGACATGGCCATGGTCTATAGTAGCCACAGACTCTGCAGTCTAGATGCGCGAATTTGGCCTGGAGGCCTCGCCTGGCCCAAAGGACAGGTCAGGCCTGACAGAACCATGGCCACCACAGTGAGTGCTTCTGTTCTCTCCAGAGGCCATGTCGACTTCTCAGAAGCACATTTCTCACTTCCCTTTGACTAAAGAGGCAGCTCAACTGAGGGGCTGAGCCCTGAGACCTTCACTTCTGACCTACAGGTAGGCCCTGGTTACCAGAGATGGTGGGACCCCTTCTAGCTTCTGTGCCCCAGAAACGCCTCAGCTCAGGCCTAGACCTTCAAAGAGCTCAGGGGAGGGGTGTGCATACAGCTATCACATTGCTTCTATAAAATCAGAAAAAAAAAAACAACAGCCTTTATGCTTCGGGGGAAGATCCTCCTTTCCCAGCCTCCATGCCCCCTGAATCAGGCCTCTGGGCATCACTAGTCTCCCTAAAGTGTCTTGCCTCCCTTCAGTGCATTTTTGTATTACCGATATGGCTCCCGTGGTCTTTGCCATTCAGTTGCCTGCTCCCTAGTTTGTGTGTGTTCCAGTTTAGGTTGTCTCTGGGGGTCCATCCTTAAAGCCACTCCTGATCAATGTGTAGTATTTGAGCATCCCTGGACGTCAGTGTCATTTAGTATGAGTCAGTTCATGGGACCTTTAGCACCAATTATGCTTAAAGTTACAGTTGCTCTTTAGAGAATTCCTGCCCCTTTTTTTGACAGGGTATGAGCTAGGACAGTCTGAGTTTATCAGGGGATTGTACCCCAGTCTCTGTCTCTGAGAGCACTGGGGACAGCACTGGGGCTGAGATGGGGCAGGTGAGGTGAGTGGGGTCCATCTGGGTGGAGCACACAGTTCTCTGGGTGCAAAGTGTGACTTTTTACAATTTCCTCTCCTCAGTACAGAAAAGCTTAGAGAATGGACACCCCCTCCTCAGATGCTGTCACTTCATTCAATGAGAAAGAAAGGGAAGTGGTTTATTTAGTGCCTCAGAGGCTATCCTAATCCGATTCCAAGCTCTGGAATTGGGGGAAGGTAAAGCCAGGGCCAGAAAAATGAAAATCCTAGAAAGAAACAAGGGGAACCACATGAAATCTCATGGATGAAGTGTCAGGATTGGGAATGAGTGTGGACAGGATTCCTAACAGACCCAAGCCCCCGACTAAGTGTCCAATCAGTTCCCATGTCTGGGACTGTGAAGAGCTGGAGCTCTTGCTGTCAAGGCCCACTGGACACTAGGTCATGTGAGGCAGCTCAGAGCCCTTTCTGCAGGCCCATCTCCCCAACAGTCAGGAGAGGAGGAAGAGATGGAAAGGTGGTGGCTGACAACCCAAGGCCATGAGGGCACATGGTGTCAGGCAGTCAGGATGGCATGGTCCATGCTGCCTGAGGCCTTCATGAAAAGCATAAACCTAGAGCAGCCGCAGTGACAGTGGAGGAGAGACCTGGGGAAGGGCACTCCTTGTCAAGTCAATGGAGTATTAATTACTCCTGGGATCGGATTCAACATCTAAGATTCTTTTCTATATGGTAAGTGTCAGTACTTTGGTAGAAATTTCTAGGTAAGAATGAGATGGGAGAGGTTCATTCAAAAATAGCAAAATGTGGTCCAGTCCAGGAAGCATAAAATCCAGTGTGGACTGTGAAAAGAGCCTGCCATTAGCCGGGTGGTTGACAGACCAGGAAAGGCTGCAGTCCTTGCCCTCTGGGTTAGGCAGTGGCTGGAGAGAGCTATGGACACCTTCGTATGAGTGATGACTCTATGGTCCTTGGGAAATCTCCACGCATGCTGCTACCCACAATGCTTCCTGGAATGTTCAGTTCACGCACTGTCCTGCCTTGCAACAGCCTCTAATCCCAGGTTAATTAGCTTCTTCTACTCGGCCCACAACTGCCCACATCTGCCCACAGAGCCTCTCCTGGCCTCAGGATGCTCACTCTAGGAGGCCTGTGCCCATCACCATTCCCACTCTGGGTCAGCTCTGCCTGGCTGCCCCAACACTGTGGAGCTGGCCTTATTCCCAACATGGGCCAATGCCAGTGGCCCTTGGCTCCTTAGGCTTCAATAACCAGGATCCTCCTAAGACCTGCTATTCAGTCCACAACAAATCTGAGGAGGAAACACACTAAAAATTCATGATTGAAGTCACAGGATCAATTTCAGGTATGACAGAGCCCTTGGAAATGCGAAGGTGAACATGCCAGAGAGTAAAAGTTGGAAGCCAGAACAAACCGGCCACCATTACACTCATGACAATGAGAGCTGGGACATGCTGACCAGAATAAAGGCCCCACCAACATGAAATATGGGCAGGTTTGAGAGGCATTAAATGGGCTAAAACAATAGTTTATTAAAAATATCTGAAAGTGGGAATGAGACCAACTGGCAGTTTATGGGTAAATACCAGGTTTTGGGAATTGACTGAAACTGACACCATCGACCATGGTTCAAATCCCAGACTTGGGGTCTTGTTTTTTACCTCTCCATTTCCTTCTCTCTTTCTTTTTTACTCTAGTCCATTAAAAATTGAAAACAATAAACAAATAATTTTTAGAAGATGAGGTATGTTTAAAGTGTTGATCAAGCAGTTTGTTATGCCCAAATAATTCTTAGAAATTAAAATCTGCTTCAAAAATTTCTACTTTGTATCTCATACCCAAAATGGGATTCTAAACTACATAGATGACCAGGTAGACTGCCACAGGGTAGAAGATAGGGTTCTTTTACCAGACTTTGCTGACTGCCTGTGTCATGACCCTCAGATCACCTCCTATCGCAAACCACAGAACCCTTGGGAACAGACTATCTTGGCAGACACACATCTTCTGGACTGGTGCTGTCCTCATAATGTCTGGGATGAACCCCAAGTTTTCCTGCCCAAGAAGTAAAAAGTGATCGTGAATATTGCCAAGGGAACAATATTCCTCCTCCTGCCAGGACTTGGCATGGTGGAGAACCTCTATGTCATTGTGAATTACATGTGGACTTTCTTTCTGAATGCAGAGAAGAAACCTGTACAAGTTATCCTCATCCACTTGACTTTTACATATATCAAAATGTTTTTGACCCAAGCAATGCCACAGATGATGGTAGCTTTTGGTGTGAAAAACTTCCTATATGACATGGGTTGTACTATGGTTATTTTCTTGGGCAGGGTGGCTCAGGATCTGTCCATCTGCGCCTACAACCTCCTAACAATGGTTCAGGCCATCACCATCAGCCCCAGGGCCTCAGTGTGGGGGCAGCACCAGCCAAAGGTAGCTCGGCACACCCTTCCCTGTTTTCTCTTTTTCTGGGTGCTCAACTCCTTTATAAAAATGTGCATATTAAGGGAACAAGCAGTTAGCATAATGGCTATGTTGCTGGACTCCCACATAGTCGACCGCGGTTCGTGTCCCAGACCCGGTGACTTAAAACTCATGCCTGGCGCGTGTGCGTGCGTGCCCAAGATCCTGAGAGGAGAATGGAGGAGAAGGGATTGCGGCGTGACCATCCCCCCTGGGGGGTGATTTCTTGCTTTCTGTCTCTATGTCTCTCTCTGTCTGTCTGGCGAGTGCATGCGCCCTACAGTGAAAATCTCTCAAAAAAAATGTGCATATTAAACATCATTACAAGCAGAGTGGAAATGGATCCTATGGAATTGAAAATCTTTACTATTGTCATTTTAAACTTCAAAGCCAGGTAATATGATGGATGATTCTCACAGGCATAGCCCTGCATGATGCCCTGTTTCTGGGTCTCACTGGTGTGACCAGTGGCTACATGGTGTTCCTTCTCCACAAGCACCACAAGCACGTGCTATACCTACAGAACAGCAAGCATGTCTACACCACACCCCCTGAGATCAAAGCTGCTCAAAGCATTCTCCTTCTGATGCTTTGTTTTCTTCTCTTTTACTGGATAGATTCTATTATTACTTCATGTGTAAATTACTCCCTGCAGAATCATTTCCTACTCATACTTGTTCAAGTACTTCTAAGCCTTGGTCATGTTATCCTCAGCCCCTTTGTGATGATTTATAGAGACAGATGTCTGGCTAAGTGTTGGCACTTTCAGAAGACTTGAGGAATTGTTTGCGTTTTGATCACTTCAGCAAGGATGTTCATGTGCTACAAATTAATGGCCTAGAAGAGTCCCTTAACCATGTAAGAACAATATTCTCATAGAGGAAACCTGGCAACCAGCTGCCTTGATCTGAACAGCCACCATAGAAAGCTATGGGGACCCAACTCTCTTTTTTTAATATCCTGCCACCATTCAAAAAGTGGTTAAATTTCATATAAATGCCATGGCCCTCTATCCACCAGGCTTCTAGTAGGAAGAGACCGGAAAAGACCTTGGTAAAATCTGTCACAATGTCTAGGTCATTTGCCCAGGAATTCCATTTCTAGGACCTAATCCTTCAGATACATGTGTTCACTTAAAAATTACATTAGTAGGGCCAGCAGATGGCGCTGTTTGAGACCTGCAGCTGGTGGTTTATTTGACTGCCCAAGATCCTGGGAGAAGATGGGAATTGAAGAGATTCTCAGCGTGGCCATCTCCCCTTGGGGCTGATTTCTCACTTTTCATCTTTCTATTTCTCTCTTTCTTGGGACAGCACACACAAGCTAAAGAAAAAAATCTCTTAAAAAATACAATTACCAGGGACCAGCAGTTAGCGTAATGCCTATGTTGCTGGACTCCCACGTAGTCGACTGTGGTTTGCATCCCAGACCCGGTGGCTTAAAACTCACACCGGGCATGTGTGCGTGTGTGCCCAAGATACCGAGAAGAGAATGGAGAAGGGATTGTGGTGTGGCCATCCCCTGGGGGCGGGGGTGATTTCTCGCTTTCTATCTGTCTCTCTCTGTCTAGCAAGTGCACATGCCCAATAGCAAAGACCTCTAAAAAAATACAATTACCAAAAAAAAAAAATACAATTACTGTAACAAAAATATTAGAGATTATTTTAATGACAAACTAAATATCCAGTAAGACAGGCTACATGCTTGGCCATTTGCAGTTATCCATAAGTATCAGACCACACAAAGAGCACTTATGGTGTTTACAGTGTGATAAGAGAGCTCAAAATACATTGATATGGACTGACACTCAAGGTATTTTATTAATTCACTAAAAAAACGAGCTCCTCTCTGGAGGCACCTTGACTGGCTGTGGGGACCCGACAGCTCCATGTGCCTGGGGAGTCGGCATCCCATATCAGAGGATGTCTCAGGGACACCCTAGGAAATCAGTAATTTTGTTCTTTTAAAATCAGAAGCAAGACTCAGAGTTTTGGCAGAAATGAAGACAGGCTGACGAGATGATGTACTTGATCATCCTGGTCCCTGGAAAATAGCCAGCCTGTCAGTGCCAGGAAGGGACAGAATGCTGCCCTGTGTATGACAGTTACAGAATGAGCAGCTTTCCCAGGCATCTCTGGGAGTGGATCTGGCTTAGGGACTCTGAGGATGCTCTGGGGCACACATGAACATTCATTCACTGGCCCTGGTTCCCCCATCAGTAATGTGAGCTGAGATCCACAATGATAGCCCAGGACCTGACTGAAAGAGAAAAGTGACAGAAAAGTGACAGGGGACACTCTCTCCTCTGAGCTAGAAGGTGGAGTGTAGACAGAAGAGGAAGGGGAGCAGGTGGACAAGGCCCTGCAAAAGGACCACAGGAGAGTCTGAGATAAGCCGTTCACAACCCAGCCCCACCTCCATGAGGCCCTGGAACAACAAGAGGCAGGGCCCTACTCCAGATGCTCAGGGAAGAGACAGAAGGGGATGAAGGTGTGGGAAAGAGAATGGTGGGAGATGAGGAGGTGGCTGAGTGACTTTGGTGAGATGAGGAGCTGGAGAGGCTGAAGGCCAGCAGTGATGAAGATCAGGATGCACAGTCTTGGGGTAGGAGCACGGGAAAAGGCCTTGATGGGAAATGCAAAGGCCAGGCACCCAGGAAGCACCTGAGCAGAGAGGATGAAGCACGTGGGCAGGAGGCAGAGCCCCGGCATGACCAAAATCACAATGTCCTCTCAAACATGCATGAACAGGACTGGACTGAAGAATATTTGGGTACAATATCTGTTTTTACTGAACACCCCTCTTCTCTGGGGTGAGAAACTGCAGGAAGGAGGAGGTCATAGCTGTGAACAGGGGTCTTTACAGCCTGTTCTTGAAGTGACCACTTGAGCTGAAAAGTTTCACAGATGCAGTGTTGAGGTTGGGATGAGATCAGAAATATTAAAATATTCCTTAATTTTAAGCAAACACATTCTCCAAAGATGGAGATCACGTTGATATGGATCCAGTCCTCATCAACGGCATTTGGAAGTAGAGCGAGTCGAGGGGACTTTTGAGCAGACACCATCTCCCTCAGTTGACCTTAGGGACTGCTTCTGAATGATCAGGACTAAGACAATCTGGTTGTTTACCATAAGGAGTCCCTTCTACATCCCTGACTGCTCTGCTGCCCACGTTCATGAAGGAATACCAGCCTTCAGCCCTGGGAGTTGAGAGCTGCTTCTGCTGGCACATGGAAGTTGGGAAATGTCACCGGACTGGGTAGAAAAGAAAACAGGTGGCGAGGCACGGCAGAGGGGAATGAGGGATGGAAAGAGGATTCTGGAATGATCGCAGACTCGTGAGGCTCAGTCCAGGCACATCAGAATTCAGCCCGTGGATGAGGAATCCCGGAGATGTCCTGACCAAAAGTCATCCCTGACACTGCTGGGTTGCATGGGTCAGACACCATGTCCCTGCTGTGAAGTGAACACAGACAGCGTGGAGAGCAGGGCGAGAGAAAAGGGCCTGTATTTGTTTTAGTTGTACTTACATTTTTTTTCCTCCATGAGGAAGAGACACAGGGAGAGGAGGCAGAGAGACAGGACATGCAGTAGGGCCTGGAAGCTGCCAGTCACCCCTGCCAAAGTCAACACTGACCCAGGCACACACATGTTCCACTGCTCTAGGAGGGCTCCTGGAAGGACCCAGGACCTTCACTCTGGTTGGTCACACACAGGGTACAAGTCACTGCAGTGCCACCCTTTGGCCATGCTTGAGAGAGTTTGACACTAACCTCCTCATCATTTTAAGAAAAACACCATGGATGACCAGTTGTCCCAGAGGTGCACTAGGGTATCTGATGTGTTCTGATCTTCACATGAGGGCAAATGATGGAGACTGCAGTGGGAATAGCAAACTATGGGGAACAGTCTTGAAAGAAAGGAGGTGGAAATGGGCTGGGTGATGTCAGAGGTATCAGGGTCTCCCGGGTGTCACCTGTACAGCAAAACCTCGCAGGTCATGATGACAATGAGCTGTTTTAGAGATGACACAGAGACGCTCATGTGTCTTCCTTGAGAAATGCAGCTCTGGGCTCTGGAATGTGATAGAAGGTCCAGGTTTTCTGAAATTAGGGTAGGTGTTGTTTTCTAGCTCAAACCAGGTCAGGCAGACATTTCTTGGCTCTTGACCTATAGCTGCCCAATGCTCACAGAGGTGGACTGAGGTAGGGTTTCCTTCAGGGCCATCATGGTGACAGGACACATGATCCTGGAGGGGAAGGGACCATCAGGGCTGCCCATCCACCAACCCAGCAGGAGTCAGAGTGATGGACCTTGTCAGAGAGATAGACAGAAAGCACCCCCACCAGGGCATGGTCAGGGCAAATCCTGTCCTAGATCACTCCGTCCTGTAGTTCAGCCACCTGAGCCAGAAGTCCCCCTGCACTCGGGTCCAGATCTTCCCACCACTGGGCTATTGGACACGCCTATACACTCGACTTTGACAGACAGTGAGACAGACAGAAAGACAGAGTGACCTGGAGGACACATGGGATATGATAGGTGTAGACACGGCCATGTTCTTATGTTGGGCTCCCTGGGACCAGACCCTGACTTTGCCTTTTACCTCGATGTCCCTAGACAACGTACTGGGCCTCTCTGTGCATAGATGTCAACACTCACAGTCAGGTGGCCAGTCCCCATGCAAAGACTGCTCTTTCATTTACACACGAGGACTCGTAGAGGGCTGTGGGGGCAGGTGTGTCTCCAGGAAAGAGGAAGCAACCCCACATGGAATGGAGGGAAGACTGTGGACAGAGTTGCCTCCCTGCATGGCCTGGCCCAGCACCCGCTCTGGAGGAATGGGATCCTTGCCCTGCCATTCAGTTCTGGGCCCTATTCCTGTGTTTCCTTTGCATCAGGGACAGAGGTCCCTGCCAGGCAGTAGAATGAAGGAAAGCAGAAAGAAGGACCCTCCTGGGGGAAAAATTACAGAATGTCCTTAAGGGGAAGCCTGGTTTATTTTTCTCTTTCTTAGAGAGATTCTTGTTATAGAGCATGTGAATTCACTGGAGAGACAGAAACAGAGAGAGAAAGTGAGAAATTACCCCAAAAAGAGATGTCCATGCCACAATGCATTGTCCTCCATCCTCTTTCAAGAATTTTGGGAATACAAAAACATGACCCAATGTGAGTCTCAAGCCAAAGGGCCTGGGACTCCCACAGTGGTCGGGCATGTGAGAGTCCACACTTTACCTACCAGGCCAAGTGCTGTCCCCAGCAACTTGGATTATAAAGTGGAGGTAGCAGGGACATGGGTGCAGAGGAGGGGCTGCCCCATGCAATGGTGGAAGCCACAAGGAGGACAAAAAGGGCAGACCCTGGGGAAACTGGACATGCTGGGCACACATTGAGGCTGAGACTCAGGTGGCATGGACAGGCCGCAGGGAGGAGACAGGTAGATGTCCTGCTAATGAGTCTAAGCCTGTGTCCCTGTTTTCACTGGTTGCTTATGGAATTAGAAGCAGGTAATTTACTTTAAAGTGTAAATAAATAAAGAATGATTAGTGTCCCACAGCAAGTCCTCATTCTGAGCTCTGGAACTGGGGACAGCAAAGAGAGGGCCAGAAAAGTACCCTAGGTACTCAAGTTTGACTTGTCACATTTTTCCCACTCTGCATCCTTCTGTTAGATAATCAGCCCCTAATTACAGGTGAAATACATTCAGAGCAAAACAGATGCTGTAATTATGGAGGGATAGAAATAGGTGTGCTTTAGGTACTGGGATTCCTAATCCTGATAGTGACAGTTTCAAAACCGAGGAAGATGCAGCCATGGTGTATATTAGCCCTGGACTCTGCAGTCCAGAGGTATGATTTCTGCCTGGAGGTCTTGCCTGGACTGAAGGACATGTCAGGCTTGACAGCATCGTGGCCACCATGGTGAATAGGCCTCATGGCGTTTTTGTTCCCTCCAGAGGCCATGTGGATGACTTTTCAGAAGCACATTTCTCACTTCCTTCTGACTAAGGGAGGCAGCTCGGCAGAGAGGCTAAACCCCAAGACCTTCACTTCTGACCTACAGGTAGGTCCTGGGGCCAGAAATATGGCAGGACCCCTTCTA
>NW_006159724.1:57983-58829 GCF_000334495.1 Tupaia belangeri chinensis
TCAGTGCCTCTGAGGTCGTCCTAATCCAATTCCTAGCTCTGGAATTTGGGGAGCATAAAGACATTGCCAGAAAGATGAAAATCTTAGAAAGAAATAAGATTAACCACATGAAATCTCATGGATAAAGTGTCAGGACAGAGAAGGAGTGAGGACAGGATTCCTAACAGACCCAGGCCTCTGACTAAGTGTCTAGGCATTTCATGTGTTTGGATCTGTGAGGAGCTGGAACTCTTGCTGTCAAGGCCCGCTGGACACTGCCTTCAGTGCTGGGCAGTAGGTCATGTGAGGCACCTCGAACGCTTTATGCAGGCCCATCTCTTCTACAGTCAGAAGAGGAGGAGGAGCTGGAAAGGTGGTGGCTGACTCTCCCAAGGCCACGAGGGCACCTAGTGTCAGACAGCCCAGGATGGTGTAGTCCATGCTGCCCGAGGCCTTTACGAAAAGAAGAAAAACCCCAGGGCAGCCACTGTAACAGGGGAGGGGAGACCTGTGGAAGAGACTGCTGATCACGTAGGTGGAGCATCAGCCCCTCCTGGCATCAGATTCAACATTGTGGGTTCTTCTCTTTGGGGCAAGTGTCAGTAGTTTGATGGAAATTTCTAGGTGGGAATGAGATAAGAGAGCTTCACTGTGAGATAGCAAAATCTTGTCCAGGCCAGGAAGCACAAAATTCAACATGGACTGGGAGCAGACCATGCTGTTAGCCGGTGGGAGATAGACAAGGAGAGGCTGCTGTCCTTGCCCCCTGGGCTAGGCAGTGGCTGGAGAGAGCTGTGGACACCCTCATATGAGTGATGACTGTCCCTGGGAAGTCTCCATGCCTGTTGCCACTTGCAGTGCTTCCTT
>NW_006159724.1:58847-59536 GCF_000334495.1 Tupaia belangeri chinensis
ATACCATCCTGTCTCATGATCGCCTCTTATCCCAGGTTACCAGCCTTCCTCTACTCAGCCCGCCCTTAACTGCCCACACCTTCCCATAGAGTCCCTCCTGGCCTCAGAAGGCCCATTCCTAGAAAGTCTGTGCCAAGCACCACTCATGATCTGGGGGTGTGTTCTGCCTGGCTGTCCCAACTCTGTGTAGTTGACCTTAATCCTAACACAGGCCAGTACCAGGGGAGGGGAGACCTGTGGAAGAGACTGGTCTTGGGCCTTGGCTCCTTAGACTTCAACAGCCAGGGTCCTCCCAAAACCCTCTATTCAGTTCACCAGAGTCTGAGGACAAGAAAACACACTGAAAATTTATTAGTGAAGTCATGGGACCAATTCCATGTATGACAGATGCCTCTGGAAATGCAAAGGTGAATGTGCAGAGAGTAAAATTTGGAAGCAGGATCAAACTGGGGACCCTTACACTCATGAGAATGAGAGAGCTGGAACATGCGAACCAGAAGAAAGTCCCCACTAAAATGACATATGGACAGATTTGAGAAGCATTGAACAGGCTGGAACAGCGGTATATAAAATTGTCTGAATCAGGATGAGACTAGAGGCAGGTTGAGGGTAAATACCAGGTTTTGAGAATTGACTAATACAATAGAGCAAAACAGAAAATGCAGGGATAAATTCTGGAGAGAAAATTT
>NW_006159724.1:59604-63416 GCF_000334495.1 Tupaia belangeri chinensis
GGTTAAGGTGCTGGTCTCTCATATGGTTTTCCAAGGTTCAAATACTGGACCTGGTGTCTTGTTTTTCCCCTTTCCCTCTCTCTCTTTCTTTTTCTCTCCAATCAAATTCCCCTCACAAAATACAGACAAATAATTTAAAAATAAAGCATGTTATGGAAAGTGTTAAACAAGCAGTTAATTTTGCCCAAAGGATTCTTAGAAAATAAAATCTGCATCAAAAATTTCCATTTTGTTTCTCAAACCCAATATAGAACTTAAGACTACATAGATGACCAGGTAGACTGCCACAGGGAAAGGGAGAGTTCTTTCACCCGACTTTGCTGACTGGCTGTGTCGTGACCCTCAGGTCACCTTATATCACTCCTGGTAGAACCCTTGGAAACGGACCACCTTGGCACACACACATCCTCAGGACTAGAGCTGCCTCAGAACATCTGGGAGAAACCCAAATTCTTTCTACCAAGGAAGTAAAGAGTGATTATGAATATTGCCAAGGGAACAATATTCCTCCTCCTGCCGGGACTTGGCATGGTGGGGAACCTCTTTGTCTTTGTGAATTATGTGTGGATTATATTTCTGGATGCAGAAAAGAAATCTGTACAGATTGTCCTCCTCCACTTGACTTTTACAAATATCATAATGATTTTAACCAAAGCAATGCACCACATGATGGTAGCTTTTGGTGTGAAAAACTTCCTACATGACATAGGCTGTAAGATAGTAATTTACCTGTGCAGGGTGGCTCGGGGCCTGTCCATGTGCACCTACAGCCTCCTCACGGTGGCTCAGGCCATCACCGTCAGCCCCAGTGCTTCCATGTGGGGGCAGCACCATCCAAAGGCAGTTCAGCACATCCTTCCCTGTTTGCTCTTCTTCTGGGTGCTCAACTCCTTGATAAACATGTACGTACTTCATATCATCACAAGCAGCAGCAGCAATGGATCACACATGATTGAAAACCATTACTATTGTCATTTTCAAGCACAAAACCAGTTAAGCCGATGGTTGTTTCTCACTGGCAAAACCCTGAATGATGCCCTATTTATGATTCTCATGGGCTTGGCCAGTGGCTACATGGTGTTCCTTCTCCACAAGCACCACAAACATACGCTCTACCTACAGAACACCAAGCGTGTCTACACTATGCCCCCTGAGATCAAAGCTGCTCAAAGCGTTCTCCTTCGATGCTTTGCTTTCTTTTCTTTTATTGGACAGATTCTGTTATTTCTTTATGTGTAAATTACTCCTTGAAGAATAATTTCATACTCTTAAATGTTCAAGAACTTCTTGTCCTTGGTCATGCCATCCTCAGCCCATTTGTGATGATTTATAGGGACGGACATCTGGCTGAATGTTGGCACATACGTAGACTTTAGAAAATGTTCGCATTCTGATCCCTTCAGCAAGGAAGTTCATGTCCTACAAAGAGTGGCCTAGAATAGTCCTTCAAACATGTATGAACAGTCTCATGGAAGCGACCTGACAACCAGCAGCCTGGATCTGACATATATGCCATAGAAATCTATTGGGACCCACATGTTTTTTTTTTTTTTTCTATATCCTACCACCCTTCAAAAAGTGACTCAAATTCCAAGTAAATACAAACCAGGCTTCTGATAGAAAGGAGCAGGAAGAGATTTGACAAACTCTGTCACAATATCTAAGTCATTAACATTGACTCAGGAATTGTATTTCTAGTATCTACCCTTCAGATACATGTGTTTATTTAAGAATTAGAGTAGCCAGGCCTGCAGTTGGCAGAGTATATTACTGGACCTGGTGGCTTCAATGTGGGCCCAAGAACCTGGGAGCAGAATGAAAGGAAGGGATGTGCAGCTTGACCATCTTTCTTGGGGTGTAATTTCTCACTTCCCTGTCTCTTTATCTCTGTCTCTTGCTATGGAGAAGCACACTCATGCTAAGGCAAAAAGCTCTGAAAACAATTGCATTAGCAAAATTATTAGAGATGATCTTAAAGACAAGCTAAATATCCAGCAACACAGAAGGCAATGCAGTGATCTATGAAGGTCAGGACACATGGGAAGGTCCTTGTGCCCTTCCCCAGGTCTCCCTGTGGACACCAGGGACATGCTGGGATCCTGGCTGTCTGCGACAGGGCATGGGTCATGGGGTGGGCACCTTCTTTGGGTTGCCTGTTTCTCTTTATCTCTCTCTCATGGGAAAATAAATAAACTCACTTTACAACATCTCTCTGCCAAGCTTTCATTCCCCTGCACACATTTTGGCTCTTCCTCTTCAGTGTAGCAATAGCAGATGCCTACTTCTGTTTTTCTGGTCAAGCTGTGTCCTCACAGCTCTCAAATAACTTTCATCTCATAATTTTGTTGAAGACTTTCTCCTTCTTACATAAGTGTGGCTTGCTTGAAGCCCAGGCATGTGCTACTTCTCTCCATTTTCCGGTGTCTCTGTGTCTGTCCACCTCCTCCTGTTCTCTGGCCTAAAGAACAAGAGAGGGTCGCACTCCCTGACTGTCATCAGTGATCGACTCAGAAAGGAGGAATGTGAGAGTCTTCAATGAAAGCAAAACAGCAGTGGAACCAGCAGTTAGCATAATGGCTTTGTTGCTGAACTCCCATATGGCCGACCACGATTCGAGTGCCGGACCCGGTGCCTTAAACTCACGCGGGGCATGTGTGTGTGTGCAAGCCCAAGATCCTGAAAGGAAAATGGAGGAGAAGAGATTGCGGAGTGGCCATGCCTCCTGGGTGGTGATTTCCCTCTTTCTTTCTCTATGTTTCTCTCTGTCTTTCTGCTGAGCACACATGTCCTATAGAAAAAAAAACTTCTCGAAAGAAAGAAGAAAGAAAGAAAGAAAGAAAGAAAGAAAGAAAGAAAGAGAAAGAAAGAGAGAAAGAAAGACAGCAGTGACCAAGTTAATCAGAAACAGATTATTGAACATCAAAAAACACATAGGAAGTATCTGAAAGAGTCCTTGTCTGTGTGATGGCACAAAATGATTAAGGATTTCCAACAATATCCCAGAATTTGAGTTTTCCAAATAGGTTCTATTCTGTGCCTCCTTCTGAAAAGGCATAATTGAGTGAGAAAAATTAAGTTGAACAAAATCTTAAACTGAACTACCCTAAAAATGGAGAGGTGCATAATTAACATTGATACACATTTAAAGGAGTGGGAGGTGGGGCCCCAACACTGGAAATACTGATGTAGAATACACCTTTCAACTCTCATGGACTTATAAATTTTGGTACCAATAAAATCAAAGTAATAAAGTGAATGTTGCATCAATTTTTTCCCTTACATTTATTTACAATTCAAAAAAATTATGCTGAAAACCTCTGAAATGTGGTGAAAATGTAAACCTCAAGATTAAAGCAGCTCAGGGAACTCCACCTGGAGAAAACCCAAGACATCCAGACCCAAGACAATCATAATCTAGCTTCTACAAATAAAATGACAAAAAAAAAAATACCTTGTGAAAGCAGCATTAGAAAAAATCACATTCCCTACAAGAGGATGAAGGTTTCCAAATGACAGCACCTGAGTCATGCTCCTCATCCCCACTGTCACTGTCCACTGCATCAGCTCCCACTGACCTCTGCCTCACTAAACACTGCTTTATTTACATTCATAACAAGCCCATTGTCCAGTGCTTCTTTCATCAGGGGAACTTAGATAAGGACATTGCATTCCTCATCCAATTGGAATATTTCTATGTGAGATTCATGAAGTGTTTTTCTTTGTCTCTTCCTTCCACATGGCACCACCATCCCCAACATAACCACCTTGAGTGTTGTCCCCCTCATGCTCACCTCACCACACTATCACTATCA
>NW_006159724.1:63723-66091 GCF_000334495.1 Tupaia belangeri chinensis
CAAGACAATCATAATCTAGTTTCTACAAATAAAATGACAAAAAAAAAAAAAATACCTTGTGAAAGCAGCATTAGAAAAAATCACATTCCCTACAAGAGGATGAAGGTTTCCAAATGACAGCACCTGAGTCATGCTCCTCATCCCCACTGTCACTGTCCACTGCATCAGCTCCCACTGACCTCTGCCTCACTAAGCACTGTTTTATTTACATTCTTAACAAGCCCATTGTCCAGTGCTTCATTCATCAGGGGAACTTAGATAAGGACATTGCATTCCTCATCCAATTGGAATATTTCTATGTGAGATTCATGTAGTGTTTTTCTTTGTCTCTTCCTTCCACATGGCACCACCATCCCCAACCTAACCACCTTGAGTGTTGTCCCCATCATGCTCACCTCACCACACTATCACTATCACTATCACCATCACCATCACCTCTTCACAGATCTTGTTTCTCTGTCCAGGAACATGCTCAGCCCACATCCATTCACTCCTTGGTTTGAAGTTCATGGCCAGACTCAGAATTGCAATCTTGACCTGTCCTCTTGCCTTTGTTCCCATTTGTTTTGGTCACTTCTGTATTCATATAATAAATTTTATGAGGAACTAGCAGTTAGTGTAATGGCTATGTTGCTGAACTCCCATGTAGTTGACCACGGTTTGAGTCCTGGACCCAGTGGCTTAAATTCATGCAGGGTGCATGTGCGTGCATGCCCAGCTCTCAAGAGGAGAATGGAGGAGAAGGATTGTGGCATGGCCATCTCCCCATGGGGGTGAAATTTGCGCTTTCTGTCTCGCTGTCTCTGTCTTTCTGGTGAGCGCATACACTCTATAGCAAGAACCTCTCCAAAAAAAAAAAAGAAAAGAAAAGAAATGTTATGAGACCTTCATAAAACAGAAATAGAAATCTATAAAAAACTGGGAGACAACTGTGCACTCAAGAGACAGGCCTCTAGAGGCTATTTTCATTTTCATTTTATTGAGACCTTTTGCTATGTGGCCTGTACTCTTCCAAGAGACAGGAGATAGAAAAGGAGAAAGTGAGAAATCACCCACAGAGAAGATGGTCATGCCTCAATCTATCCTCCATTCTCCTCTCTGAAGTTTTGGGCGTGTTTACACACATACTTGGTATGAGTGCACACTGTAGGACTGGAATCATGATGTGCCACTAAATCTAGCACCATTATTACTAAACTACCTGCTGGCCTCTATTTTTAATTTATTTAAAAAATTATTCAATTAAGTTAATTCATTGATTTTGTTTGTTTGTTTTTTGCTATAAGGCATGTGCACACACTAGTGATAAATAGAAAGGGAAAAAAAAGCAAGCCGCCATGTCCAGGACTCAAACTGCAATTAACACCAGATAGTCCAAAACCTTAACCACCTCACCACCTGCTGGCCTCAAGGCCATTTTTTAAAAAGTGTCAAATCATGGGAACCAGCAGGTAGTGTGGTTTTAAGTGCTGGACATTGCCACATGGCTGACCATGGTTCGAGTTCCAGACCTCATAGCTTGCTTTTTCACTTTCCCTGTGTGTCTCTCTCTGGTCTATTTAAAATAAAATAAATACAACAAATAATAAAATTAAACAATAAAATAACATTAACAAATAAATAAAATTAAAATAGATCATTCTATTTAAAAAAAAGTGTCAAGTGAAAGGAGTTTGAGCTTGGTTTTGGTAGACTATACAGACTTGGAAATTATACAGCCAATATAGACATGATTATTTGTGCTAGTGCCGGAGACCTGCTCCAGCCGGGGTGGGTTGACTCGATGGAGGCAATGCAGGTGAGAAGAAATAAGACAGAGACCTCTATGCTCTTTAGCATATTCTCAGCCGACTGCAGTCAGAGCAAGCTCAAGACTGCAACGTCTGTGGCTAGAAGACATATGTATTTATTGAGGGATGTTTACAGGGGTTGGAGGGATGAGGGGGAAGTAAAAGATTTTTTTAATGAGATATTTAAAGTATGGGAACAATAATCATAAAATATGATGTCTGTTTTGTTTGATCAGGTATAAACAGTCACAGTCTTCAGGGTGAGGGAGTCCATCTGTCCGGTGCATTTTCTTCTTAGGTTTTGATTACCCAGTAGGGCCTTTTGAATGAGGGGGTTTTCAGCAAGCTTGAAAACTTCAGCCCCAGGCCAGTTTGATAAATTTAGCCCCAGGCTGGCTTGATAACATCAGCCCCAGGCCAGCTTGATAACTTCAGCCCCAGGCCGGGGGTGGCAGTGGATTGCCAGTTACAAAGGCCTAAATAGAAATCTTATCTAGTTAAGTAAAGACATGGTTAATATATACTAAAGTGGAATATCTATATTATCTCTAGGGTAATCTATAGCTAAGGGGGTGAGC
>NW_006159724.1:66387-73785 GCF_000334495.1 Tupaia belangeri chinensis
CATTCTTTCAGGATTATTAGTTGGTTTTATTGTAAAAGTTACAGTAAGGATGGGGGGTGTTATTTTACCCTTACAGGGTACTGGGGTACCATGATGACAGTAAAGCCCATGACAGAGAGATTGAAAGCAAAAACAGCACAGAACAGTACAACAAACACAGTTGAAAGCTTGAGCTCATAACGGTGGCCTTGCCTGCAGCTCTTCTCACCCAAGCCTTACTTAGACATGAGAAGCAGCTCTTTAGGCTCTGCCTGTGTTAGCTGCATGGCCTCCGCCATGCTAGGGACACAATCCTGTTTTAGGAGATCTCATATAGAAATAAATATATTTTGAGGCACAGGTAGGTGGCATGATCATTAAGATGATGGATCCCCACATGGCCAACTGAGTTCAAGCCCTGGACCTGGTGGCTTGCTTTCCACTTTCCTTTTCTTTCTCTCTCTCTCTGTCTTTCCCAAATTAAACAAATAATAATGACCATAAGTGTAATAAAGTAATTCTTAAAAAATATGTTTTTAATTAAACTTTTTACTGTGTAGGTTTAGTGTGTACAACATGATGTTTTCATACACTTATTCATAGAGAAATTTCCACAGTCAAGCGCATTAGTATTTTCATCATCTCACAGTCATCCTGAATGTGTGTGGTGAGGGAATAAAAGAATTTAAAATCTACTCTTGGCAAATCTCCTGCTTTCAATACAGTATTGTAACTACAGTCCTCCTGTTAAACCTCACATCTGCACACGTATTCATCCTCCAGATCTGTAACTTTGTATGCTTTGGTGACTCCCATCCTACAGTCCTGGTAACCACCTCTCTGCTCATTGTTCCTGTGTATTTAAGATGGGGCTCTATCCCTTCCAATGATACATAGAAGTAAGATCATGCAGGATTTTCCTTTCAGTATCTGGTTTATCTCACTTGCATGTTTTTCTGGTTTATCCATGTTGTTGCAATTGGCAATATCTCCTTCTTTAAGGCTGAGTGACTTCCCACTGTGTTTGTGTGTGTGAGTGTTTGTGTTTTTATGCCACAATTTTTTTATCCTTTCATTAACTGCTGGACAGTTGGGTTGTTTCCCTATCTTGGCTGTTATGAAAATAATGCAATGAATATGGGAGTGCAAAAATCTCTATAAAAACTCTACAATGAGCTAATATCACTTCCTTTGGGTATATATAACCATGGGCGCACACCCAGTTGAAGGGTTGCTGTATCACAGGGTTTCTCTAATTTTCATATTTTAAGGAATTGCCGTGTTATTTTTCACATGGCTGCACCAACTTATAATCCCACCAGTAGTGTGCAAAGGCTTTGTTTTATTCACATCCTGGCCAAGGTCATTATCTCTTTTCTTTTTGATAACAGCCATCCTGACAGAATTGAAATTACATCGTACTGCAGTTTTAGTTGCATTTCCCTGACATCAATGATGTTCAGCATCTGTTCACATATGTGTTGGCCATCTTTACTTCTTCTTCAGTGTAATGTGTATTCAGGTGCTTTGCGGATTTTTAAAAATTTATTTATTTATTTATTTGCATACAGAGTGTACACTCACCAGAGAAAGGGGCAAAGTGAGAATTCACCTGTGTGTGTGGGGGGGGGATGGCAATACTGCAGTCCCTTCTCCTTCTCTTCTCAGGATCCAGGGCTCAAAACACACATCCACTCAGCATAATTTTCAAGCCATCCAAATTAGGACTCAAACCCTATTCAGTCAGTTGGGATCCAGGACCTTAAACACCTCTATGCCACCTATGGGCCCTTTTAGCCCATTTGAATAGGTTATTTGGCATATTACTATTGAGTTGTGTGAATTCCTTAATTGTTTTGGATATTAACCCCATCTCATTTGTAAATATATTCTCTGAAACCATAAATTTCCAGTTAATTTTATTGGTTGTTTCCATTTCCATTATATTTAATTTTATGTATTTTAAATTGACAACAAATTTTAGATATCCACAGTATACAACACAATATTTAGAAAATGTTGTGTTATGGAAAGTTTAAGTGTAGCTAATTAACCTATTCATTATTCCATATACTAAACTTTTTGTGTGGAGAATTTTATTGATATGTTTTTTGTTGATTGTTGTTTTTCTTTTTTTTTTTTTTCTTTAGTGAGAGAGAGATTTTCACTACAGAACAAATGCTCTTGCCAGGGAGACAGAGAAACTGTAAGTGAGAAATCATACCCCCAGGGAAGATGGCCATACTGCAATCCCTTATCCTCCATTTTCCTCTCTGGATCCTGGACACTCATGCACAGGAGCCTGGTATGAGTTTCAAGCCACCATTAGGGACACTAACCACAGTCAACTACATGGGAGTCTAGCAAAGTAATCATTTTGTCATCTCCTGGTCCATGGGAAGAATATTTAAAATCTCCTGTGAGGCTGAGGTGGACTCACTGGCTGCAGAGTCCACTTCAGAGGCCAGGGTTCAAGGGTCAGGAGCAACATTCAAGCTCAGCCTCTTCTGTTCCTTCTCATGAGGCAGTCTCACATCACTGCCCTCCACCTGCTGGAATGAGAGAATGCCTCCACATCTGGAAAAGGAGAAGGAATGTCAATGAAGACAATAACCATCTTCCCCCCACAGACCAAAAGGAGCAGTGGAAACACAGTATTTTGGGATTCCTGAGACATAGAGTCCAAGCAGTGGCAGTGGCAGGAGCAGCAGTGGCAGCATCCACAGTACTGACAGGGCCAAAGGGCCAGAAAGCAGCCTTAGGCAGGTCACAACAGGACTCTTCCCCAACCTCAGCTCGTGTCTGTGGTCTGCTCTGTGCCAAGGCCCTTCCTTCCACATCCAGTGTGTTCCATTCCTCTACAGTGTGTTTCTGAATCTGTCAACTAGAAAAATCTACTTTATGGAAAGGAGCCTTTTGAAAATATGGAATCTTCCATTTTTTTAATTCAGTAAAGTGGTAAAGAGTAAAAAATCAATTAGTTTTAAAAATCATAAAATCTACTGTGTCAGAGCCAGTTGTGGTTGGGGCCCTGGGCCCTTACGTGGTTGACCACAGTTCAAGTCTTGTACCTGAGAACTTGCTTTCTCACTTTCCATCTCTCTCTTTCTCTAGTGAACACACATGCCCTATAGGAAATTAAGAATTACTGGGAGCAGTAGATAGTATAAAAAGTACATCAGTGGATCTCCCTCTAGTCAAGTGCAGTTCTAGTCCCCGACCTGGTGCATTAAAACTCACGCTGGGTGCCTGTGTGAGTTGCCCCAAATCCTGCGAAGGGAATGGAGGGGAAGGTATCATGGCATGGCAATTCCCTCTGTGGGGTGATTTCTTGCTTTCTGTCTTTCTGTCTCTCTCTGTCTTCCAGCAAGCACATGAGTCCTAAGCAAATAAATCCTTTAGAATAATAATAATAAATTAAAATTTTAGAATAAAACTTTTAAAAAGATCTACTGTCTTAGCAATATTGAAGCAATGAACAGTACATGCTTATTGACTGTAGTCACCATGTTAGACAATGGATCTCCTGAACATTCATCTAACTGAATATTTCTACTGTCTGACCAACCTGTCCCAAACCCATATCCTCTCTGCTCCCGTAACCACCGTTTTATTCTCAATTATGGTTTCAGTGCTCAGGCTCCCTCAGTACATGATGTCATGCGGTATTTGTCCTGTGCCTGGCTCTTTTCACTCACACGTCATACACCAGGGTCATCTAAGTGCTGTCACTTTGCTTCTGCAGAATCAGAAAGACACAGCAGCCTTTAGGCTTCAGAAGAGGGTCCTCGTCTCCCAGCCTCCATTCCCACTACATCAGGCCTCTCAGCATCACTAGCCTTCCTAAGGTGTGTAATCTGCATTTCCAATATGGCTGCTGGAGTCTTTGCCATTCTGTTGCCAGCTCCCTATGATGTGTGTGTTTCAGCTGAGGTTGTCTCTGGGTGTCCATCCTTAAAGTCTTTCTTGATTGACGTGCAGTAGTGGAGCATCCCTGGACGTTAGTGTCATTTAGTACAAGCCAGTTCACGGGACCTTTAGCACCAATTATGCTTAAACTTACAGTTGCTCTTTGAGAATTCCCATTTCTTTCCCTGACAGGGTATGAGTTAAGACAACTGGAGGTGACCCAAGGCACTGTACCTCAGTTTCTGTCTCTGAGAGCACTGAGGTCACTGGGGCTGAGATGGGGCAGGACCTGCCTGAGTGAGGGGAGTCCACCTGGGGAGCACGCAGCTCTCTGATTGCAGAATGTGGCTTTTGACACTTTCCCATCCTGAATCCAAAAAAGCTTAGAGAATGGACACCTCCTCCTCTGATGCTGTCATTTTATACAGTCTGAAAAAAAGGGAAGTGGCTTATTCAATGCCTCAGAGGCTTTCCTTATCTGATTCCAAGTTTTGGAATTTGGGCAACATAAAGACACAACCAGAAAGATGAAAATCCTGATAGAAATAAGGAAAATCATGAGGAAATTAATGAATAATATGTCAGGGTTGAGAAGGAGTGAGGACAGGATTCCTAATAGACTCAGGCCCCCGACTAAGTGTCCAAGCAGTTCCCATGTCTGGGTCTGTAAGGAGCTGGAGCTCTTGCTGTTGAGACCCGCTGGACACTGCACTCAGTGCTGGGCAGTAGGTCATGTGAGGCAGCTTGGAGCCCTTTATGTAGGCCCATCTCCCTGACAGTCAGGAGAGGAGGAGGAGCTGGAAAGGTGGTGGCTGACTCCCATAAGGCCACAAGGGCACTTGGTGTCAGACAGCCCAGGATGGCATGGTCCATGCTGTCCGAGGCCTTCATGAGAAGCATAAACCCAGGCAAGCTGCAGTGACAGGGGAGGGGAGACCTGGGGAAGGGACTCCTGGTCATGTCGGTGGAGCATGAATTACTTCTCGGGTCAGATTCAACATCTTAGGCGCTTTTATTTGATTTTTTTTTTTTTCAATTACCAGAGAAAAGCCTAGTAACCTGGTAATCATTTGGATACATCTGGTACATCTATGGGAAATTCAAAATAAGTGCTAACTTCAATCTACTCTTTCTTCACAAAAAAAATTGTGTTTGTTTTTTCCTCAAATATTTAGGAAAGTCATTATTTCTATTTGTCTTTGCAAAAAAAAAATCTATTTTTCATAAAATAAGATGAAATAACCACACACTGTATGAATAATTACTGAATAACTGAAAGTGTGCTGAATGAGTGAAACAATACTTTTAATCTTGAAGATAACTTTAAGATTTCAAAATGAAATTGAAATATGTATTAGCTCAGTGCATGCATTCTTTTTTTTTTTTTTTGAGAGGTTTTTGCTATAGGGTACATGTGCTCGCCAGACAGACAGAAACAGAGAGACAGAAAGCAAGAAATCACCCACTGGGGGGATGGCCACACAGCAATTCCTCTCCTCCATTCTCTTGTCAGGAATCCTGGGCACACACACACATGTGCCATGTATGAGTTTAAGCCACCAGCTCCAGGACTCGAACCATGGTCTACTACATGGGAGTTCAGCGACATAGCCATTATGCTAACTGCTAGTCCCAGTACATGCATTCTTATACAAGTGTAAAAGTGTTCTTAATTGTTAGTTACATGTTGTGACAATGAAGAAAACAAAAGTATTGGTTACCTTTTTAAGTTGTTAATATAAGAAGAAGATAGTAAATTAGTTAAATACTTTTTAATGCATCTGTTAAACTAATGTTAGAGTATCTAACTCTTATCAGTAGGAATTTCTGGGAATAGCAATATTTGTCCTGAGGAATTTATGTTAGAGAAAAATATTCTGTGTGGGAAAAATGGTCTAGAAAAAACTCAGAAATAGTAATATCTACTTTCTAAAAGGGTAGAAGCTTGCTGCATGGTATTTACTATATCCTTGTGTGCAAAGAAGGCATTGAGAGAGAACAGATGTGACAGATTAGTGTCCCAGGGCAGGTGGAGCCTGGGGACTGCAAAGAGAGGGCCAGAAAAGTGGCAGACCCTAGATACACAAGGTTGACTTGTGATCCCTTTTCAACTCCACATCCTTCTGTTAAGATAATCAGTCCCCAGGGACCAGCAGTTAGCTTAATGGCTATGTCACTGGACTCCCATGTAGTCAACTGCAGTTCGAGTCCTGAACCTGGTGGCTTAAACTCACACCAGGTGTGTGTGCATGCATGCCCAAGATTCTGAGAAAAGAACGGAGGAGAAGAGATTGTGGCAAGGCCATCACCCCTAGGGGGGGTGATTTCTCGCTTTCTGTCTCTCTTTCTCTGTCTTTCTGGCGAGTGCACACACCCTATAGGAAAAACCTCTTCCCCCACCCCCACCCCCCCAAAAAAAGATAACCCCTAATTACAGCTGAAACATGTTCGGAGCAAAACAGTGTAATTGTGGAGAGACAAGGACAAGTGTGCTTCAGGAACTGGGATTCCACAGTGTTTCCTCATCCTGACAGAGCAACAGCTTCAAAACTGCCCACACAGCCATGATCTATATTAGCTCTGGACTCTGAAGTCCAGAGGTGTGAATTTGGCCTGGAGGACTCGCCTGGCCTGAAGGACAGGTCAGAACTGACAGCACCATGGTCACCACAGTGAGTAGGCCTCGCATTACTTCTGTTCACTCCAGAGACCCATGTTGACTCCAACTCAGAAGCACATTTCTCACTTCCCTCTGACTAAGGGAGGGAGCTTAGCACAGGTATTGAGCCCCGAGACCTTCTCTTCTGACCCACAGGTAGGCCCCAGGGCCCAGAAAGATGGCAGGACACATTCTAGCCACTCTGCCTGTACAGAAATGCCTGTACATCCTCGTGCCTCAGCTCAGGCCTGGACCTTCAGAGAGCTCTGGAAAGGGGTGTGCATACGGCTGTCACTTTGCTTCTACAGAATCAGAAAGACACAGCAGCCTTTAGGCTTCAGAAGAGGGTGCTTGTTTCCCAGCCTCCATTCTCCCTACATGAGGCCACTCAGCATCACTAGCCTTCCTAAGATGTGTAATCTGCATTTATGATATGGCTGCTGGGGTCTTTGCCATTCTGTTGCCAGCTCCCTATGGTGTGGGTGTTCCAGCTGAGGTTGTCTCTGGGTGTCCATCCTTAAAGTCATTCTTGATTGATGTGCAGTAGTGGAGCATCCCTGTCATTTAGTACAAGCCAGTTCATGGGACCTTTAGCACCAATTATGCTTAAACTTATAGTTGCTCTTTGAGAATTCCCGTTCCTTTCCCTGACGGGGTATGAGTTAAGACAACTGGAGGTAACCCAAAGCACTGTACCTTGTGGAGCGCCCCCGCCCATCGCCCTCAGCGCCTATTTCAAAATGGCGCTCAACGGAAGCCCGCTGAGCGCTCAAAGCAGTAAACAACTTTAAGGAAGTAGGGCAGTGGGGAGCGTGGAGAGCACGGGAACACCGCATGCAACCAATCCTCTT
>NW_006159724.1:74122-74463 GCF_000334495.1 Tupaia belangeri chinensis
ATAGAGGCAGGTAAAGGTAAAATACCTCGGGATAGAGGCAGGTAAAGTTAAAAGTCCTTGGGATAGAGGCAGGTAAAGTTAAAAGACCTCAGGATAGAGGCAGGTAAAGTTAAAAGACCTCGGGATAGAGGCAGGTAAAGTTAAAAGTCCTTGGGATAGAGGCAGGTAAAGTTAAAAGACCTCAGGATAGAGGCAGGTAAAGTTAAAAGACCTCGGGATAGAGGCAGGTAAAGTTAAAAGTCCTTGGGATAGAGGCAGGTAAAGTTAAAAGACCTCAGGATAGAGGCAGGTAAAGTTAAAAGACCTCGGGATAGAGGCAGGTAAAGTTAAAAGACCTCAGG
>NW_006159724.1:76501-91702 GCF_000334495.1 Tupaia belangeri chinensis
GCTGCTGTGCACGTAGACAATGATCTGATTGGCTAGGGCCCCTATATAAGGCCCCGGGGAAAGGGAAAGGAGGAAGAAGACTGTACAGAGCCTGGGGAAATAAAGTGCTGAAGAGAAGACCATCTCCGGAGTCGTCAGTTGCGCGACAGTACCTCAGTTTCTGTCTCCAAGAGCGCTGACGTCATGGGGAGAGCACTGGGGTTGAGATGGGGCGGGACCTGCCTGAGTGAGGGGAGTCCACCTGGGGAGCATGCAGCTCTCTGATTGCAGAATGTGGCTTTTGACACTTTCCCATTCTGAATCCAAAAAAGCTTAGAAAGTGGACACCCCGTCCTCTGATGCTATCATTTTATACAGTCTGAAAAAAAGGGAAGTGGCTTATTCAATGCTTCAGAGGCTTTCCTTATCTGATTCCAAGCTTTGGAATTTGGGCAACATAAAGACACAACCAGAAAGATGAAAATCCTGATAGAAATAAGGAAAATTATGAGGAAATTAATGTATAATATGTCAGGGTTGAGAAGGAGTGAGGACAGGATTTCTAATAGACTCAGGCCCCCAACTAAGTGTCCAAGCAGTTCCCATGTCTGGGTCTGTGAGTAGTTGGAGCTCTTGCCGTTGAGACCCACTGGACACTGCACTCAGTGCTGGGCAGTAAGTCATGTGAGGCAGCTTGGAGCCCTTTATGTAGGCCCATCTCCCCTACAGTCAGGAGAGGAGGAGGAGCTGGAAAAGTGGGTGTCCAAGCAGTTCCCATGTCTGGGTCTGTGAGTAGTTGGAGCTCTTGCCGTTGAGACCCACTGGACACTGCACTCAGTGCTGGGCAGTAAGTCATGTGAGGCAGCTTGGAGCCCTTTATGTAGGCCCATCTCCCCTACAGTCAGGAGAGGAGGAGGAGCTGGAAAAGTGGTGGCTGACTCCCATAAGGCCACAAGGGCACCTGGTGTCAGACAGCCCAGGATGGCATGGTCCATGCTGTCCGAGGCCTTCATGAGAAGCATAAACCCAGGCAAGCTGCAGTGACAGGGGAGGGGAGACCTGGGGAAGGGACTCCTGGTCACGTCGGTGGAGCATGAGTTACTCCTCAGGTCAGATTCAACATCTTAGGTGCTTTTATTTCAGGCAAGTGTCAGTAGTTTGATGGAAATTTCTAGATTAGAATGAGATGGGAGAGGTACAAGTGAAAGAGTAAAATCTGTCCAGGCCAGGAAGCACGAAATCCAGCATGGACTGGGAACAGAGGCTGCCATTAGCTGGGTAGGAGAGAGACCTGGAGAGTCTGCAGCCCTTGCCCCCATGGTTAGGCAGTGGCTAGAAAGAGCTGTGGACATCCTCCTGTGTGTGATGACACTGTCCTCTCTAGGAAGAATCCATGCACACTGCCACCCTCAATACTTCCTGGGAATGCCCAGTTCATACAGAATTCTTCTACTCAGTCCACCCTGAACTGCCCACACCTGCCCACTGACCCCCCTCCTGGCCCCAGGATGCCTACTGCTAGGAAACGTGTGCCCAGCACCATTCCTGATCTGAAGCCAGCTCAGCCTGGCTGCCCCAACTCTGTGAAGCTGACTTTATTCCTAACACAGGCCAGTGCTGGTGGACCTTGGCTCATTAGGCTTCAATAGCCAGGGTCCTACCAAGACCCACTATTCGGTACACCATGAGTCTGAGGACAAGGAAACACACTGAAAACTTATTAGTGAAGTCATGGATTGATTTCATGTATTGTGGAGGGCACTGCCTATGGGAGCCATTTTGACCTGCTCCGTTTCCAACCTGGGCTGGTTTACCCCTCTTTAGGTAACTTGGTCATCTCCTGCTCTTGGGAGGTCACTATATTGATGCTGAACTTAGTGTGGACACTTGATTGGCATAGCGCACTATAGCCCAGAGCTCTTGGACTCAAGTGATTTTTGTTTTAGCCTCCTGGGTAGCCAAAAACAAATAAAATGTCTAAGCCCAATATCTATAGAGTCCTTCCACCTAAAACAAAAAACCCATCATCACAATACATTCTCCAATGATGAATAAAAATAGACATGTGGCTCTAAAAAAGACTCTAACCTAAGACAAACACAATTCCTCCCAAGCCTTTTCTCCTCTCTAAAAAAAAATAAAAAAGGAGGACATGTGGAGGGCCCTGTATATGGAAGCCATTTTGAGAGCTGTCCACCACCTTAAGGAACCTTTGGGTTTCACTTCCCTATTGAGCAAACAATAACAGTGACGATTCTAACCATCCCGGAAAGGCATATCAGACTCATGATTGGCTCCCTCTGAATCCTCATGCTGATTAGTCACCATGTGAGACACTTGCCGATTGGTTGATCTAGAATCCCACATTTGCATTTAGGGCAGCTTCTGGGACACCAATGATTGGACCATCTGTGATACCTTATTTGCATTTCAGGCAACCAATCAATGCCCACCAGCCTGTATATAAACTCCCTCAATAAATGAAACTTGATCAACACCTCATCTTGTCTCCACTGTGTGTCTGCGTGTATGTCCCTTTTCTCAATCCCTCCCCCAGGTTATTGTTTGACTGTCCTGCGGGTCAGGACAATGTATGACAGAGGCCTCTGGAAATGTGAAGGTGAACATGCCAGAGTGTAAAAGTTGGAAGTAGGAACATACCAAGGACTGTTAAACTCATGAGAACAAGAGAGTTGGGACATGCTAACCAGAAGAAAGGCTTCACCAACATAAAACATGCACAGAGAGGGACCAGCAGTTAGCATAATGGCTATGTCACTAGACTCCCATGTAGTCGACCGTAGTTCGCATCCCAGACCTGGTGACTTAAAACTCATGCTGGGCACGTGTGCGTGCATGCCCAAGATCCCAAGAGGAGAGTGGAAGAGAAGGGATTGTGGCGTGGCCATCCCCTGGGGGGTGATTTCTCACTTTCTATCTCTCTGTCTCTCTCTGTCTGGCGAGCGCACATGCCCTATAGCAAAAAAGACAAACAAAAAAACAAAAACAACAAAAAAACAACCTCTCCAAAAAAAAACCATGCACAGATATGAGAGACATTAAACAGGCTGGATCACCAGTATATTAAATTGTCTGAATCTGGGGATGAGACCAGGAGGCAGTCTGAGGGTAAATACCAGGTTTTGGTAATTGACTGATATTAATACCATAGAACAAAATAGAAAACACGGGTAAATTTAGGTTGTGAAATTTTTTAGTTCAACTTAGCACGTGTTGAGATAAAATACAAGGGATGAGACTAGCAGGTGGTTGAGGTGGTTGTGATTGTTAAGGTGCTGGCCTCCCACATTGTTGGTCATAGTTCAAGTCCCAAACCTGGTGTCTTAGTTTCTCACTTTCCCTTTCCCTCTCTCTCTTTTTATCTTGCCAAATTAAAATAATAATAATAATAATTATAAACAAGTAATTCCTTTAAAAAACGGCATGAGATTTATAAAGTGTTGAACAAGCAGTTCATTTTGCCCAAATGATTTTTAGAAAATAAAATCTGCTTCAAAAATTTCTATTTTGTATTTCATACCCAAAATGGTGTCCTAAACTATATAGATGACCAGGTAGACTGCCACAGAGAAAGGGACAGAGTTCTTTCAACAAAATTTGCTACTGGCTGTATCATGAACCTCAGGTCACTTTCTATCACTCCCCACAGAAGCTTGGTGACAGGCCACTTTGGCAGACACACATCCTCAGGACTAGTACTGCCTCAAAATGTCTGGGATGAACCCAAAGTCTTTCTGTCCAGGAAGTAAAGAGTGATCATGGATATTGTCAAGGGAACAATATTCCTCCTCCTGCCAGGACTTGGCATGATGGGGAACCTCTCTGTCTTTGTGAATTACATGTGGATTTTCTTTCTGGATGTGGAGAAGAAATCTGTAAACACTGTTCTCATCCACTTGACTTTGACAAATATCATACTGATTTTGACCAATGCAATGCACATATGATGGCAGCTTTTGGTGTTAATAATCTCCTAAATGACATGGGCTGTAAAATGATTATTTACGTAGGCCAAGTGGCTTGGGGCCTTTCTATGTGCACCTACAGCCTTCTCACAGTGGTCCAGGTCATCACTATCAGTCCCAGGGCCTCTGTGTGGGGGCAGCTTCAGCCAAAGGCAGCTCGACACATCCTTCCATGTTTGCTCCTCTTCTGGGTGCTCAACTCCTAGACAAACATGTCCTTACTCTATGTCATCACAAGTAGCAGCACAAATGGATCACATGGAATTGAAAATCATTACTATTGTCATTTTCAACCACGAGTCAGATAACCATTATGGCCCTCCATGTTGCCCTGTTTCTGGGGTTCACCAGCTTGGCCAGTGGCTACATGGTGCTTCTCCACAAGCACCAAAGCATGATCTCTACCTGAAGAACACCAAGTGTGTCTATACCATGTCCCCTGAGATCAAAGCCGCTCAAAGCATTCTCCTTCTGATGCTTTGTTTTCTCTTTTACTGGACAGATTCTATTATTACTTCATTTGTAAATTTCTCTCAGAAGAATAACTCCATACTCATAGTTGTTCAAGAACTTCTAAGCCTTGGTCATACCATCATGTGTTGATTTATAGAGACAGACATATGGCTGAGTGTTGGCACATATGTAAGGCTTGAGGAAATGTTTCTGTTTTGTTCCCTTCATGAAGGAGGTTCATGTGCTACAGTGGCCTAGGAGAGTTCCAGAAACATGAAAGAACACACTGTCATGGAAGCAACTTGGTGACCAGCTGCCTTGATTTGACACAGACACCATAGAAAGCTATCAGGACCCACCTGTCTTTTTATTCTATATCCTGCCATCCTTAAAATTCTGGCTTAAATTCCATGTAAATACAATGGCCCTCTAACCATCAGGCTTCTGGTAGGAAGGAGCAGGAAAAGAATGTGGCAAAATCTGTCACAATCACTAAGTCACTTGCCTCTTGACTCAACAATTCCATTCCTAGGACCTCATCCTTCAGATATACTCATTTACTTAAGAATTACATCAACTAGGCCAGCATGGCGCAGTTTGACTCCTGGAGCTGGTGGCTTGTATGAGTGCTCAGGATCCTGGGAGGAGGTTGGAGGAGAAGGGATTTTTTAAAAAAATTTTTTTGGAATTTTTTTTGTTTTTGCCATAGGGCGCATGTGCTTGCCAGACAGACAGAGACAGAGAGACAGAAAGCAAGAAATCACTCCCCAGGGGGCATGGCCATGCCACAATCAGGAGTAGGGATTTTCATGTTGACTTTTCCCCCTTTGGGTGATTTCTCATTTTCCCCTCTCTGTTTCTCTCTCTTTTTCTCTGGGGCAGCACACACATGCTCAGGTTAAAACCTCTGGGGGGAAAATGCAATAACAAAAATATTAGAGATTATTTTAAAGAAAATGTAAATATCCAAGTAAGACAGGCTCCATTGTTGGTCATTTAAAATTATCCATAAGTATCACACCGCATAAAGGTTTATGGTATTTACAATATGAAAAATGAGCTCAAAGTGCATTGACATGGACTGACACTCAAGGTATTTTATTATCATGTCACAAAAAGTTCAGAACCAGCCATTCCTTCTGTGTAGTTGCTCAAGGAAATCATGAAAAACCATGATTTTTAGCAAAGGAGCTCCTCTCTGAAAACATGTTGGCCAGCTGTGTAGACCCAACTGCATCTTGTGCCTGGGGAGCCAGCAGCCCTTCTCAGATGTCATCTCCAGGATGCCCTAGGAAATCAGTAATTTTGTTCTTTCAAAATCAGAAGCAAGACTCAGACTTTTGGCAGAAATGAAGGCAGCCTGACGGGATGATGCACTCAGTCATCCTGGCCCCTGGAATATAGCCAGTCTGTCAGTGTCAGGAGGGGACAGGATGCTGCCATTTATTTATGTCACTTGTTATGCTATGTCCATACAACTCTGAAATCCCTATTCATGTCATATTCCCATCCTGGACTTTGTTGAGGACTTTCTTCTTCTCACATAACTGTGGCTTGCTTGAAGTCATGGCTTGTGCTGCTTCTCTCCATTTCTCGGTGTCTCTGTGTCAGTCAGTCTCCTCCTATTCTCTGGCCTAAAGAACAAGAAAGGGTTGCGCACAATGATTGGTCGTCAGTGATTGACTCAGATGGGGGGGATGTGAGAGTCTTTGAGGAAAGAAAAACAGCAAAGACCAAGTTAATCAGAAGCAGATTATCGAACATCAAAAACACACAGGAAGTATCTGAAGGGGTCATTATCTGTGTGATGGCACAAAATGATTAAGGATTTCCAAAAAGCAGCTCAGAGAACTCCACCTGGAAAAACCTCCAAATATTCAGACCCAAGACAATCCTAAACTAGTTTCTACAAATAAAATGACAAAGAAAACTTGTAAAAGCAGTTTTAGAAAAAAGGCACATTCCCTACAAGAGGACGAAGGTTTCCAAATGACAGCACCTGAGCCGTGCTCCTCAGCCCACTATCACTGTCCACTGCAATGGCACCCTCTCACCTCTGCCTCACTAACCACTGCTTTATTCACATTTGTAACAATCCCATTGTCCAGTGCTTCATTCATCAGGGAACTTTTTGATAAGGACACTGCATTCGTCATCCAACAGGAAGAATCCTACGTGAGATTCATGATGGGATTATCACCAAGTGATACACCTGACCAGTATGACTAAGCCCTTATAGATTTGTTAACTGCTTCTTATTGCCTGTAACCTGGCAACCAATCTATGAAGTATCATGAAACATACATGTGTAATGTCTCCTTGTCCTGTAAATAAAGACATCCAGTTCATCTGGGCAGCACAAATCGCTTGGGCTAATTAGGCTCAGGTTGCCTGTGTCCACTTCTACTCTATCCCTTTGTCTCATTCTTCCCAATTCCCTGGTCCTGGCAAGATGGAGGGCTTTGTCTTTATCGTCCTCTTTCTCTTCCTCACCAGCAGCCCCCTGATCATGATTCAGCCAGACCCAAGCCCTGGGGCAGAGGCCTACAGGGGGACATAGGGACTGTTGGGAAGGTTTTCCCTATAGAGGTGGATAGGCAGAGTAGGTGTCAAGTTACTAGTTCTGTCTCCAACAACTGAGACAGGAGTTCCTCTCAACTGTGACAACAAACTCCCTTCCCTACCCATCTTGATTCTCCTATGAAGACTTCCACTACAGAGCAAAACCTGCCCACTCTACCTAGGAAAGGAGAGGGCGGACATCAACCTATAGCACCAGATTAATAACCTAGAAAGGCCAAGAAGAGAGACCTCAAAGAGAAACTGCTGTGATCCTTTTTATTGCAGTCCCGCCCTTGGCCAAAACACCCTTGAAGAAAAAATTTTAAACAAACTACTGGCATGTTAAGCAGCCCCCTCCCCCCTTCTAGGAGATTGCATGGCTTCCAAACCTCTGGGTTAACACTCACCCCCAGGAGCCACCTGTCCCTTCAGAGTCTGTTAATCAAGCACTTTTTCTTATCAGTGATTTCTCTTGCTTTTTGGAAAGTACACGCATCTAACAGCTGGAAAAGTCAGAGAAAACTGAGATACAGTGGGAAAAACTCAATCCAAATCTTCCAAGCCCAGTATGCTGGCTGTGTTGGACTGTATACTGATTAATTTTTAAAAAGTTTTTTTCTGGTGATTATGGAGTTAAATTCAAACCAGAGAGGCTGCAAGCTCTCTGTGAAATTAATCTCCTTTTAAGGTGGGATGGCCACCAGAGGACACTGTACACTTACATGAGCAGTGTACAATGAGATTACTGGTACCCTAAGCCATCCCAATCAGTTTTCTTATGCTGGCTCCTGGCTACAAGTTGCCCAGATCATTGCACCCCGGGTGTGGATATGCATTAGAGGAAGGAATCAATGTGCTATTCTGGCTGCCTATGTCATGCCATACATGCTGTCCTCTGGCCAAAAGAAATCCCCAGCTCAGGCCTCTATTTTGCAAGGCACTCCCAAAGAGGAGCCATTAGTCACTGTCCCCCCCCCCCCAACGCTCTCCCTTCCTAACAAAGCCAATAAGTGAAACTCTGCCCTCTTCTGTCTCAGCAGAGCTAACCAAAGAGCAGGAGCCTAAGGGACCAGCACAGCTCAGCCTACTCAGGAGAGAGACCGTCAACCATCCCAAATTCTGCATCAAGATTCTGCCTCTCCCGTGGTCACCTGGCAAGATGCTGCAGCCCAAGAAAACCTCAATCCCCCAATGCCCTTGTAAGAAACTCGAAAGCCTCTCCTGATAGGCAAAGACGGGGCTATTACAGAGGGCAGAGCTACCTTATATTACCAGCTGTTTACCACCACTGACTTGATGAATTGTAAACACCACACTCCCCCTTACTCAAAACAACCTCAGGCAATGATAGAGCTCATTGAGTTTATACTCCAAACCCATCAACCCACTTAGGACAACTGCCAGCAGCTGCTCCTCACCTTGCTTAACACAGAAGAATGATGCAGTCCTTGTAGCAGCAAAGACTTGGCTATAAGGGCATACCCCTAATGATGTGGTCGACTCTGAAGCTTGGGCTAGAACTGCCTTTCCAAGTGAAAATCCTGACTGGGATTTTGGCACTGAAATTTGTGCCCATCTTAGCAAATACTGGAAGGCACTCCTGCTGGGAATGAAAGCCAGTGCAAAGAAACACACAGATATGACTGAAACTACAGAAATAATTCTAAAGGGAGATGAGCTGCCTGGGAATTTTACAAGAGGCTCTATGAAGCGTACTGGATCTATACTCCATTTGATCTGGAGAGCTCCAAAAGCCAGCAGATGATTAATGCTGCATTCATAGCCCAGTCAGCCCCCGGCATCCAAAAGAACCTCCCCAAACAGGAAGATTTTGCTGGGATGAATGCCATCCAACTCCTGGAAATTTCTAATCGAGTGTTTGTGAACCACCCAACTCCTGGAGATTGCTAATTGAGTGTTCGTAAACCGAGATCAATAGGAAAAAAAGGAAACAGACCGATGGATGAAGCAGAAAGCAGCCTTGCTGGCTGCTGCTCTCAAGCAACCGAATGCCCCACCTGGTCCAAGAGTAGGGTCAAAGGATGGCTGCCCAAGGCTAAGACCAACCCAATGCACTTACAGCAAGGAAGATGGGCACTGGAAGAATGAATGCCCCAAGCAAAAGACAAACTGAGGAAGAACAATCAGAAGCCCCTCCCACACACACAAGTAGCTCTCAAATAATTTTTCACACAGAGCCCTCAAATGACCTCCTGGCCATGATAGGATCAGAATAGGGCCAACCGGGCTCCATGATCCTGGACCTCCAGGAGCCCCTGGTCAATGCCAGAGTAGGGGGCCAACTGATGACATTTATGGTAGACACAGGTGCTGAACACTGTAGTAACTCAGCCCCTGGCTCCCCCAAGCTGCTATGATGGGAGCTACTGGAAACACCCAAACTCAGCCCTTATTACAGGCTAGAAGCTCCCAGTTAGGAGAACACTTGGTTACTCATGAGTTCTTGTACCTGCCAGACTACCCAGTTCCATTGCTAGGGAGAGACTTAATAACTAAACTCAGAGCAAAAATAAACTGACTCATCCAGCTCAGCTGTTTTAACTGTCAGCCTTGTCAAAATCCTGGCTATGGCAATGCCCTGGGAGGAGGAATGGCAAATGTTTGCCCCTGAGACACCCAGTGGAGATGATGAGGCACTCTCTTCACTTGTTAAAGATTTACCTACAGTCTAAGTGGAGGGGAACCTGCCAGGAATGACAATCAACCACCCACCTATAGTGGTTGAACTGACACCTCAGGCACAGCCCGTGTGCCTCTGCCAGTACCCTATAAGCTGGGATGCTAGACTAGCTATAAAGAAACACATTGACTGACTCAGAGAAGCCAGGATCCTGGCTGAATGCCAGTCTCCCTGGAACACTCCCTTCCTTCCTGTGAAGAAGAGAAACTCTGGTGATTACCAGCCAGTTCAGGACTTGTGAGCTGTGAATGCTGCCACAGTGACCTTACATCCCACTGTACCCAAGCCATATACTTTGCTAAGTGCCCTGCCTACAGACTCTGAATGGTTCACTTGTCTGGATCTCAAGGACACTTTCTTTAGCTTATGGCTGATCATCCATTGCAGGGGACACCAGAGGGGTGAAGACCCTATCATCCTGGGAATTCAGCTGGCAGACCAGACAGTCAAGGCTGTTGCCAATCAAGCCCCTACTGCTGTGGCCAAAATGTTGCCACTCACAAACCTCCCAAAATCCCCCACTACACTTTTGAAGAACATCAGTGGGCAAAATTGGAGGAAGCATCCCTGGAAGAAGATGGATGATGGAGACTGCCAGATAAAAGAATATACATACCCCAGTCCCTCGGATATTTGTTGGTAAAGTAGCACTACGAGCTGACTCAACGGGGGGAAACTAACCTAGAGAACATGATAGGCCAATACTACTTTTTGAGTTGCCTACCATCATTGTGTACAACTGTGAGCATGAGATGTGAGACCTGTACCAGAAATAACTCTGCCGACTGGCCAGTTCAGCCTCCTGGAATACAAGGTACTGGGACAACTCCTCTGGAGTTATTGGATGCAAATTTCTCAGAAGTACAGCCATGCTAGGGCTATATGTACTTATTAGTCCTTGTCTACACTTACTCAGGATGGATGAAAGCCTTCTCTACATGAGCTGAAAAAGCCAAAGAAGTCACTCGAAACCCTTTGAAAGAAATTATACCTCGGTTTGGACTCTTATGATCGGCTCAGACAACGGCCCTGCCTTCATGGCAGAAGTCATACAAGGAGTAGAAAAGGCCTTGGACATTAAATGGAAATTTCACACTGCTTACAGACCTCAGAATTCTGGGAGAGTTGATCAAATGAACCACACTCTCAAGTTCACCTTGGCTAAGCTCCATCAAGACACAGGATGCACCTGGGTTGATGTTCTCCCATTGGCCCTGCTCCGAGTTCAATGTACACCTTAAAAACATGGTTATTTCCCTTATGAGATTCAGTTTGGCTGGCCATCCCCCTAGTCACCCAAACCTGAATGGCTGATGTCTGCCAGCTAGAGGAAGCAATTTTGACCCAGGATCTGTCTTTGAAAAAGACATTAAAGAAAATAACCTGAGTCGCCTTAGGGGGAAAAAAATTCCCTTGGTCACTGGGTACATAAACATGAGCCTGGAGATCTTATACGGGATAAAAATTAAAACAATTACAGCCACCTGGGTGGGCCCATGTGTTGTGCTTGTTACTCCCATTACAACTACAGTTAAGATTGTGAAACTAGCCCTGTGGATTCACCATACACAAATAAAGCGAGCCACACAGCCAGAGGACCCCAAAACCTGGACAGTGAAGAGTCACCCTGAGCAGCCAACTAAGGTGACTTTTCAGAGAGCTAAGACTTGATGAGAAGTCTACAGCCCTGCTACTATCACTCTGTGGGCAGATGACATCACTCACAGTGAAAGCTAAGAACGGTGACAGATGACATCTCTACCTTACCCCTAAACCTCCTGCCCCAACCCTCCTCTTAGCACTAGCTGTTATTCTCTCTTTGGCTCTGGCTATTGTCCCTCTGTTCATTGATCCTCCTAGAATATAATTGAGGAGGCTCAAGAGGGGGGAATGATGTGGATGGGAATGGAACTCACAATAGCCCAAGGCCAGTAATTGCTGACATTTCTTAGGCTTCTGAGGACTCAATGCCTCTGTACTTCCTCCTCTGGAGTTACAAAAAGCAATCTGAGACCTTGAAAAGTTGGGCACCCTGCTTATCTAACCCTTTCTTCCTGAGAACAATCTCTGGGCTACATCTTCCTGATGGGCTGCTTCTTCATGATAAACTTCTCCCTGATAGGATACTCTAAGCCCTCTGAGAGGTGCCACTTCCCAAATTTCCCTATAAAAGACTGTGCTGGACCACCAAGTGGGGCTGGAGATTCTGAGTGTTAACTCCATGCCCACTGGCATATTAGTTAAGCCTATGTCTCAAGAGTGCTGCCTTTTGTTCCTCAGCTGTCTGGCCTTTTGCTCCTCATCTGTCTGGTTTTTCCACAATGTTAATTTTGTTACTAAGTTATATGTGAAGTAGAATCCAGAGGAGGGACATATGCCAAGAATTCGCAATACTCAGCTATGACATTTGGTAGTCTGGGCACTCTGTTGGAGAAATTCTCCACATGGCCTTTATTTTACCAGAATTGTCAGGAGGCAGAACACCCGGTACTGTGCTGACTCCTCCTTCCTCTTTAGGAAGTTGAGCCCATTGCCATCTGTCTCTGAGCTCACAACCAGCAACTTCCAGTCTACAAAACATCTTACACATTGAAATGAAAACCTTTCCTTTAAGTGAGAGTTTTAGAGGTCAAATGGCCCTCACTCATGGTCCATGTTGGTCATTATCATAACCAAAGTCTGAAGACTTACCCCTTACTCCAGGCCATTACAATGCAAATGGACTTTATATTTCAGGAACCCTAGAAAATACATTAGGGGGTTCTTGCTTGGTTCCACAATCTGTGCTTCCCCACAAAGTTCATGAGTTGGGACTTAAATGAAAACTCAGTATGAAAACTCTTGCCCCAGGGTGCAGCCTGGGGTGTGATGAGGTCATTAGGGTAGGGCCCCTGCCTTTGAATTCTGGTGTATTTACAAGAAGGCAAAGGAGACCAGAAAAGGCACAGTTCTGTTCAAGTCTCTGCCCTCTGCCACTGTGTGATGTCATTTGACCTTGCACATGGCCAGAATTATGAGTCAAATAACCCTACATTCTCTTAAATTCACCCCATTTCAGTGAGCAACACAGTAATAAATTAAGACATGTAACAGAGCAAGAATTGAGACTTGGGTTAAAAAAGGAGATGAAGTGAGTTTCTGCTTTTGGCTAAAGCCCCACTCCAAAGATAGCAAAGTAGTTATTTAAATGGCATCAGATGATGATACCGTGGCCAGGAGAAGAAGCAATCATAGGCCAGAGATGTCAGTAAAGTTTTAGAAAGCTCTTGGAAGGGCATTCTCTGCATTAAACAGTGGAGAAAGATGAGCCCAAAGTGCACAACAAGTCGGCCAAAAGTAGTCAGTTTCCATCTCAGAAGCCTGGTAAGGGTCGGGAGGTGGCGACCCCAAGGGTCCCTCTGATAGCAGAACTGCATGATGGGTTTGAGAACAAACCATCAGAAGTGGTGAGCTACCCAGACACCCCACCCTGGGCATTCTCTGCATTAAACAGTGGAGAAAGATGAGCCCAAAGTGCACAACAAGTCGGCCAAAAGTAGTCAGTTTCCATCTCAGAAGCCTGGTAAGGGTCGGGAGGTGGCGACCCCAAGGGTCCCTCTGATAGCAGAACTGCATGATGGGTTTGAGAACAAACCATCAGAAGTGGTGAGCTACCCAGACACCCCACCCTCAGTTCAGTAGTTTTGCTTTCAGTAAAGCCATCCTCCACTCCTGCCTTTCCCTCCTACCTCCATCAGCAAATCTAGTTGGCTCTGCCTTCAAACACGTCCACAAAGATCTGTATCTCACACCTCCATGACCCCATATCCCACCACCCCAGGGATGCTGGCCTCTGTGTTCCTTGGACATGCTGCAGGCCTTCCTTCCTTGGGCCTCTGCATAGGCTGTTGTCTCCTCAGGAGCAGCATCCCCTCAGATACCCTCATGGCCACCCCTCCCTGCCTTCACCTCTTGCTCAGATGTGATGTGTGTATATATATATATGTGTGTATATATTGATTGAGTCTGATTAGAGAACCTGAACTCTGGATTAGAGTGGGAAGACTTGGCAACAGCAGAGAGGAGGAAGCCACAATGGCTATCATTATTACATGATTCAGAAAGAAAAATCCCTGGATAGATGGGCTCATTTCCCCCAGAAAGGTAAACACACCTGGAATCTTTATGCCAGAATCTCTCAGCATATCACCCAGAAGGCCCACAGGTCTTCCTGAAGAAGCAATCTCTTGTCTTCCAGAAGCTCCCCAATGCAGGGCCATGTCCCAGCACAATGGAAACCTGAAGTACTGAATTATCTGCCTTTTTCTGAGTTGATTCAACACACCTGTGATGCAAATCCAGCTATTCTGATGTGAACCCAGTCAGAGGCAAACCCAGCTCAAGGTGTGTCCGGGGTGTATTTTGAGAGTAGAAATGGCTTGTCAAGATTCTTATAAATCTGACTACTCGGGACTTTCATATTTAGGGTCCAACTCCCTGGAAGGATGCAAATCCCCTGAAGTCAGGAGGATCTGGTGCAGTGAAAACAAATGTGTGATGAGCTCTGACCCTTTTTCTTTATAGGGACTATAAAGAGAAAGCAGCACAGAGCAGTCTGTGTAATAAAAAGTCCATATAATATTTTTCCTTTTTTAATCTGTCAGAAGGCACATGCACTAGCTGAGAAGAGGGAAAGTGAGATAGCCCTCCCCATGGGGAATTGTCACACCTCAATCCTCTTTCTTCCACCTCTTCTTCTGAAATTTTAGGCATATTATTCACTGTGCCAACTGTTGGCCTGATCCATTTTAATTTCAAAGGCATCAGTCTAACATAATCCTGACATCCATCATAGTTACTGTCCAAAAAGGCATGTTGTAGTTTACAGTGAACAAGTTGCAATGCCACAAAGGATTGTAGGCTTTAGCATGTGACCTTACCCTTTCTCCTTCCCAGTATTTTTTTTCCTATATTTTTCTTAAGTGTCTACTATAGGGTGTGAGCATTTGCTTCAGTGAGACAGAGAGAAAGAGAGGGAAAGTGGGAAATACCACCTCACCCTGGGCAGGTGGCCATGAGGGAAAGTGGGAAGTACCACCTCACCCTGGGCAGGTGGCCATGCTGCAGTCACTTCCTTTCTACACTCAGGATTATGGGCCCAAAAGCACATGCATCCCCATGGTTGTGAATTCTTGTGTACAGGTCTCATACTATCCAGTCAACCAACTGAGATCCTGCCACCTTAAGTTCCATGCCACCTATTGGCCCTTTCATAGTGTTCTTGAGCTCCTCATGTAAAGAATAAGAAATACGGGAAGAAGGTTCCACATGGCTCCTGAGAACTAGGTATTTCAGGGCACATGAGAAATGAAGATTTTCTACTGAAAATTCAGCCTCCAGCAATCAAGCTAGCGCTCCACCTTTCATCTTGTTAATTATCATTCTGGTCCTCCCACCCAGGCAGAAGAGGCCAGGCCTTTAGAAGAAGGTTCCACATGGTTTCTGCAAACTATATGGATCTAAGAGCACTGTAGCTAACCA
>NW_006159724.1:97674-99945 GCF_000334495.1 Tupaia belangeri chinensis
AACAAATTGGAGAAGGGATTGTAGCATGGCCATCCTCTTGAGGATGGGAGGTATAGTCTCCCACTATACCGGTGTCAGAACCAAGGAGTTCAAGACCTGGGGAAGGCGGAGATGCAGTGGGGTGTGGGGGAGAGCTGTATGACCTACACAGGCACTGTGCACAGTGTACAATGGAAGCTGGTGAGTGGGCCTACAGAAGTGCAGATGATTTAGATAAGAAGAAACTACATTAGGATGGGTGTACCTAGTCAAGAAAGAGGGCAAGGCATGGAGGTATCACTGTGTTAGGTTTCATTCAGTTACCTTCCTGAAAATTACTGTGCTAGAGGCAGTAGATTTAAAGGAGTTTGGGACTGCTGGATCTCACATGACTGATTCACGGTTCGAGTCCCAGACCCGGCAACTTGAAAAACACACAGCGTGTGTATGCATGCCCAAAATCCCAAGAGGGGAATGGAGGAAAAGTGATTTTGGCATGGCCATCTCTCAAGGAGGTACTTTCTCACTTTCCCTCTCTCTCTGTCTCTCTGATGGAAGCACACAACATATAGCAAACAGAAAAAAAGATAAGAAAAAAAGTAAGTTTGGGGCTGGCAAGTTGCATGGTAGTTGAGGCACTAGACTCCAACATGGCCAACCATTGTCAGAGTCCTGGACCTGGTGGCTTACAATCTCTCTCTCTCTCTCTCTCATAAGTCACATGCCCTATAGCAAATTAAAATAGTAATAATAAATAAAATAAAATACATATTTCCATAAAAAGAAAGAGGGAGTTAGTACCTTCTCTATCCTGTAGATGGGCAAGCAGCTATCAGCACAGTCACTAACATCATCTGTAAAATGGTTTGGAATACAAACCTGTTCCTAAGGTTAGAAGGGCTTGGAGTGCAGGTTGCTTCTTTGACTGTGAACTGACCCCTAGAAGTTGTGAAGTCCGATAAATGGGCTGCAGCTGGCATTTTTCATATGAAACAAACTGAAGAAGAATAAAAATCATCAGAGAGCACATGCAGTGGGATGAGCACAGTCCATATAGTTTTTGTTCTGAAGAAAACGAAAGTACAGCTGGAGGAATGTCTGTGAATACTGGGCATGTGTTCTTAATGTGTCACCATCCAAAGGCTAGAAGCCATTGGCAAGATGCTCCCTGAGGCCCTTAGAGCCTGCTGGTTGCCGACTGCTTAGTCCTGTGTTTGTTGTAGGTACCTGGTCTTAGCAGTGAAGGGGTTGGTAGGCCAGGGAGAAATTGGAGGCTGAGTGGTAGGTTTAAGCTAAGGCTGTGACTAGCCACAGTAGAGAGCACTAGCACCTATAACCACAGGAGCCTACACCATTCCATGAGAGAACATTATGGGACTAGAATTTTTTTTTAACTATTTCAACACCTGTGTCCTAAGAGGGCTTCCACTGCCACCATTCAGAAATGCCAAAGAAGAGCAGAATTTCTCAAGTGGTGATCTCCTGCTGACCCTCCTCAAACCTATATAAAAGCACAAGAGAGTAGGCGGCAGGAAGTTCCTTCACTAGGGAAAAAGCAAGCAACTTCCTGGGAGTGGCAGCTGTCCCTCTGAGGTGGGACTTCTCAATCATCAGGAATAAGCCGCAGACTGTTCTGTTCCAGACTCTCTTACCAGAATGATGAAAATCAGCAACTGACACCCCCAGAGGAGGACACAAGGAACCTCCAGCAGTCTCTGAAGAGGAGATTGCTCTGCTCTACTTCACTAGATAAATACACAACATTTTCTGTAGATGTTGGCTGGTGGTCACCTCTGAGATGACACCAGTCAGGTACCCAGGGTGACTGAGAAACCACTATGGCTTGCCTCAGTCACTCTGCATACAGTGGAACGGGCAGTTTTCCAAAGCAATGAAACAGAATTCCCAAGGCTGGGCTGGCCAGGGCTGAACATGGACGTTTCTGCATAGTATGTTCAGAGACAAGGCAAGGTGTAAAAAGGAGGTGCATCTGTGGTCACTCACACTACTCCTGTGCTCCACTTGACTACAAGCCATCCCAGGCCCTCTATTCCTGGCCTGGTCCGGGCTCTTATTGGCTTTGTAGATTGAAGGGCTTCCTTCCACCTGCAATGTCTGAAGGAACAAAAGAATCAGGGAACTTGGGAGTATCACTAGAATGTAGGGCTTTCATCATATGTGCAAGGCAAAACATTTGCTTGATAATTTGGTATAAGTTATTTAGGTCAAGCCTAGCCTTCAGACTCTCTGTTCTTCTTGCTCATTTCTTCCAATCTCAGCCCAAAAGAAATG
>NW_006159724.1:99998-103013 GCF_000334495.1 Tupaia belangeri chinensis
CAGGGGGCTGGATAATGGCATGTCAATATATATGCACTGTGACAATCTTTTCTACATTTTATTTTTCCTTCCTGCCCATAGTAGCAGAACCAGGCCCTCTCTCTGAATATTTTACTTTCTTATCTCATCCTAATACCATATGGATAAGTGGGCTCAGCAGTCTCTCAATCATTTGCTCTTCACAGGCACATCTAAATACATTGGCTCACGGATTCAGGCTATGGAAAGTTGTGAAGACCCTAACTGATGATAAGTCAAAGTGTTGGACTCCAACCCATCCTTCACTGTTGTAGATTATTAGACATGACTCCTGTGAATATTAATATAGTCCTTAGGTTTCTAGTTGGGTGGAATTCCAAGTGTTTAATTTCCTAGGAAATCTGACATGGTATAGAGGTGGGACAGGACTTGGCAATCAGTAGTTTCAGTTACATCCAAATCTTTGTAACCCCATCAGATATGTCAATCATTTAGACCAGGTATCTCAGTGACATCCATTGACATTCCATGTGACAAAACTTTTGAATCAGAAAATATAGTTAATATATTTTATGCAACTATCTGTCCAGCATAAATCCTGCTTCTGAATAAAACCTTCTCTCTACAGATGACACATGCACTTCAGACATTAATGTCTCCTCTCTTTTTTTTTTTTTTTTTTTGAGAGGTTTTCGCTATAGGGCACGTGTGCTCACCAGACAGAGACAGACATAGAGACAGAAAGTGAGAAATCACCCCCTAGGGGGGATGGTCACGCCGCAATCCTTTCTTCTCCATTCTCCTCTCGGGATCCTGGGCACGCACACACATGCGCCCGGCATGAGTTCTAAGCCACCGGGTCCGAGACGCAAAACATGGTCGACTACGTGGGAATCCAGAGACATAGCCATTACGCTAACTGCTGGTTCCCATGTCTCCTCTCTTTAACTTAAGGCATTATTCTCAAACAATGGTTCCTGAATCACCTATAAAAATTACTTAGGGTGCTTGATTTAAATACTATAGAGGTGAGGCATTCTGAGCAAACATGATGACTTTCAGACACATGCAGACACATGATTCCATGGGCAGTACATAGCAAAGTTATGGATGCCATTAACATTTGAATACATTAGCTGCCTGTGTCTAAAACTACAGGGCAGTATTGATTTAAAGGAAGTGATGTGTTAATCAGAATTTGCCCAAGAAGTTTAGGAAAAAAAACTTACATAGAACTACATGGCAAGAAGTGTCTTTGCATCTTTAGCTGATTAATATCTGAAGACAACTGGCTTTGCATTCCACTTTTTTTTTTTTTGAGAGGATTTTGCTATAGGGCACATGTGCTCACCAGAAAGACAGAGAGAGACAGAGAGACAGAGAGTGACAAATCACCCTCCAGGGAGGGTGGCCATGCCGCAATCCCTTCTCCCCCTCTTGGGATCTTGGGCATGCCTGCACAGGCACCCAGCATGAGTTTAAGCCACTGGATTTAGGACTCGAGCCACAGTGGACTAAATGGGAATCCAGTGACATAGCCATTATGACAACTGCATCTCCTTCCCCTATTTTCTGCCCTTTACAAGAATAAACCTAGGACTGGTTCAGGGTTGCTGCTGCCTCCATTAGGGGTGTCAAGACCTCCCAATCTGTGCTTTTGTATACTTGTATGTCTTTGTGTGTTTATTTTTACATTTATTTTCTAATTCACAACTTCCCCACAAGAAAACACGTTCAGATGTGCAGATCATGGCAAGTGGCTTCTGAACATGAAGTCTGAGTACAGGGGAACTGCAAAGAGCAGAGTCATTGGACACACCTTGAGGCCCGGGGAGATAATACACCAAGGTAAGGAACCAATTGAGTAAATTAAGAATACACAGAGTAAAAGAAGATGTTAACAGTAAAAGAAGGAGATAATAGTGTAAAAGAAGGAATTAATAGAATAAAAGTAGATAGTAGAGTGAGGAGATAATAGAGAATTAAATAGAGAAAATAAAGAATAAATAGAACAAGACAGGGAATAAATAGTGTAAGAGAAGTAGATTCAATTAATGCTAGGCATAAAACATGGGGACACACTTGTCTAAAGAGAGAAATATGTATGTCCAAATGTTTTACATATTAAAAGCTAGATGAGAAATGTATACATGTTGGAATATTCACTTTGGAAACTAAGTAACATGTGATTGAATATATAAAAGAAAATGAAATAAAAAAAAACAAAGGAAACAAAACAAAAAACTAGGGGCAGTAAAGATAGTATCAACCAGTTCCATTATTTTCAAAAAAACATGACCCTGGTTCCTGGAGCAAGGAACACTCAATGAGGAGACCTGAGATAAGGTCAGAGAACTAATTAGGGAACCATATATAACAGAGACTCCTAATAGGATTCCCATTTTTTCCTTCTCCCTGTGGAATTTAATTAAGGAATGCTTGACAAAGAACCCTCCAGAACAACCTGGAGTTAGCTTGGTAAATGGACTAAAAACACCTTGGAGAGATATATCTCCCTCTTACTTAAGAAGTCAGGGTCTGGAACTAAAAACCAGGGATAGAGAAGTTAGAACTGGTAATAAAAAGGACAGTCCTTTGAAGACAGGCAGATTTAAGGTCACAGATTTCCAAACAGTTGTAGGGGGAAGGTTTGGGGATCCTTGCTCTTTGGCCTAGAGCTCTCCTGCTGCTTCCCAGTCAAACCCTACTTATATATCAAAGGACACTAGGACAAAAAGAACAGCTTCTACTTGAAACCCTCTCCAGAGAGCTTTCCATTGCCCTGCAGATAGAAGAGAGGACATTTTGAGACTGGGGCTCCAATAAACTGCCATGGCAGTTCAACCCAAATTAATCTGCATATTTAATGCAATCCCAATCAAAGTACAGGCACATTCTTCACACATTCTAGAAAAGACAATCATAAAATTTCTCTGGAATCATAAAAAAAACCCTACTATTGCCAAAGCAATCCTTCCCAAGAAGAAAGGAGTGGGCGGTATCTAACTCTCTAACCCAAAAATATGCTACAAATCT
>NW_006159724.1:117213-119865 GCF_000334495.1 Tupaia belangeri chinensis
AAATGAAAGAGCAGTCTTTACACGGGGACTGTTCACCCGACTGTGAGTGTGAACACCCATGCACAGAGAGGCCCAGTACTTTGTCCAGGGACATTGAGGGAAAAGGCAAAGTCAGGGTCTGGACCCAGGGAGCCCAACATCAGAACATGGTTATGTCTACACCTATCAAGTCCTGTGTGTCCTCCAGGTCACTCTGTCTTTCTGTCTGTCTCACCATCTGTCAAAGTCAGGTGTCTAGGCCTGTCCCATAGCCCAGTGGCGGGAAGTCCTGGACCCTAGTGCATGGGGACTCCTGGCTCAGGTGGCTGGAAAACCAAGTCAGGCCCGTGTGTTAGCCCACAGGATGGAGCGATCTAGGACAGGATTTTGTCCTGACCGTGCCCTGCTGGGGGTGCTTTTTGTCTTTCTCTCCAACAAGGTCCACCACTCTGACTCCTACTGGGTCAGTGGACGGGCAGCCCTGATGGTCCCTTCCCCCTCCAGGATCACGTGTCCTATCACCATGATGGCCCTGAAGGAAGCCCTACCTCAGTCCATCTCTGTGAGCATTGGGGAGCTGTAGGTCAAGAGTCAAAAAATGTCCGACTCACCTGGTTCCAGCTCAGAAACAGCACCTATCCTAATTTAGGAAAACCTGGACCTCCTGGCGCATTCTAGAACCCACAGCTGCATTTCTCAAGGAGGACACATGAGCGTTTCTGGGTCGTCTCTAGAATAGCTCACTATTGCCATGACCTGTGAGTTTTGTTGTGCAGGTGACACCCGGGAGAGCCTGGGACCTCTGACATCACCTGGCCCATTCCCACCTCCTTTGTTTCTCTTTCAAGGCTGTTCCCCGTAGTTTGCTATTCCCACAGTGGTCTCCATCATTTGCCCTCATGTGAAGGTCAGAACACATCAGATACCCTAGTGCACCTCTGGGACAACTGGTCATCCATGGTGTTTTTCTTAAAATGATGAGGAGGTTGTCGTCAAACTCTCACAAGCACAGCCAGAGGGTGGCACTGCAGTGACATGCACCCTGTGTGTGACCAACCAGAGTGAAGGTCCTGGGCTCTGCCAGGAGCCCTCCTGGAGCAGTGGGACATGTGTGTGCCTGGGTTAGTGCTGACTTCAGCAGGGGTGGCTGGAAGCTTCCAGGCCCTACTGCGTGTCCTGTCACTTCACCTCCTCTCCTTGTGTCTCTTCCTCATGGAGGAAAGAAATGTAAGTAAAAGTGAAACAAATACAGTCCCTCTGCCCTTGCCCTGCTCTCCATGCTGTCTGTGTTAACCTCAGCGACACCGTGTCTGACCCATTCATCCCAGCAGTGCCAGGGACAGCTGTTGGTCAGAACAGCTCCAGGATTCCTTGTCTGTGGGCTGAATTCTGATGTTCCTGGACTGAGCCTCACGAGTTAGCCATCGTTTCAGAATCCTCTCTCCATCCTTCATTCCCCCCTGCTGTGCCCTGCCACCTGGTTTCATTTCTACCCAGTCTGGTGACAGTTCCCAACTACCATGTGCCAGCAGAAGCACCGTCACCGCCCAGGGCTGAAGGCTGGTGTTCCTTCATGAACATGGGCACCTGAGCAGTCAGGGATGTAGAAGGGACTCCTAATGGTAAATGGCCAGATTGTCTTGGTCCTGATCATTCAGAAGCAATTCCTAAGGTCAACCAAGGGAGATGGTGTTGTCCGCTCAAAAGTCACCTCGACTTGCTCTACTTCCAAATGCCATTGATGACTGGATCCAGATCCACCTGATCTTCATCTTTGGAGAACATGTTTGCTTAAAATTTAGGAATATTTTAATATTTCTGATCTCATCCCAGCCTCAACACTGTATCTGTGAAACATTTGGGCTCAAGCTGTCACTTCAGGCACAGGCTACAAAGACCCCAGTTCACAGCTATGACTTCCCCCCTCACTGCAGATTCTCACTCACTAAAGAGGGTTCATCATTAAAAATGCAGATATTGTACTCAAATCCTCCAGTCCAGTCCTGTTCATGCGTGTTTGAGGGGACATCCATGATTTTAGTCATGGCTGGGGCTCTGCCTCCTGCCCACGTGTCTCGTCCTCTCTGCTCAGGCCTTTCCTGTGTGCCTGGCCTTTGCATTTCCCATCAAGGCCTTTTCCCGTGCTCCTCCCCTGAGACTGTGCATCCTGATCTTCATCACTGCCGGCCTTCAGCCTCTCCAGGTCCTCACCTCACCAAACTCACTCAGCCACCTCCTCACCTCCTGCCATTCTCTTTCCCACACCTTCATCCCCTTCTGTCTCTTCCCTGAGCATCTGGAGTAGGGCCCTGCTTCTTGTTGTTCCAGGGCCTCATGGAGATGGGGCTGGGTTGTGAATGGCTTATCTCAGACTCTCCTGTGGTCCTTTTGCAGGGCCTTGTCCAGCTGCTCCCTTTCCTCTTCTCCCTATGCTCCACCTTGTAGCTCAGAGGAGAGAATGTCCCCTGTCACTTTACTGTCACTTTTCTCATTCAGTCAGGTCCTGGGCTATCATTGTGGATCTCAGCTCACATTCCTGATGGGGGAACCAGGGCCAATGAATGAATGTTCATCTATTTGCCCCAGAGCATCCTCAGAGTCCCTAAGCCAGACCCACACCCAGAGACGCCTCGGAAAGCTGCTCATTCTGTAACTGTCATACACAGGGGCAGC
>NW_006159724.1:122451-124020 GCF_000334495.1 Tupaia belangeri chinensis
AGGGAAAAGGCAAAGTCAGGGTCTGGACCCAGGGAGCCCAACATCAGAACATGGTTATGTCTACACCTATCAAGTCCTGTGTGTCCTCCAGGTCACTCTGTCTTTCTGTCTCTCACCATCTGTTAAAGTCAGGTGTCTAGGCCTGTCCCATAGCCCAGTGGTGGGAAGTCCTGGACCCTAGTGCATGGGGACTCCTGGCTCAGGTGGCTGGAAAACCAAGTCAGGCCCGTGTGTTAGCCCACAGGATGGAGCGATCTAGGACAGGATTTTGTCCTGACCGTGCCCTGCTGGGGGTGCTTTTTGTCTTTCTCTCCAACAAGGTCCACCACTCTGACTCCTACTGGGTCAGTGGACGGGCAGCCCTGATGGTCCCTTCCCCCTCCAGGATCACGTGTCCTATCACCATGATGGCCCTGAAGGAAGCCCTACCTCAGTCCATCTCTGTGAGCATTGGGGAGCTGTAGGTCAAGAGTCAAGAAATGTCCGACTCACCTGGTTCCAGCTCAGAAACAGCACCTATCCTAATTTAGGAAAACCTGGACCTCCTGGCACATTCTAGAACCCACAGCTGCATTTCTCAAGGAGGACACATGAGCGTTTCTGGGTCGTCTCTAGAATAGCTCACTATTGCCATGACCTGTGAGTTTTGTTGTGCAGGTGACACCCGGGAGAGCCTGGGACCTCTGACATCACCTGGCCCATTCCCACCTCCTTTGTTTCTCTTTCAAGGCTGTTCCCCGTAGTTTGCTATTCCCACAGTGGTCTCCATCATTTGCCCTCATGTGAAGGTCAGAACACATCAGATACCCTAGTGCACCTCTGGGACAACTGGTCATCCATGGTGTTTTTCTTAAAATGATGAGGAGGTTGTCGTCAAACTCTCACAAGCACAGCCAGAGGGTGGCACTGCAGTGACATGCACCCTGTGTGTGACCAACCAGAGTGAAGGTCCTGGGCTCTGCCAGGAGCCCTCCTGGAGCAGTGGGACATGTGTGTGCCTGGGTTAGTGCTGACTTCGGCAGGGGTGACTGGAAGCTTCCAGACCCTACTGCGTGTCCTGTCACTTCGCCTCCTCTCCCTGTGTCTCTTCCTCATGGAGGAAAGAAATGTAAGTGAAAATGAACCAAATACAGTCCCTCTGCCCTTGCCCTGCTCTCCGCACTGTCTGTGTTAAGCGACACCGTGTCTGACCCATTCATCCCAGCAGTGCCAGGGACAGCTGTTGGTCAGGACAGCTCCAGGATTCCTTGTCCGTGGGCTGAATTCTGATGTTCCTGGACTGAGCCTCACGAGTTGGCCATCGTTCCAGAATCCTCTCTCCATCCTTCATTCCCCCCTGCTGTGCCCTGCCACCTGGTTTCATTTCTACCCAGTCTGGTGACAGTTCCCAACTACCATGTGCCAGCAGAAGCACCGTCACCGCCCAGGGCTGAAGGCTGGTGTTCCTTCATGAACATGGGCACCTGAGCAGTCAGGGATGTAGAAGGGACTCCTAATGGTAAACGGCCAGATTGTCTTGGTCCTGATCATTCAGAAGCAATTCCTAAGGTCAACCAAGGGAGATGGTGT
>NW_006159724.1:125022-127210 GCF_000334495.1 Tupaia belangeri chinensis
GGGCGATTTGCCAGGGGCCAGGATGACCGAGTACATCGGCCTGTCAGGCTGTCTTCATTTCTGCCAAAAGTCAGAGTCTTGCTTCTTATTTTGAAGGAACAAAATTGCTGATTTCCTAGGGCATCCTGGAGACGTGCTCTGATATGGGATGCCGACTTTCCAGGCACGTGCAGCTGTCGGGTCCCCACAGCCAGCCAATGTGCTTCCAGAAAGGAGCTTTTTGTTTTAATGAATTAATAAAATACCTTGAGTGTCAGTCCATATCAATGCATTTTGAGCTCTCTTCTCACACTGTAAACACCATAAATGCTCTTTGTGTGGTCTGATACTTGGGGATAACTGCAAATGGCCAAGCATGTAGCCTGTCTTACTGGATATTTAGTTTGTCATTCAAATAATCTCTAATATTTTTGTTACGGTAATTGTATTTTTTAAGAGATTTTTTTCCTTAGTTTGTGTGTGGTCTCCTGAGAAAGAGAGAGAGAAATAGAAAGATGAAAAGTGAGAAATCCGCCCCAAGGGGAGATGGCCAAGCTGAAAATCCCTTCTGCTCCAATCTTCTCCCAGGATCTTGGGCAGTCATACAAGCTGCCAGCTCCAGGTCTCAAAATGAGCCATCTGCTGGCCCCCGTGATGTAATTCTTAACTGAACACATGTATCTGTTCTTTTTTTTGGAGAGGTTTTCATTATACGGTGCATGTGCTCGCTGGACAGACAGAGAGACAGAAAGTGAGAAATCACCTCCCCCAGTGGGATGGCCACACTGCAATCCCTTCTCCTCCATTCTCCTCTCAGGATCTTGGGCATGCACGCACATGTGCCCGGCATGAGTTTTAAGCCACCGGGTCTGGGACGTGAACCACAGTCGACTATGTTGGAGTCCAGCAACATAGCCATTACGCTAACTGCTGGTTCGGAACATATGTATCTGAAGAATTAGGTCCGAGAAGTGGAATTCCTGGGCAAATGACTTAGACATTATGACAGATTTTACCAAGTTCTTTTCCTGCCTCATACTACCAGAAGCCTGGTGGTTAGAGGGCCATTGCATTTACATGAAATTTAACCACTTTTTGAATGTTGGCAGTATATAAAAATAAAAAAGAAAGTGGTGTCCCCATAGCTTTCTAAGGTGGTTCTTCAGATCAAAGCAGCTGGTTGCCAGCTTTCCTCTATGAGAATATTGTTCTTACATGGTTACGAGACCCTTCTAAGCCATTTATTGTAGCACATGAACCTCTGTGCTGAAGGGATCAAAACACAAACAATTCCTCAAGTCTTCCAGATGTGCCAACACTTAGAGAGTCGTCTGTCTCTATAAATCATCACAAAGGGGCTGAGGTTAACATGACCAAGGCTTAGAAGTTCATGAACAAGTATGAGTATGAAATGCTTCTGCAGGGAGTAATTTACATATGAAGTAATAATGGAATCTATCCAGTAAAAGAGAAGAAAACAAAGCATCAGAAGGAGAACGCTTTCAGTGGATTTTATCTCACGTTGCGTGGTAGTGTGTAGTGACGTTTGGTGTTCTGCAGGTAGAGTGAGTGCTTGTGGTGCTTATGGAGAAGGAACACCATGTAGCCACTGGCCATGCCAGTGAGACCCAGAAACAGGGCATCATGCAGGGCCATGCCTGTGAGAATCATCCATTGTATTACCTGGCTTTGAAGTTTAAAATGACAATAGTAAAGATTTTCCAAGTCCAGGTAATGCATTTCTGCTGTTGCTTGTGAGGATAGTGAATAAGTGCATGTTTATCAAGGAGTTGAGCACCCAGAAGAAGAGAAAACAGGAAAGGATGTGCCGAACTGCCTTTTGCTGGTGCTACCCACACACAGAGGTCCTAGGGCTGATGGTGATGGCCTGGACCACTGTGAGGAGGCTGTAGGTGGAGATGGACAGGCCCCGAGCCACCCTCCCCAAGAAAATAACCATCTTACAGCCCGTGTCATGTAGGAAGTTTTTCACACCAAAAGCTACCATCACCTGTGGCATTCCTTTGGTCAAAATCATTATGATATATGTAAAAGTCAAGTGGATGAGGATAATGTGTATAGGTTTCTTCTCTGCATTCAGAAAGAAAGTCCACACGTAATTCACAAAGACATAGAGGTTCCCCACCATGCCAAGTCCCGGCAGGAGGAGGAATATTGTTCCCTTGGCAATATTCATGATCACTCTTTC
>NW_006159724.1:128065-128618 GCF_000334495.1 Tupaia belangeri chinensis
ACTCCCCTGTGTTGGGAATAGGGCCAGCTCCACAGTGTTGGGACAGCCAGGTAGAGCTGACCCAGAGGGGGAATGGTGCTGGGCACAGGCCTCCTAGAGTGAGGGTCCTGGGGCCAGGAGAGGCTCTGTGGACAGATCTGGGCAGTTCAGGGTGGGCCGAGTTGAAGAAGGAAATTAACCTGGGATTAGGGGCTGTTGCGAGGCAGGACGGTGCGTGAACTGGGCATTCCAGGAAGCGTTGTGCGTAGCAGCATGTGTAGAGATTTCCCAAGGACCATAGAGTCATCACTCACACGAAGGTGTCCATAGCTCTCTCCAGCCGCTGCCTAACGCAGAGGGCAAGGACTGCAGCCTCTCCTTGTCTGTCAACCACCCGGCTAATGGCAGGCTCTTTTCACAGTCCACACTGGATTTTATGCTTCCTGGACTGGACCACATTTTGCTATTTTTGAATGAACCTCTCCCATCTCATTCTTACATAGAAATTCCTACCAAGTTACTGACACTTACCATATAGAAAAGAACCTTAGATATTGAATCTGATCCCAGGAGC
>NW_006159724.1:129179-130070 GCF_000334495.1 Tupaia belangeri chinensis
TTTGGACTGAGGAGAGGAAATTGTAAAAAGTCACACTTTGCACTCAGAGAGCTGTGTGCTCCACCCAGGTGGACCCCACTCACCTCACCTGCCCCATCTCAGACCCAGTGCTGTCCCTATGATGGCAGCGCTCTCAGAGACAGAGACTGGGGTGCGATCCCCTGATAACCTCAGACTGTCCTAACTCATACCCTGTCAAAAAAAGGGGCAGGAATTCTCTAAATAGCAACTGTAACTTTAAGCATAATTGGTGCCAAAGGTCCCATGAACTGAATCATACTAAATGACACTGACATCCTTGGATGCTCAACTACTACACATTGATCAGGAGTGGCTTTAAGGATGGACCCCCAGAGACAACCTAAACTGGAACACACACAAACTAGGGAGCAGGCAACTGAATGGCAAAGACCACGGTAGCCATATCAGAAATACAAAAATGCACTGAAGGGAGGCAAGACACTTTAAGGAGGCTGGTGATGCCCAGAGGCCTGAATCAGGGGGAATGAAGGCTAGGAAAGGGGGATCTTCCCCTGAAGCATAAAGGCTGCTGTTTTTTTCTGATTTAGTAGAAGAAAAGTGATAGCTGTATGCACACCCCTCTTCTGAGCTCTTTGAAGGTCCAGGCCTGAGCTGAGGCAAGAGGATGCACAGACATTTCTGGGGTATAGCAGCTAGAAAGGGTCTCGCCATCTTTCTGGTACCCAGGGCCTACCTGTAGGTCAGAAGTGAAGGTCTCAGGGCTCAGCCCCTCGGCTGAGCTGCGTCTTTAGTCAAAGGGAAGCGAGAAATGCGCTTCTGAGGAGTCAACATGGCCTCTGGAATGAACAGAAGCACGGCAAGGCCTACTCACTGTGGTGGCCATGGTGCTGTCAAGCCTGACCCGTCCAA
>NW_006159724.1:130247-132620 GCF_000334495.1 Tupaia belangeri chinensis
CTCTGAATGTATTTCAGCTGTAATTAGGGGCTGTTTAACTTAACAGAAGGATGCGGAGTGGGAAAGATGTGACAAGTCAAACTTACATATCTAAGGTCTCCCACTTTTTGGGCCCTCTTGTTGCCGTCCCCAGGTTCCAGAGCTGAGAATGAGGACTTGCACAGGGACACTAATCGGTCACATCCCTTCTCTTTCGAAGCCTTCTTTGCACTCAGGGATATAATAGATGACAACAGGCACTTAGGACTCCACTTTGAGCCTATCACATGCAAGAACCTGGGACCAAGGAGCCCTGTTCTGTCTAAGCACACTGGAGGTGAAGGCTTTGCCATTCGTGGTCCCTTAATTCCTCATCTGTAAAAGAACACGGGGACTCAATAGCCAGAAATTCCCCCCTCTTTATTTATATACACTTTAAAGTAAATTTCCTATTTCTTATTCCATGAGCAAGAGAACAAAACAGGGACACTGGGTCAGGCTCTCTAACAGGGTATCTCCCTGTGTCCCTCCTGTGGGCTGGCCACACTGCCTGAGTCTCAGGCTCAATGTGTGCCGCGCATGTCAATATTCCCCAGGGTCTGCCCCCCTTGTCCTCCTTGTGGATTCCACCATTGCATGGGGTGGCTCCATTGTTGCACCTGTGTCCCCGCTACGTCCACTTTAAAATCCATGAAGCTGGGGACAGCACTTGGCCTGTCTGTAAGTCGTGGACTCTCACATGCCCGACCATTGTGGGAGTCCCAGACCCGTTGGCTTGAGACTCATGCTGGATTGTATGTGTGTATTCTCAAAATCCTTGGAGGAGAATGGAGGACAAGTCATTGCGGCCTGGCCATCTTTTTTGGGGGTAATATCTCACTTTCTCTCTGTGTTTCTCTCTTTAGTGAATTCACATGCTGTACAACAAGAATCTCACTAAAAAATAGAAAAATAACCTAAGCTGCCTCTTGATGATGTCATGTAGTTCATCTCCAAGGAGGGGAGTCCCTCTGTCTGCTTTCCTTCATTCTACTGCCTGGCAAGACCTCTGTCTCTCATGCAAAGGGAACACAGGAATGGGGCCCAGAGCTGAGTGATGGGGAAAGATCTCATTCCTCTAGAGCAGGAGCTGGCCTGGGCTATACTGGGAGGCAGCTCTGTCCACCATCTTTCCTCCATTTCCTGTGGGGCTTCTTCTTCTTTTCTGGAGCCGCCCCTGCCCTCACAGCCCACTGAGACCTTGTATGTAAATGAAAGAGCAGCCTCTGCATGGGGACTGCTCACCCGACTGTGAGTGTGAATACCCATGCACAGAGAGGCCCTGAACTTGGTCCAGGGACATCGAGGTAAGGGGCAAAGACAGGGTCTGGTCCCAGGAAGTGCAAAGCCAGAGCATGGCTATGTGCACAACTGTTACATCTCGTGTGTCCGCCAGGTCACTCTGTTTTTCTGTCTGTCTCATGTGCACACCTGTTACATCTCATGTGTCCACCAGGTCACTCTGTCTTTCTGTCTGTCTCACCTTCTGTCAAAGGCAGGTCCCTAGGCTCATCCCATAGCCCAGTGGTGGAAAGACCTGGACCCGAGTGCAGGGCAACTCCTGGCCCAGGTGGCTGGAAAACCAAGTCATGCCTGTGTGCGTGCCCACATAACAGAGTGATGGAGGACAGCATTTTGTCCTGCCCATACCCTGGTGGGGTTGCTTTCTGTCTTTGTCTCCGACAAGGGCCCTGTCCATGGCAATACATGATGTACATGCGTGTGTGCCAGACCTGCTCCTATGTAAGTGAGCATGTGTAAATAGAGCTGGGACATCAGTGTCCTCGTGACTTTCTCCTCGTCAGTCTCTTGCCCTCCTGCAGCAGGTTGGCTGCTCTGCTCCCCCTCCTTCTGCTGGGATAACTGCCCCCTGGTGGCAGCTACCCAAATTTGGGAAAAGCCGGACCTCCTGGCATATCCCAGAGCCCAGAGTGGCATTTCTCGAGGAGGACACGTGATCGTCTCTGGGTCATCTCTAGAATAACTGGCAGTCATCATGACCTGAGGTGTTTCACTGTGCAGATGACACCCGGGAGAGCCTGGGGCTTCTGTCATCATCTGGCCAGTAGTGTGTTGTCCCTGTCCCCATTCCCACCTCCTTTCTCTCTTTCAAGGCTGTTCTCCATAGTTTGCTATTCCCACTGTGGTCTCCTTCATTTGGCCTTGTGTGAAGGTCAGAACACATCAGATACTCTTGTGCACCTCTGGGACAACTGGTCATCCACAGTGTTTTTCTTAAAATGATGAGGAGGTTAGGGTCAAATTCTACCGAGCATGGCCAGAGGGTGGCACTGCAGGGACACACACCCTGTGTGTAGCTGATGAGAGGGGAAAGTCCTAGGTCCTATCAGGAGC
>NW_006159725.1:0-8174 GCF_000334495.1 Tupaia belangeri chinensis
ATATATATATATACACACACACACAGACATAACCACAAACATACACACATATATATTGGGTTGTTAGGTAACCACACACATACACACATATATATTGGGTTGTTAGGTAAGTCATGATGTATTTTTGCATAGAAAACAGAAAAATATGTCATGACTTTCCCAACGACCTAACGTATACCAATATATGGAAATGGTTTCACAGCCACCCTCATTCATTTCAAGCTCTAGGACTCCTCGCTGCAGGCAGTTCGAGTCTAACTTAAATACAGTCTCTCAGTGTCTGCAGGGACGGTCCCAGCACCCCGTGGATGACAAGACCTACAGATGCTGAAGTCCCTAAGTAAAATGCCGTCGGCCCTGTGGATACTGTTTCACTTACGGTAAATCACCCCTCGGGTACTTGTAATACCGAATGCAACATACAGGCTGCATGAATAGTGGCTAGGCTGTGTTGTTTTTTCACATATATTGCTTCTTATTGTATTGTTATTTTTATTGTTCTCGGGGCTTTTTGAAAGTGCTTTTCTCCATGGCTGGTTGAATTCGTGGGTGCAGAACCGGCGGAGATGGAGGTGCGGCTGCTCCAGAGTGAAGGTTTGCTGCGCCACTGGGGGTGAGGGACGAGCCTCGGGCTCGCAAGGACAGGCGAAGAGGCGCTGCGTGGTGAGGAGGGCCCCGGCCCCATCCTCAGGCATACGTGGTCTCTCGACTCCCTGGTACCTCTGTCCTTTCAGGGCATGTCTGGCCGCCGCCAGCTGCAGGCAGGCTGTGGCAGTTCCAACTGCATTGTGATAATAAACTTTCAAGGGCCGACTTTCTCATTTCCATTTCCGTTATCCTGACATGACAGCTCGTCCGGCCATCAGAGAGGCTGTGAGCATGTCCGAGATGACCTCTGGAGACTGAGAGGGACCATTCCAGCTCATCCGTTTTGTTGTTGTTGTTGTTGTTTTTGGAGAGGTTTTTGCTACAGGGCACGTGCGCTCACCAGAAAGACAGAGAGAGACAGAGAGACAAAAAGTGAGAAATCACCCCCCAGGGGGGATGGCCACACTGCAATCCCTTCTCCTCCATTCTCCTCTCGGGATCTTCAGCACGCACGCACACGTGCCCGGCGTGAGTTTAAGTCACTGGGTCCGGGACTCGAACCGCAGTCGGCTACATGGGAGTCCAGCGACATAGCCATTATGCTAACTGCTGGTCCTGAGCTCATCCAATCTTGACAGGCCTAGAAAGTAGGGCTGATTCCACCTGTCTGGATGGCTTTAGGCTCCGGCCTGGGTGGGTAGAAGAAGGGGAAGAAACAACAGCGCACAGCTCCAGAGGACGACAGTCCCTGCCCTGGGTATGGATCAGAACAAGACACTGTCCCCACCTGCACACTGCGTCCCAGGCTGCCGGCTCCATCAGGGTTCAAGCAACCGCCCTTTTACTGCTCCTCCAGGGCCCGTTGGCCTGAGAACACACTGGGTCCTACCTGCAGTTCTCAGGAGAAGTGAGGCAGGGCCTCCCCAAAGGAAAGAGGCCTTGGGGTGTCCCGAAGCCCTCAGCTCATCCCCTCCCAGCACTGAACTAGGGCTCTGGGAAAATGCCCACTGGATCGGGGTGCTGGTCTCTGCAGCTCCCCACCCACGTCCATAAAGAGGGCTGTGGCGGGCAGTTTGTCAGTTCGAGGTCTCCGCTCTGCTGAGTGACAATACTGAGTCATTTGATCAAGCACTAATCTAGCTGCTGCTAAAAGGGTGTTTGGTTGATGTGGTTAACACCATCTCTTGACTTCAAATAAATGACATTATCCTCAGCAACGTGGGTGTGCCTCCTCCAATCAGCTGAACAGCCTGAAGAGTTAAAAACCGAGATTTCTCAGAGAAGAATCCCTTCCCTAAGATAGGCTGCACCAACTCCTGCCCGCATTTGCAGCCCGCCAGTCCCCCCTCTGGACTCGTCAGCCCACACAGTCGCATGAGCCAATGCCTGGGAATAAATCCCTCCATGTCAATACACATCCTCCTGGCTCTGCTTCACTATGGGATCCTGACGGATTCCTGCCACAGCCCAGTGCTGGGCCCCTGGAATTTGGACGGGGTTTCTCCATGACAGGAGCTTTGCTGAAGACCTGTGAGCCGGGGCTGTCTGAGGGTACAGCCAAAACTGGGTGAGAGCAGGTGCGGCGAGCTTGGGTAGAAACCCAGGTACTTTCTTGAGATGAGGATTTGGGCAAGTTAATCTCTCTGGGCCTGTTTCCCTGCCTACACAGCAAGGCTGGGCCTAGCTCCCTGGCGGGACTGTTGAGGGGTTAGGGAAGGTCAGCACTGTGTGGATTCCTGGACAGTGCATGGTTTTGGGGAGGAATGGGGAAGGCCGTTAGGAAGGGCAGGTGACTGGGCTTCCTTCCTGTTCCAGCAGCTGGATTGAGAGCGGCTTTAAACCCTCTGCCCCTGGCTCACCTCCAGGTCCCTTCCAGTTCGGAAAAATCTGTGAGTATAGGATTGCATCCTGAAAAACAGAGAGCAGTGGTGGAAATAATTAAAGTCTTAGGAGACAGGCTCTGAAAGGAAAGGGTTAAAAGAGCGGGGATTATTTAGCCTGGAGAAGGGGTGTCTTAATAGTACCCTCCTAACCTGGATAGGGGCCATTTGTATGACCCAGAGGAACCGACCAGGATCTCTCAGGCCCTCTACAGGGTAAAGGGCGGCTTGAGGGCTTGGAGTCAGATGGTGAGTTGACATGAGCTGCCCCGGAGGGCTCTGCTGTCGAGAGGCTATTTATGGTAGGAAACAGACTGGAGGCCTCCGAGCAGCGTTCTCCCTGCAGTTCGAAATCTAGAAACTAGTTTTCCCAGAATTGTGGAAGATGGGAGAAAAGGAAACAAAACAAGAGAGCAAACGGAACAGGTGCGTTGGGGCTGGCCCTGCCCCAGGCGCCAGACTGCGGCCAGGGAGGCCCGGACGGTACGAGGGGCCGGCCATCCGGGCTTGCTCCTGAGGCCCAGAGGGGGCCTTTCTCCCCATTCCTCTGCACAGACCCAGTGAGCACCTGCCTAGGTTCAGGCCACACCAGCCTCTCAGGAAGGCAGAAGGGAATACAAGAGGCTACTTGTCCTGACGCTGGTAGGGCTTTCTCCCAAGGAACATGAAGACCTGGGTTCCCTCCCAGACCTGGAGCCTTTTCTCATCCCAGTCTCCACCAGAATGACAACCCTGGCTACTGGTCATGCCACACACCTTACCCTGATTCCACACCCTTCCATGGTACGTGGCACATGGAATAGAGGGAGCAGGCCAGAGAGGTAAAGCAATCTGCCCAAGGCCACACAGCAGAGCTGGGGCCCAGCCCTGTGCCCTCTGAACCCCACTGCCAACCCCCCCCACTTACTACTAGGGAGTGAGGATGGAGACGCTCGACTGTTAATGAAGCCAGATCTCGCAGCTCCCAACCTGAACACTTCCCTAGCAAATGGGGGAGGGGGACACCCCCTTTCTGCAGACTTCTTATCCCCGTGGATCTGAGGGAGAAATCTGTGAGAGGCAGTGTGTGGCAGGCCGGGGTCACTCACCTGCCCACAGAGGGCCGGGCGGAAGAGCAAGGAGCCTCAGGGTCGCTGTGGGTTAGGCATGTGGCACACCAGGCACCACGTGACACTCTCGCGCAGTGATGTCCCAGGGTAAGGGGGGCCTTTCATTCTCTGCATTTCGAATATGAAGAAACTGAGACCCAGAGGGATTAAGAAACGTGCCCGAAGTCACCAGGTTAATAACCTGCAGAACTAGGTTAGGAACTCCCCCTAATCTGACTCCAGGACTCTCTAATCCCTCAAACTATGCTGTTGATTTCCCTCTGAGCTGAGCACCCTGATGGCTCTGACAGCCCAGCCTCCGCCTTCCTGAGATCTCTCTCCACGCTCCCCTGTCCTGCAGTCTCTACTTCTGGATGGTCTCCACAGCCCAGCTGGGGGGCTCCTGACTCAGGAATGGGGAAGCTCCCTCCCCAGAACAGGCCAGGAGTTCAGGGTCAGTTGTTCCATCCCAGGCGAGGCCTGGCTTCCTGAGTACAGCCTCATCCAACCACAGCTGAGCCGAGGGCCAGAGCCAGGATGGGAGCCTCCATCAGAGCAGGCCCCAGACTCCCTGAAAGGCGAAGGGGGCAGGAGGAGGCAGCCTGGCTCACTGCAAAGGCAGGGGTGAGTCACAAGGAAGAGATGAGTCACAGCCCAGCCTGAGGCTTCCGGCGAGGGTGGACTGGAGAGAGAGGTAGGAAGAGTGAGAGGGGCACAGGGTACCAGCTCAGCGCCATCCCACCCACGCCATGCGCTGCTCCAGAAGAGGGTGCCTGCCCAGGGACAGGGGAGCAGGGCGGCAGCTAGGAGGCCGGACGTGGCAACTTCTGGCAGGGAAGCAGTCGGGCTCTCCAGGCCTCATCTCTGCTGGACCCTCCCTTCACACCCAGAGTCTAAGGCCTGGATATTCTGCAGGTCCGAAGAAGCCCTGCCAGCCAGTGTGCCCTTGCGGCCATTTCACACGCTGTTCCTGCACCTCTCCACCCACTTTGGGCCTAAGCCTCGATGGTGTTGCCTCCAAGAATCACCTCTTGACCTCTGCACCCTGAGGGGCTGAGCCCCTCCCTGTGCCGCCAGCCTCTCCCCTCCCTGGCCCCCGGGCCAGGCTTCCCAGGGGCTTCCCCATCACTGCACTGGATCATCTGCTCATTCCACTTTCGCCACCGGCCACCATGCGGTCATCTCTAAGGCCACAGCTTCTCAGTGCCCTGCAAAGAGAGGGCACAGTAGCATTCATGGATGGTCAAATAGAGCAAACACAGGAGTGGACTGAAGGCACCTGTGGGAACTGCCCCACCCAGCTTTCTGGAGCAGCGCTGGATGTTCAGATGGTTCTTGGCAGGAGCCAATCGGCCAATCAGGGTACAGGGACTGACAGCTAGTGACAAGGAGGTGGTTCCCTAAATCCTTGGAAGGTGAGGTTTGGGGTGAAGGCCAAGAGAGGCTGGGCGGCTCCTGCAGGGAAGAGGGCCAGGGTGCAGGGCTGGGAACCCCAATGCAAGCTCTCCGTAATCTGACAGTTTTGGGGACGCCAGTAGAGGAGACGTGTCAGGACAACGGCAGCAGGTCTGTCCTGTTACAGATGCGCTGAGCTCCAGGTAACTGCAGCAGGAGCGTCACCAGCCTCCGCCCCAGGGAGACGAGAGTACAGAGGTGGGGGAAGCAAGGGACAGGATCAAGGGCCAGAAGCAGTGTCTTGAGACCGTCTCTCATTATTTGTCTCCCCTGAAACTAAAAACTGCCATCACCGGGAACCAGCAGTTAGCTTAATGGCTATGTCGCTGGACTCCCACGAAATCGACTGCGGTTCGTATCCCGAACCCGGTGGCTTAAAACTCACGCCGGACGCGTGTGCGTGTGTGCCCAAGATCCCAAGAGGAGAATGGAGAAGAAGGGATTGCGGCGTGACCATCCCCCTGGGGGGTGATTTCTCGCTTTCTGTCTCTATGTCTCTCTCTGTCTGTCTGGCGAGCGCACGCGCCCTATAGTGAAAAATCTCTCCAAAAAAAAAAAAAAACTGCTGTCACCAAGCCCTAGTGTAAATCTGGAGCCTTGAGTGGACAAAGGGCAAGGGGTGGTGGTGGAAAGGGGCATGAGGAGAGGGCCGAGGAAGGAGAGCAAGAATGCAGCAGAGAGAGGAAGAACAGGGCAGGGGCGCATAGAGGAGAGGGTGAGGAGCAGGTGAGCTAGAAAAAGTGGATGCTGAGGGATCGGCAGATAGCATAATAGTTGCATTGCTGGACTTCAACATAGTCAACAATGGTTCGAGTCCCAGACCCGATGGCTTAAAAATTACTCCCGGCACGTGTGTGTGAGATCCCAAGAGGAGAACAGAGAAGGGATTGCTGTGTGGCCATTCCCACTGGGGGATGATTTCTCACTTTCTGTCTCTTCCTGTTCTCCGGCAAGCACATATGCCCTATTCCAAAAATCTCTCTTAAAAAATAAATAAATAAATAAATAAAAGAAAGTGGACTAAGAATATACTTCACAGCCTGCAAAACCCTCCCCCACGTCAGTGCAGATGAATGCACAGTCCCATGGGTGTAATTATCCTTTTCTCCTCTCTCATTTCATTTTGCTTTTTATTATAGAAAACTCCAAAAATACACAGCATAAACATAATAGTATAATTTAAATTCCCATGTACCCACCCCCCTAATCACGTTGTGCTATTTTCATTTCACTATAGTTCACCCACTTGTTATTATTCTTTGTTATTATTTGTTGTTACTTTTCTTTGACTTTATTATTTTTACAAAAATTTACATACATTAACACATACAAATATCAGCTGTACAATGTTGATAAATGTTTATATCCAAGTAACCTGCATCTCTTTCATTATGTGCTACATAACCATCTCACTGGAAAATTCTCTCGAGTTCTTTCCCAGTCACCCCACCTCCACTCCCACACAATTTCATTCCTTCTAAGAAACATTTGTTGTTTATTATTATTATTATTATTATTTGACCAGAGATAGATGGGGCGGGGGGGACAAGAGAGTGAGAAAGCAAGCCACCAGGTCTGGGACTTGAACCATGGTCAGTCATGTGTGAGTCCAGTCCCTTAATTACCTTAACCACCAAGCCACCTGCTGGCCCCAAACATTTTTCTAAGATAAGAATTTAATGCTATGTATTTATTTCTAAGCACTGATTTAGCAATATTTCAGGAACTTTGATACACTCTATCTTTTTATTCGTTTTAAGATATTGTCTAATTATTCTTCTGATTTGATTGCTCTAGCTGTCTGTGATCTACTTTCTCATTATTTAGGGGACTCTCTAGAAATGTTTTGGTTATTGACTTCTACTTTTTTTCACTGTTGTCAGAGACCACAGTTTGTCTGATTTCAAACGTCTTAAATCTTGGGAACTGTTTCATAGTTCAGAATATCGTCTACCTTGGTAAATCTTCCCACATAGTTTTGAAAGAACATGTATACTGCTGTTATCAGATAGAATGCTCTAGAAATGTCAACCAGGTTTGGCCGGCCCTGTGGTCTGGTGATTAAGGGAGCCAGATCCCACATGACCAATTGCGTGGTTCAAATCCCAGCCCCCAGTGGCTTGAGAATGTGTGTGCATCGCTAAAATCCTGACGGGGATGGAGTGGAAGGGATTGTAGCGTGACTGTGGTCCACTGGGAAGTGCTTTCTCCCTCTCCCTCTCTCACTGTCTCTCTGTCTCTCCATCTCTTTTTGGCAAGGGCACACACCCTCTGAGAAAGTAAAGAAGTATAAATAAATAGTCAATTAGGTCAAGTTGATTGATGTTTCTCAAATCTCACATACTCTGATATTTTATCTGTCATATTATTTACTGAGAGAAGGGTATTAAAATCAACTACTGTAATTGTGAATTTATCTATTTCTCTTTCAAACCCATCAGTTTTCCTTCATATAGTTTGAAGAACTGCTGTTAAATGCATAAATATTTAGGGTTTTTATGCCCTGTTGATTATTTGACCCATGTTTTATTACAAAATATTTCCTTTTGTCACTTATAATATTCCTTACAATGGAGTCTATTTTGACCAATATTAATATAGTCTCTCCAATATCTTTTTTTTAGAGGTTTTTGTGCTCGCCAGAAAGAGAGAGAGACAGAAAGACAGAAAGCGAGAAATCACTCCCCCAGGGAGGATGGCCATGCTGCAATCCCTTCTTCTCCATTCTCCTCTTGAGATCTTGGCCGCGCACGCACATGCCCGGTGTGAGTTTAAGCCACCAGGTCCAGGACTCGAACCGCGGTCGACTACATGGGAGTTCAGTGACATAGCTGTTACGCTAACTGCTGGTCCCTCCAATATCTCTGTATTAATGTTTGCATGACATTTTTTTTTTCATTTTACATTGACTCTATCTGTATACTTATATATCATTTAAACATTTTTCCCCCCTGTGAGGGAGAAACAACATGGAGAGGGAATTATCCACAATGGGATCTGGTGGATGTGATCCATCTCTAACCAGCCAAGATCACCAGCATGTGTGTGCACCCAACTTGTGCAGAGAAACCTCAGGACACAAACCCAGAACCCTCTCCCTCTCACGTAGCTTTGTAGAGTGTTGGACTATCACTGTGCCACCATGGCTGGCCATATATATATA
>NW_006159725.1:8215-18541 GCF_000334495.1 Tupaia belangeri chinensis
AAACATGTAGTTGAATCTTGCTTTCTTTATCCAATGGGACAATCCCTGCCATTTAATTAGAGTGTTTAGACCACTTACATTTAATGGAATTATCGCTATTGCTGACTAGTACCCTATCTTTTTGCTATTTGCTTATTAGTCCCATTTGTTCTATGGTCCTTTTTTATTAAATAATTATTTATTTAATTTTATTTATTTGTTCATTTATTTTAATTTGACCAGAGAGAGACAGAAAGAGTGAGAGAGAAAGTGAGAAAGCAAGCCACCAGTTCCAGGACTTGAATTGTGGTCAGCCACATGGGAGTGTCCAGCACCTTAGCCATCATGCCACCTGCTGGTCCCTGTTCTATGGTCCTTTTATCTCTTTTTTCTGTCTTCTCTGGGTAAAACTGAGAATTTCTGATTTTTTTAAATCTCCACTAGTTGTATATTAGTTGTTTCTCTTTATTTAATTTTTAGTAGTTACTCTAATCTTTACAATATACATCATTAGCTTACCACATCTACCTTCAAATAATATTTACCATTTCTTATATAGTTTAAAAGAGGGGTCAAGCCAGCTGGTAGCATGGTAGTTGGAGCAGCTGGATCCTACATGGTCAACTGCACAGTTTGAGTCCCAGATCTGAAGACTCAAAAAACACACCAGATGTGTGTACATGGATGCCCAGAATCCCAAGAAGTTAATGGAAGAGAAAGGACTGTGGCATGGCCATCTGCCTGGGAGATGCTTTTTCACTTTCCTTCTCTCTCTCTTTCTCCAATGAGTGCATGCACCCTAATGCAAATTTTAAAGAAACCATAATAATAAATATTTTTTAAATACAGTAGGGGTCCATAAATATTTTTAAAGAGGCAGATATTAAATATTTGGGACTTTGTGGGCCATAGTCTCTGCTGCAACTACTCAACTCTGCTCTGTTGTAGCAAAACCACCTAAACATTTTTTTTTGGAGAGGTTTTTGCTATAGGGTGCGTGTTCTCTAGAGAGAGGCAGAGAGACAGAAAGCAAGAAATCAGCCCCCCCGGGGGGATGGCCACGCCACAGTCTGTTCTCCTTCTCTTCTCGGTATCTTGGGCACCCATACACATGTGTCCAGCATCAGTTTAAGTCAAAGTACAGTTAACTACATGGGAGTCCAGCGACATAGCTATTACATTAATTGCTGGTCCTCCGCCTTTACATAAACAAATGTCCAAATAAGCATTTATGAACGCTAAAATTTGAATTTTACATAATTTTCACATTTCATGAAATATGAGATTTCAAACTTCAAAAATGTTTTGGAAAATGAAATTAAAGTAGAAATTTTTTTTGCCAAAAAATGAAAATTCATGCATAGTTTATTCATAAAATGCATTTTCCATGAACTTTTTGAGCACATCCCCCCCTTGTATTTTTCTTTTGATTGTTTTCTCAATCATTTAAAAATGTAAAAATCATTCTTAGTTCATGGACCATAGAAAAACAGGTAGCTGGTTAGAGTTAGCTGGTGGGCCATAATTTGCAAATTCCTGGTATAAACCGTATACCTTTATTTTCCCCTCCCACCCCTTGTGATACACATAATTTACTTCTCCATATGTTTTGAATCCATAATACATTGCTATTATTGTTACTGCAAACATTCTACTGAATTCTTTAAAACTTTTAAATGAAAAAATGTATATTTACACATGTATCTGTCATTTTTGGTGCTCTTTATTCTTTTGATTAGATCTGGATTTCCATCAGGTATTATTTTTTCTTCTGCCTTAAACCTTTCTTTTTGGGGCTTTGTGGGCCATAGTCTCTGCTGCAACTACTCAACTCTGCTCTGTTGTAGCAAAACCACCTAAACATTTTTTTTTGGAGAGGTTTTTGCTATAGGGTGCGTGTTCTCTAGAGAGAGGCAGAGAGACAGAAAGCAAGAAATCAGCCCCCCCGGGGCGATGGCCACGCCACAGTCTGTTCTCCATTCTCTTCTCGGGATCTTGGGCACCCATACACATGTGTCCAGCATGAGTTTAAGTCAAAGTACAGTTAACTACATGGGAGTCCAGCGACATAGCTATTACATTAATTGCTGGTCCTCCGCCTTTACATAAACAAATGTCCAAATAAGCATTTATGAACGCTAAAATTTGAATTTTACATAATTTTCACATTTCATGAAATATGAGATTTCAAACTTCAAAAATGTTTTGGAAAATGAAATTAAAGTAGAAATTTTTTTGCCAAAAAATGAAAATTCATGCATAGTTTATTCATAAAATGCATTTTCCATGAACTTTTTGAGCACATCCCCCCCTTGTATTTTTCTTTTGATTGTTTTCTCAATCATTTAAAAATGTAAAAATCATTCTTAGTTCATGGACCATAGAAAAACAGGTAGCTGGTTAGAGTTAGCTGGTGGGCCATAATTTGCAAATTCCTGGTATAAACCGTATACCTTTATTTTCCCCTCCCACCCCTTGTGATACACATAATTTACTTCTGCATATGTTTTGAATCCATAATACATTGCTATTATTGTTACTGCAAACATTCTATTGAATTCTTTAAAACTTTTAAATGAAAAAATGTATATTTACACATGTATCTGTCATTTTTGGTGCTCTTTATTCTTTTGATTAGATCTGGATTTCCATCAGGTATTATTTTTTCTTCTGCCTTAAACCTTTCTTTAATTTTTTTTCTTCATTAGAGCAGTTTTACTGTTTGTCTGAAAGGACTTTATCTCATCTTCATTTTTGAAAGATATTTTACTAACTATAGAATTCTAGGATGCAGCATTGTTTTTCTATTTGTTTTCCTTCTTGCAGTACTTTAAAGATGGCACACTCTTCTCTCTGGCTTACATTTTCTGTTTGTTTTTTTTAATGAGAGAGAGAACGTGGAAGAGAAAGAGAATTTTGACAGGGTCTGGCCATCACGCAATCTTCCTACCCCAGACTCCCATTTAGCTAGGTCCGCTAGCATGCACCACCACACCCATCCTGTTTGAATTGAGCCAGGAAGCAAACCCTGGCCCCCTGCATGGCCTCAGTCACTGTGCCGTGGTGTTCCCCAGCTCACACCACTACAACTGGACCTGGCTTGCATAGTTTCAGTGAGAATTGTTTGTTCCTGTACCTATCTTTTTCTCTCTCTGCCTTTGAGATTTTCTTTTTACTGCTAATTTTCAGATATTTGATTAGGATGTATTTTGTTGGCATTTTCTTTATTTTTATTCTACTTGGATTTATTGACTTTTTTAAATACATGGTTTTATACTTTATTATCATATCTGAGGATATTTTAATTACTAATATTTCAAATAATTTTTTCTATTTCTTCACGTTCCCCTCCATCTTCTCCAGTATGAGATTCCAATTACATGTATTTAGATTACTTAATGTTGTTACACAAATCATCCAAGTTTGTTTTGTCTTGTTTTAATTTTACCAGAGAGTTTTGTGCACTTACTAGAAAGACACAGAGAGAGGGAGAGACAGTGGAAAAGTACCTCCCATGGTGAATGGTCATGCCATGATCCCTTCATTTCTCCATCCTTTGGGGACTTGGGGCACACATGCATCTGCACTCAGTATTTTTTCAAGCTACCAGGTCTAATGCTTGAACCACTGGGTTGGCCATGTGAGACCCAGCATCCTTAACCACTGACTGTCTCCTAAGTACTTTTTGTTTGTTTTAAGTTTATTTGTTTTTCTAGGAGAGAGAGAAAGAGGAATCCACAACAAGGTCCCCATGCCATGATCCACCCCCCATCTCAGCTAATCCAGATCACAGGCACTCATGCTACCAGAATGCCCAAGGAGGTCCTAGGATGAGAACCCAGTACCCTTCCTATGTGAGTCCAGCTGTGTTACCACTGTGCAACCACCTAGTCCTGAAGATTTTTGTTTGTTTTTAAGTCAGTATTTCCTCCACATACTTTATTTTGTATTAATTATATGAATGTTGCTGGATCTCTAAATTCATTGATCCTTTCTCCTTCAGTGTCTAATATTCTGTAAATCCCATCCATTCTGTTCTTTATTTCAGTTGTTACATTTTTCATCTACAGAAGTGTTACTTAGGTCTTTTTATATATTTTTCTTCATTATGTTCATGTCTTCTTCTATGTTCTTTAACATATAAAGTGTATTTATAATAACTCTTTTAGTTTTCTTGTTTATGGATGTTACTTATCTGTTTTTTTATTGGTTAATTTATCTCCTTATTAGGGGTCATATTTCCTTAATTCCTTTTATATCTGGAAAAATTTTCCCTAGAATTATTTTTTCATTTTACTTTATTTATTTATATATTTTAATTTGACCAGAGAGGGACAGAGTGAGAGAGGGAGAGAGAAAGTGAGAAAGCAAGCCGCCAGATCCAGGACTCAAAACTGTGGTCGGCTATGTGGGAGTCTAGCGCCCTTAACCACCACGCCACCTGCCAGCCCTTGTATCTGGAAATTTTTATTAAATGCTGGGCTTTGTACGTTCTGTCTTTTATGGGCTGGAGATCATCCTATTCCTTTAATTTATTGATTTCTGAGTTCTGTTTAAGACATCTTTGTCTACCTCAGAGACCTACCGTGACTGTTGTCTACTTTCTGAAAAACATCATTTCATATATGTTGTCTACTTCTCTAGTTACCTAAGGTAACAGGGTAAATCTGGCTCCTGTCTCTCCCTCATCCTGAGAGCAGAAATGTTCATTAATGAGAAAAGTTTGGTTTTAAAAAAAAGTAATAAAGCCTAATTTGTCATTTTTTGTGGTTATTGATTTCTGCTATTAAAGATTTATATATATATATATATATATTAGTGTGTATATATATATAAAAGATATATATCTCTATATATAAAAGATACACACACACACACACACACACACACACACACAAACGCACACTCCTATACTTGCTTTAAAAGTCTTCATAGTTTAGCTGCTATATTAAGGTCTAGGATCCAACACTAATTAATTTTTTGATAAACAATGTAAGGTTCAAAAGTCAAGATACTTTTTTTATTTCCTGGATAAAAATGTCCAATTATTTTAGCACCAATTTTGTTGAAAGATTTTCTTTTCTCCATAGAATTGCTTTGGTACCTCTGTCCAAGATCAATTGACTATGTTAGTACAAGTCTATTTCTAGAATCTCTATTGTGTTTCATTGATCTACTCATCTATCCATATGTCAATACAACACTGTCTTGATCGCTGTAGCTTTAGAGTAAGTTTAACGTGGCCTGATAGAAATTCTTCAGCTTCATCTTTCTTTTTCAGGATTACATTGGTCCACTGCATTTCCAAATATTTTCAGAATAAGCCTATAAAATGCTACCCACATAGCCTGGACTTATTCTTGGAATTACATTACACCAATAGAGAAGTTTGATAAAAATTACATTTTGATGTTAAGTCTTTCCATTCATGAATATAGTGTACCTCTCTATTTATGTAGGTCTTCTTTAATTTCACTCAGCAGGACCAGCAGTTAGCATAATAGCTATGTCGCTGGATTCCCATGTAGTCGACCACGGTTTGCATCCCGGACCCGGTGGCTTAAAAAACTCACGCCAGACGCGTGTGCATGTGTGCCCAAGATCCTAAGAGGAGAACAGAGGAGCAAGGATTACGGTGTGGCCATTCCCCGCCTCTGGGGTGTGATTTCTCACTTTCTGTCTCTCTGTCTCTCTCTGTCTATCTGGTGAGTGCATGCGCCCTGTAGCAAAAACCCCTCCAAAAAAAAAATTTTTTTTTAATTTTCACTCAGCAATGTTTTGTAATTTTCAGTGTACAATTCTTGCAAATATTTTGTTAATGACTTTCCTAAGTATTTTGTTATTTATAATGCCATTATAATTGAATTTTTTCCCTTTCTAATTGGTTTTTATTTACTAGTATGTAGAAATAAAATTTATTTGTATACATTGGTTTCGTATCCTGCAATCTTGCTAAATCCACCTAATTAGTTCTCTTAAGATTTTTTAAGATTTTTATTTGCATAAGCTACCGGGTCACCTGTAATTGCATACTGTTTTACTCCTTTTCAGTGTTTATTGTGTGTATTTTTTTTTTCTTGCCTTGTTGCAGTGGCTATTATTGCCAGTCTAATGTTGAACAGAAGTACTGAGCATAAACATCTGTTTTTTTCCTGACTTACAGAGAAGGTGTTGAATCTTTCACCAGTAAATATGATTTTAAATGGGGCCAGCTAGGTGGTATAGTGGTTAAAGTGACTGAATCCCATATGCCCAACTAGATGGTTCAAGTCCCAGACTCAGTGGTCTGAAAACCACGCTGGGCACATGTGTACGCATGCTCAAAATCCTGAGAGGAGAATGGAAGAGACGGGATTACAGCATGGTCACCACCCCCGCTTGGAAGTACTTTCTCACTCTCTCTCTCTTTCTCTCTCTCTGGCTAGTGCATGTGCTCTAAAGCAAAAAAAAAAAAAAATTATTTTCAATGAGATTTTAAGTCTATCCATTTACTTACTCCATGAGTAAAATAGACAGAAAGAGAGAGACAGAGACAGAGAGACAGCGGGGCCAGCAGTTAGCGTAATGGCTATGTCGCTGTGTCGCAGGGTCTCAATGACATGATGCATCCATCCATCCCCATCGAAGACATACATGCCAATAGCATTTTTCAAGGAGATTCCCAAATGTAAGCCCAGAAGCTTCCTTACAGTCTAACTAAATTTTTGACTAAGACCTCAAACTACGACTGTGAATTTGTCTTATTCCTCTTTTTTGTTCTGTCAGTCTTTGCTTCATGTATTTCGAAGCTCTGTTATTAGACTTAGTACCAATTATAATAATTAGTTATTATTAGATCTTAGTACATATTTATAACTGTTATTCTCTCTTAATGTATTGACCCTTTTATCATGATGAAATATTTCTTTTATTGCTGACAATATCCTTTGTCTTGAAGTCTATTCTGTCTGCTATTAATAAAGTAGCTAGCTCCAGCTTTTTTTTTTTTTCTTGAAACAATTTTATTTTTTTCTTTTTTCTCATTCATGACAGAGCATGTTCGTGTGCAGGTGAGAGAGAGTAAGATGAGTACCCCCCACAGGGCCTGGGCATGCCGTGGTCCCCTCCCTCTAGTGCTCCAGTTCCTTGGATCTCAGGCACACACATGTTCCCGGCGTGCCAAGGCCTGTCTTCTCTTGAGCAGCACACTCCCTCTGGGTCACGGAGCGGGACCAGCTCCAGCTTTCTATGAGTTGTACCGGAATGGTGGCTTGGTCAGCGGGAAAACAACCTACTGGAGATCTGTGTCTTTGCAGATACAGCTATACAGATATTTTACATGTGTCCCTGTGTACACAGAGAGAAGGAATCTCAAGGAATCTGCTTACATGACTGTGGGGGCTGGCAAAGCTGAAGTCTGTGGGTTGGGCAGACAGACACGCTGGAAACTGCCAGGCGGCAGCTGAGACAAAATTCCCCCTTTCTCTGGGAAACCTCAATTTTGCTCCTAAGGCCTTTCAATTGATGGGATGAGACCCACCCAGATTACGGAGGATAATCTCTTACTTCAAGTCGATGGGGTGTAGTAGATGTTAAGCACATCTACGCTGCACCTTCGCAGCAACGCCCAGATGAGTGTTCCATGGTGTGACTGACTACTGCCGCCAAGCCGAGTTGCCGCGTAAAGCTAACCATCGCAAGCAGTGTACCTTCTTCCAGCCTTTTCTTTTCTTATTTTTGTATTTGAAATGTTTCTCTTGGGGCCAGATGGTGGCACAGCAGTAAAATGTGACACTCCATAAGGCACACCCACGTGGGAAGGTTCCCAGTTCAGGCTTGCAGGCTTCCCTGAGAACTCCAGGCACACACCTGCTCATATCTGGGGCTGGCGCACAACTCAGGTGGACCATGGCTCCAGACCCTGAAGCCGTGCTGTCTCTTCCCTCTCACTCACTTCATCGCTCATGGGAGAAATAACTAAATAAAGTCTTTATAAAATAAAAGACAGGGCCAACAGGTGGCATGATGGTTGAGGCGCTGGATTCCTACATGGTCTACAGCATGGTTTAAGTCCCAGACCCGGTAACGTGAAAACCACACTGGGCATAGGTATGGCATGCCCAAAATCCTGAGAGAGCAGGGGAAAAGGGATTGTGACTTGGCCATCTCCTCTGGAGTGACTTCTCACTTTCCTTCTCTCTGTCTCTCTCTGGCAAGCACACACACCCTTTGGCAAAATAAACTAATTAATTAATTAAAATACAATAAAATACATCTGTTATAGTCAGCACATCTAAGTCCTGCTTCTCTATCTATTCAGATCATCAACACCTTGCAAAGTGTTTGATTTATCATTCTTTTTTTTTTTTTTTTTTGGAGGTTTTTTCGCTATAGGGTACGTGCGCTCACCAGACAGACAGAGAGAGACTTAGAGACAGAAAGTGAGAAATCACCCCCCAGAGGGGATGGTCACGCCGCAATCCCTTCTCCTCCATTCTCCTCTCGGGATCTTGGGCACGCACGCACACGCGCCCGGCATCAGTTTTAAGTCACCAGGTCTGGAACGTGAACCGCGGTTGACTACGTGGGAGTGCAACAACATAGCCATTACGCTAACTGCTGGTTCCCTGATTTATCGTTCTTGATCACTCATCCAATGTAACTGTAATTGATAAATTTGGATTTTGGCCAGCAATTTCCTATTTACTTCAGATGTATTTCATTCATTCTCTTTTTCAGTTGTTCTTCCTGTCCTGGCTTTTTTGGAATTAATGAAATGTTCTTAAACATTTTATTTAGTTTCCTCTATTAGCTTTCTGGCTATTTTTCTTGCATTTTTAGGGATTTGGTCCAGGTATTATAATATGCATCTTTGACTTACCACTGTCTTGGAGTTGCTAGTGCAATGCTTCACATAAAACGTAGGAATCCTACAACAGGGACAATGCCATTTACATGTCCCCCACACTTTGCATGGCTGTTGCCATATATAGTCATTTATGTGGGTGACAAACTCCTCACTACAGTGTGATCCTTTGCCCTTTAAATAGTCCTATGTCTTTTTAAAAATTAAAAGGAGAAAGGATAAAATATGTATCATCTTTTATGTTTGTCCTCATATTTATCATGTCTGATGGTCTTTATTTTTTCTAGAAATCTATCTTACCATCTGGTACCATTTTCCTTCAGCCTGAAAACTTCCAGATTTCCTTTAGTGTAGTTGGGCTGCTAGTCAATTCTCTTCCCTTTTATCTTAAGGATTATTTACTTCATTTTCAGTTTTAAAACATCATGCTGAATATTCAGGGTTGAGGAGTTTCTTTCTTTTTTTTTTTTTTTTTTCTTTTCACCATTTTAAAGATGCTGCCAGGGGCCCATCAGTGCAATGGCTAAACGCAATGGGCTGCAAGACTGATCCTCATAGGAAGGTTCTGGGTTCAAGTCTGCAGACCTCCCTGAGTATGCCATGCATGCCAACACCTATGATCTGGGGCAGACTCAAGATGGGGGTAGACTGCAGTGGCAAGATAGTTTTGAGGGTGCTCTCTCTCTCTCTCTCTCTCAGAAACAGATAGGGCTGGCCCCCTAACCTAGTGGTTAAGGGAGGCAGATTTCACGAGGCCGACTGCACGGTTTGAGTCCCAGACACAGCAGCTTACAATCCACGCCTCACGCCTGTGCCATGCGTGCCTCAAAACCAACAGGGTACAAACTGTGGGCGATGGCATTGCAGCACGGCCATGCCCCTTTCAGAGGCTTCCTCCCCTTCCCCCTCTATCTCTCTCTGTTGTTCTGTCTTTCTCTGGTGAGCACACACGCCCTCTAGCAAATTTATTTTAAAAAGAAACAAGTGACTAAACTTTAAAAAAGGAAAAAAGATGCCTCCGAGTTGTGTCGCGGACTCCCTCACTTCTGTCACGGCTCTGCTCCACACACTTTCCGTTATTCTCTTTATCGTTGGCTTTCCTCAGTTTGATCATCAGGGACCGAGGTGGGTTCTCTGGTGTTTACCTTGCCTGAGTGTTACTGAGCTTCTTGGATCTCTCAGTTAACACCTTTCAGCACATTTATGGAGTTTTTAGCCGTTACTTCTTTCAAAAGTGCCTGACCATTCTCACGTTTCCCTATCTAACCGCAGCTACGTTCACCTTGGATGGCTTGCTGCTGTTTCACCGACCTCCAAAGTGCTCCTTTTTTTTTTTTTTTTGAAGAGGTTTTTGCTATAGGGCATGTGTATTTGCCAGAAAGACAGAGACAGAAAGGGAGAAATCATCCCCCAGGGAGGACAGCCACGCCGCAATCCCTTCTCCTCCATTCTCCTCTGGGGATCTTGGGCACGCATGCACACGTGCCAGGCGTGAGTTTAAG